>NC_080672.1:113405103-113726937 GCF_030247195.1 Topomyia yanbarensis | reverse complement strand
TACCGCAAACACCGAGGGAGGTAAGACTACTTACTCTCTATCAGGCTCGCTTCGGGTGACATTCGCTGGGTCCTCTCTTCCCAACTACATCCTCCTTAACAAGGTTAGCCCACCTGTTCGCCTGTTTATACCGCGGGTAATGAGCTGCAGCAATTGAAAGCAGTTGGGCCACACAGCCACATATTGTGGAAATAAGAAACGATGCGACAAATGCGAAGGAGAGCATGAGGATGACTCTTGCGGAAAAGAAACTGAAAAGTTTATTTGCTGCGGGGGCCCTTCGCATGCTCTTAAATCATGCCCTGCATACAAGCAGCGCGGGGATAAAATTAAGCGCTCCCTTAAGGAACGCTCGAGGCGCTCTTATGCAGAAATGCTAAAGAATGCTTCGCCATCTGTCCTGTCAAATCCCTATGCTGATTTGGCTAACGTTAAGCAAGAATCTGACGACCCACGAGAGAGAACATCTTTGGTTAACCCAGGGGAATCCAGGAAAAGGAGAAATCTAGCCTCCCCTAGATTGCCTCGTACGGGTGCCAAGGTGTCGTTCCCGCAGAGTGCGCCAACTACAATCAATAAATCCAACGGAAGTGATGCACTAAAGCCGAATCAGTTTGCTCCAGGGCTTGGAAATATTAATTCTAATAAGGAGCATCCACCACTTTCAGGGACACCAAAAACCCCAAGTGTCCCCTTTTTTCCAAGAGATACTCAGTCCAGTAGCGGACTAATGCAATTTTCTGACATAGTGGACTTAATTTTCACAACTTTCAATATTACTTATCCTCTTAAAAGCATTCTGATACATTTTCTCCCTATAGTGCAAACATTTTTGAAGCAGTTGACTGCTAAATAGTCCCTCCTTGCAGCGATCGTATCCTTCGATGGCTAAGTCATCAAACGAGGTCACTGATTCGATCACTGTCTTACAGTGGAATTGCAGAAGTATCCTCCCGAAAATTGATTCCTTCAAATTTTTACTAAACAGTTTAAAATGTGATGTTTTCGCATTATGTGAAACTTGGTTAACTTCCGATATAAATCTCAACTTCCACGACTTTAATATAATTCGTCTGGATCGAGAAATCCCTTATGGAGGAGTACTTTTGGGGATTAAAAAGTGCTATTCATTCAACCGAATTCACCTCCCTTCTACAACAGGCATTGAGATTGTCGCTTGTCAAGATTCAATCAAAGGTAAAGACCTTTGCATTGCTTCCATCTACATTCCTCCTAGAGCCTCGGTAGGGCACCGAACGCTTTGTAATATCACGGAATCCCTACCGGCATCGCGGCTAGTTCTGGGAGACTTTAACTTACACGGTACGGTATGGGGTTGTCTTCACGATGATAATAGATCAACATTAATCCAAGATCTTTGCGACAATTTCAACATGACCATCTTAAACACGGGAGAAATGACGCGGATTCCTACACCATCAGCACGCGCGAGTGCGTTGGATTTATCACTGTGCTCGCCATCGCTACAGTTAGATTGCATGTGGATGGTGATTCCTGATTCCCAAGATAGCGACCATTTGCCTATCGTGATTTCAATTGCTAACGGTTCAAGACTATCGGAAACAATCAATGTCTCGTATGACCTCACACGGAACATTGATTGGAAGAGTTACGCAACCGTGAAAATCGAATCCACTCAAGAGCTTCCTCTGGAGGAAGAGTTCAGGTTTTTGGCTGGCTTGATTCTCGACAGTGCGAATCAAGCTCAGACTAAACCAGTACCCAGCGCGAATACCCATGGACGATCTCCCACACTGTGGTGGGACAAAGAGTGCTCAGAGCTGTACGCGGAGAAGTCCACTGCATATAAGGCCTTCCGGGAAGACGGGTTAGCCGTTAGCTATCAGCAGTACGCGTCGCTAGAAAGGCGAATGAAGAGTTCAATGAAAGCCAAAAAACGCAGTTATTGGCGCCGGTCGAGAGAAACAGAGATGAGCACTCTTTGGGGTACGGCTCGACGTATGCGCAACCGAAACAGTACCAACGAGAACGTGGAATATTCAAACCGCTGGATATTCGCTTTCGCCAAGAAGATCTGTCCGGACTCTGTCCCGGTACAGAAAACCTAACACCGTTTTCGATGGTGGAGTTCTCACTTGCTCTCTTGTCACGCAACAGTAACGCCCCAGGGTTAGACAGAATCAAATTTAACTTTCTGAAAAATCTGCCTGACACTGCAAAAAGGCGCTTGTTGAATTTATTTAAGAAGTTTCTTGAGGGTAACATTGTCCCTCATGACCGGAAACTGTCTTGTATTAGGAAGTTGTTCGAGAAAATGATCTTGTTTCGCCTCGACAATTGGGTTGAAGCAAATGGCTTACTGTCAGATACACAATTTGGCTTCCGCAAAGGCAAAGGGACGAACGATTGCCTTGCGTTGCTTTCTACAGAAATCCAAATGGCCTATGCTAACAAAGAGCAGATGGCATCAGTCTTCTTGGATATTAAGGGGGCTTTTGACTCAGTTTCTATCAACATTCTGTCAGAGAAGCTGCACCAGCATGGTCTTTCACCAATTTTAAATAACTTCTTGCTAAACCTGTTGTCTGAAAAGCACATGCACTTTTCGCATGGCGATTTAACAACATCGCGATTTAGCTACATGGGTCTCATGTCTAAGTCCCCTGCTCTACAATTTTTACGTGAGTGACATTGACGATTGTCTTGCCAATTCATGCACGCTAAGGCAACTTGCAGACGACGGGGTGGTCTCTGTTACAGGACCCAAAGCTGCGGACTTGCAAAGACCATTACAAGATACCTTGGACAATCTGTCTGCTTGGGCTCTTTAACTGGGTATCGAGTTCTCCACGGAGAAAACTGAGTTGGTTGTTTTTTCTAGGAAGCGTGTGCTGGCGCAACTCCAGCTTCTATTAATGGGTGTAACGATCAATCAGGTCTTCACATTTAAATATCTCGGGGTCTGGGTCGACTCTAAAGGTACCTGGGGATGTCACATTACGTATCTGAAACAGAAATGCCAACAAAGGATCAATTTTCTCCGGACAATAACTGGAACATGGTGGGGTACCCACCCGATGCGACATTCTGAACCCGTTGGTGATTGAAAATTTCGAGAGGCTCGTCGAGCTTAATTCTCAAACCCGATTTATGTCCTTGCACTTCGACTACATGGCACAGAGCATTAATCCTTCTTCATCTTCTCCCAACCGTGTTCGTTTCCTAGATACTTCTGATTCTACTATATTCTTCGACACATCCATGAAGGAAGAGATTCGTGGAATCCCGGACCATATACGCCCGCAAGTAATCCCCAATATATTTTATGATAAATTCCGAGGAGTCGACTGTGACAAAATGTTTAACACTGACGGATCAAATCTCGATGGGTCCACTGGCTTCGGTATCTTCAACAATACTATCACCGCTTCATTCAAGCTCGATGATCCCGTTTCAGTTTACGTCGCAGAGTTAGCTGCAATTCAGTACACCCTTGGGATCATCGACACTCTGCCCACAGATCACTACTTCATCATTTCAGACAGCCTCAGCTCTATCGAGGCTCTTCGTGCGGTGAAGCCCAAAAAGCAATTTCCGTATTTTCTGTGGAAGATACGGGAGTCCTTGTGTACGTTATCTGAAAAATCTTATCAGATTACCTTTGTTTGGGTACCCTCTCATTGTTCTATCCCGGGCAATGAAAAGGCCGACTCATTAGCAAAGGTGGGCGCATTAAATGGTGACATATACGAAAGACCAATCTGCTTCAACGAATTTTTTAGTATTTGTCGTCAGAGGACACTCAACAGTTGGCAAACCTCGTGGAGCAATGGTGAACTTGGACGATGGCTACATTCGATTATCCCAAAGGTATCAACGAAGCCTTGGTTCAGGGGGATGGATGTGGGTCGGGATTTTATTCGTGTAATGTCCCGACTTATGTCCAACCACTACACCTTAGATGCACATTTGCGGCGTATTGGGCTTGCGGAGAGTAGTCTGTGCGCTTGTGACGAGGGCTATCATGACATCGAGCACGTTGTCTGGGTATGCGCCGGGTATTTGGACGCCAGGTCTCAGTTAAAGGATTCCCTTCGGGCCCGAGGTAGACCACCCAATGTCCCAGTCCGAGATATGCTGGCAAATCGTGATTTCCCCTATATGTCCCTTATTTATACTTTCATAAAAACGATAAATATCCCAATTTAGCCCCTCTCTTTTTATTTCTCGTTTTTAGAAGTTTCCTCTTGCCGTGTGGAACCGATAAGCTTCAGACTGCCACTATGTAACCGCCATCGCCCTTATCACTACGGAATCTGAAGCGAGAGCGACTCGAGGTCCGAAGGATTCCCTTTGAAGGATTCCCCGCGGGTCCGAAGAATACCATCCGCCAATCCGACCTACTAGACTGAGGCGCAAATTTGTTTCGCTGATCTCCCGTTTGCCCGAAAGTTGCAAGTTTTGCTCTTCTCTACCGGTCACCATCTACGCCTTCTCTCCCCTGTCCTTGATACAACTACTTCTACACCGATTTTGGAAATGACCAAGCATAAGTATCCGATAAAAAATCAAATTTGTATTCCGTATTCCTAGTTTTAAGATAGTTGTAATTTCTACTCTTTGTTAAAACTATTGTCCCCCATCTTGTAAATAGAATTGTATCCCTAGTTTTAAAACATCTGTGAAATTTTTCATAAATATTTGTTCCCCCTTTTGTGTACCAAACTATATTGTTAGTTTTAAGATAACTGTAAATATTTCCTAAAAAACTATTAATATTGAATTCCTTGTTTTAAAATTTTTCATAAAAAAAAATCTTTTGCCCCCTCTCTTATATATAGAATTTTTTTTTTCTAGTCTTAAGATAGCTGTAATTTTTTTTCTCTTTTATAAAAAAAAATATTTCAACATTGTAACCTCCTAGTTTTAAGATATTCAAAATGTAAAAACAAAAGAATTCGGCACCGCCAAGCTAACGCATTTGTGCCTATCAAATAAACGAAATGAATAAAAAAAAAACATTCACCGGAAAGTTCTAATAAAAAAACTTGTCGTTCTTGTTTATAGACCTATGAAATTTTCACTTGGTGATCTCATATTGTTGAGTAGGTAGTTTGCAATGTGCTGGTGAAAAAAATAACTTCTTAAAACGATTCCGTGCATATCAATTTCAAGTGGATTGTAGTGCAATCTACTTCTCAACATTGATTATAGTGTACATTTGCACTATAAAGTTGACCTAACCCAACCAGAGAATTCAATGTCACATTCATTTGTGAACTAAAAGTTGATTCACTTGTGAATGTTTACAGTACAATCTTCCGATTCAATCCTCGTATGAAGAACACGATCTTCTTCATTCAACATAGTACGTGTCATTCTTTTTCCTGGCTCACATCTTCGGAAGTTCATCTCTACCTACGTTCAGATGTGTTCTTTTGGAGAGTTTTAGTCGGATCGTGAATGAACAACTGGCTGCTGTCAAAACAATGAACGGATTCGCCAAGAATCATGCGAATGAATAATTCCCATCCTTGCACTACGCTCATTCAAACTCGTGGCTCATAAATTGGTAAGGTATGCGACGCACCTAATCTCTAAATCCTAAATTATAATCTTAAAATAATCCATTTTATTTATACTCAAAATAAGAATAAGTTTATGATTTTAAGACAGATAGTCACGTAGCGAACATGTTCGCGGTGGCCTCATGATGCTGATGCTTGAAGCGATATAAAACTTCGATGTTCGCGATTCTCAAATAAACGAGGCATTCGCTTTATATGTTTTCACCGAATATCGCTTCGAAACTTTGTTCAATGTTCCAAAAACGCAAAAACCACGAGCCAAGAGCTTACCTCATGTTCGACGATGTGTGCTTCTAAGGTTAATGTGAACTTTTTCGAACATTGTAAAGAGCGAACTAGATGCGAAGCTCGCTTCGTCCAAGTAGAGATAAGTTTTACCCCTAAATGTTCGCAGCGATTGTGTGAAACTCATCGATTGCATGTGGTATGCTTGAGAGGGTGCTTCGAGAAGCTTCGAACAGCAATCAATTCATTTTGCGAACTTTTCCTGCCCTGGTCGTGATGGCGAAATGAAGGTGTAGTCGACAGGTACACTGAAGGGTCTCTTCCCGAAGCACGATCCAACTACCTGGCCACCGAAACTGTACTGTGAAGAAGGAGGAGCAAACGATGAGCTTGCAGAAGCATCGAAGCACCTGAAATCAAAGAAAACCCCCGGTCCGGATGGAATACCAAACGTAGTGCTGAAAGCTGCGATCCTGTTCATGATGATGCCGCAGAAGTGTTTAAATGAAGGCATCTATCCAGAAATGTGGAAGGTACAGAAGCTGGTGTTGATCTTGAAGCCAGGGAAGGCACCAAGCGATCCGGCCTCGTATGTCTGCTGGATACACTCGGAAAACTTCCGGAAAGAACAATCTTTAACTTACTGATGAAAAATTGACGGAAGGTGAGCGCGTCAGTCCAAGATGCAGTTCGGATTTTGCAAAGCGTATCGGCAGTGGAGGCAATTCGGACAGTGCTCGAGAGCACTGGGAAGGCATCTAAACAGAAGCGAAGAGGAGACCGATACTGCGCTATGGTCACGATAAATGTGAAGAATGCAATTAACAGCGCCAGCTGGGAAGCCATCGCTGCACAGAATGAGGGTTCCCGACTATCTATGCCAGATCCTGAAGAGCTACTTCCAGAGCAGAGTGTTGCTGTACGATACGAGCGAAGGACAGAAGTCAATGCGAGCCACAGCGGGCATTCCTCAGGGTTTCATTCTCGGTCTAACTCTTTGGAACGGGATGTACGATGCGATCTTAACACTGCGGCTGACCAGGAAATTGAAAATCGCGGGTTTCGCGGACGACGTGTCACTAACGGTGATGGGTGAGACAGTTGAAGAAGCGGAGGTGTCGGTGACGCAAACAATAGACGCGATCGATAGCTGGATGAACGGGATCAAGCTGCAAATAGCTCACCACAAGACGGATGTGTTGTTGGTTAGCAACTGCAAAGCGGTTCAGCGGATGCAGATCGACGTCGGAGGACACATGAGTGCGCTGAAGCAATTGGGAGTGATAATCGACGACCGGTTGAGCTTCAACAACTACGTCGACTACGTCTGCGAAAAGTCGATAAAGGCAATGAACGTAATAGCGAGAATCTTGCCAAACGTCGGTGATCCGAGAAGCAGCACGAGACGTCTGCTGCCCACTGTTTCGTTATCGTTAGTGCGATATGGGGTACCTGTCTGGTGTGCTATTCTGTAAACCAAGGGGAGCCGCGAACAGCTGAATAGTATGTTTCAGCTGATGAGTTAACGTCGGGATGATTCCCATTGTCATCACCCTGGCGGAGGATATCGAGTGCTGCAATCGAATAAACACTAGAAATGCAAGGGATCAGGTTAACGATTTTCAGAGTATTGGCAATATGTCCCCATTTTTTCCACCAAAGATTCATCCTGAGACCGATAAAAAGGGGTTATCACTGCATATTATTATTGCCGAAAGGTTCATTAGGTAGTCCAAATATAGGTACAAGATTAAAAAACTGTAATTTTTTGGTGAATGGAAATATTCAATTACATTGAACCAACCAGCAGTCGCGCTAGAGATCTGAGATCATTACCCTTAAAAATTCTAGTGAAATCGTTTTTGAGTACCAGTGACCACTAATTTAGGAACATTTATGCGACTTCTGGAGTGTTCCATACAAACACTTCAGGTTAGGTGAGTTTTGAAAATTATATTTGATTAAAGGTATAACAAACTATCAAAACAACCCCCAATAAATCCTTCTTGCTATGCAGCTTACATTCAAAAAATGTTATTGCGCATATGGAAATTGGATGAGATAATTTAAATTAATTAAGAAAATTTCTAGGTATGCACACCGCTATAATCATTCTCGCATGATTCTATTACAGTAATTACCCGGAAGCCTTTTAATTTTGCGGATACCTTTTAATTCGATGTAGAATGACTGAAATAGTAATATCGTATCGCTAGGCAAACTAGTGAACTGGTGTTGTGAACTCAAACCGAATCAGATAAAGTCTCGCAGAGTCGGCAGGGGGAAGTAAGATAAAATGGAGGGAATGATTGCACCAAACCGCGTGTCTGTCACGAGGTAGGTCCAACAAACAAATTAAAACTGTCCCTTCCGCTCTGGCTTGAATTAACGAGATGTGTACAACTTACCGGAATTTTTAATTGAAATTAATAATTTAGGCTACGTTTTCTCCGAGCTCCGTTGTTGGCGTGACCTGTCTGGTGGTGAGTATATTTTTGATGCAGCCCTAGGCGAAATTTGTGAACACAGCTAGTTGGAGGCGAGGCGGTTTGCTGCCAAAAAATTAATCTCAGTTTGGCGACCTAGCAAAAGCCCACGCGAGCAGAAAAATCATAGAATCACAGGACCGCAATATACCCACGGGTGGAGTCCGGACAAGGTATATGCGGAAATTAGAGTGACGTAAAATGGTTGGAGGGCCTTGGATGATGAGCTAAAAATTTACCCTGCCAAAAGGCAAATAATTTATGCATACCAACAATGTAGTTTTTACCATTTAACAGTTGGGCTAAAATCCAGGAAAAGATACTTATGAAGAACCGGAACGTGGAAAAACCACATGTAATGTGCATATGTTCACATTACTTGCCGTAAATGTTCGTACTTTTCGTCATCATTTTATTTGTTTGTTAACCAGTTTGTTCGGTTTAACTAGATAAATTGTGACATACTTGCGATTTTTCAACGAATAACGTGTTTTGGTGCAAATCGAATTAAATTGATTCCGAATACCACCCAATAGATATTTCTTCGACAATTTCATTAGCGATGACGATGAATGGTCCAGAGAAAAAGCAATCGCACATCAAATAGTCAATTGCCAACATTTTGATCGATATCCGAGTCCAATACATAAAGAGCACGCATACACTGATGGCAGCACATTTATAGAAAGCATCATCCTCCTGATCTGGAGCGCTCCATACCTATACATAGTATTCGAATACATCCTACCTACCCTTTCACTAGTCACGGATCATTTCGCTGTTGTGCTATCAATCGAGCAGAAATCGAATCAATTTATTATTCGACTCTATTATCGTTGATCGTTCCGGAATGAAATATGTCTGGCACCTTCTACGATGGATTGTTCAGCCAAGCCGGCCACTGAAGGTGCAGAAGCGGAAAACACAATGCGATGGTTGCCATCAGCTTCCTGGCGATTTTATTGGCAATGGAGAAGAAGCGAAGGCGAAACGTGTCTCCTTAACATATTCAACTGCGCAGGAAATTGATGGGCAAGTATACTAAACGATAGGAAGTGTCTCGGTCGTCGTTGCTCTGAATTGTGTTTTATATCTCACTCTAGTCAAGACGAAATTAATTGGGGGATAAACGACACTTTATTATTTTTCTTCTTGCTTCTTGTTTCTTGCTTCTTACATCTTGCTTCTTGCTTCTTGCTTCTTGCTTTTTGCTTCTTGCTTCTTGCTTCTTGCCTCCTTTTTCCTGCTTCTTACTTCTTGCTTCTTGCTTCTTGCTTCTTGCTTCTTGCTTCTTGCTTCTTGCTTCTTGCTTCTTGCTTCTTGCTTCTTGCTTCTTGCTTCTTGCTTCTTGCTTCTTGCTTCTTGCTTCTTGCTTCTTGCTTCTTGCTTCTTGCTTCTTGCTTCTTGCTTCTTGCTTCTTGCTTCTTGCTTCTTGCTTCTTGCTTCTTGCTTTTTGCTTCTTGCTTCTTGCTTCTTGCTTCTTGCTTCTTGCTTCTTGCTTCTTGCTTCTTGCTTCTTGTTTCTTGCTTCTTGTTTCTTGCTTCTTGTTTCTTCCTTTGAAATTAAAATTGCCATTTTTCACGAAAAATTCTGACATTTTATGAATAAAAAATCCTTTTAATTGAGAACTTATTTCGAAGACTTAACAAAGAGGTCCGATATTTCATACATAGAACGTGTATGCAAAGTTTGAAGTAAATCGGTTAATCAGTTTTTGGATGGTAACTACCACAGCAAATCGTGTTTTTTCCAGAGACGTTCTACCAAAATGTTCGTCACCGATTTGCAAAAAACATGTTTTTTACGCTGAAACCCTTCCCTCCTCCCGGCACCCTTTAATATATTGAACAGTCTGAATACTTCCAACAATAACAAAAAAAATATGCTTGGCAGTTCATATTCATCATATCTAAATGGGAGTTGACTCCATAGTTTATCTGAAATACGCATAAATGCGTATAAAACGGAAGGTTGGTAACTAACGAATCGCTTAAAAGTTTAAATCTTTATCATTTTGGAAACACAACTTAACATAGAAACCCATTTAGAGTAGAAAAATATCCTGATTTATAATAACGACTGCATTTGTTCCTTTATCCTTTTCACGATAACCCCCCCCCCCCCCCCGCACACCATCTGCGGTGCAAACCGGAATCGGCAATTTTTCCACACTCAAATTTCCCGGGAGTTGCAGAAGACAAACTCACCACCTCTTCCGGTGTTTGTTACCGTTGGCACCGTTGGGGTGCTGACCGTTGTCGACTGGCTGGTTTTGTTCAGTTCGGTTCGAGCTGCTTTCCTCCAGACATGCCATCTCTCACAATCTAATAATGGTGTCAGCCATACACACACAACGGCACATCGAACGTGCCAACCTCTTCGGTGAAACTCTCCGTGGAACCCGAGGCGGCATTTCGAACTGATTGTGCAGCTGCACCACTAACCGGTACGGCAGTCCAATGGCGGGTTTATTTCCGCTGTTTCCACTCGCTCAACCGGCAACAGACAAAGTCAAAGTCAGATTGTTCTCCCAAGATTTATGTGCACCTTCGAGTCAAGTTAAACCAAGCAAAGCCAACCAGCTATCTCCGAACGTGGCGGTGGGCCGCAGTTGATAGAAAAACAAAGAAAACGCATCCCCATCGCGGACTCTTGTCCTGCCAAACCCTGTCATACTAAGTTTACGGGTGAAGAGTGCATTACCGGGACCACTTTCTTGCCTTTCTACATACGTACCTACATGCATACATGAGTTATACAGGATGGCACCGGGCACAACGGGAAGCGGATCCCCAATCCGGATGGGCAAGCAGATTGTGCACCTCGGACAAATAGAATAAGGAATAGTGCACCGAGAGAACTTCCTACGACTAGAAGGAGGAATTCGCAGTACGGTAACTTCTGCATTTTTTCCTGACAAGCTTTTACGACCGTCGCGTGTGTTACTTTCCTCTTCGTGTACCAGCACTTAATGTGATTGTAACCGAAGGGACTCATCTTTAATAAGAATTATGTTGAAGGGTTTGGGAGGATATGCTTTTAAAACAGTGATGAATAGCAGCGGTGTCTGTTAAGGTTTAGTAGCAACGATGAATTGTTGAAAATGGTAGAACAGAAGACAGAAGACAGATGACAGAAGACAGAAGACAGAAGACAGAAGACAGAAGACAGAAGACAGAAGACAGAAGACAGAAGACAGAAGACAGAAGACAGAAGACAGAAGACAGAAGACAGAAGACAGAAGACAGAAGACAGAAGACAGAAGACAGAAGACAGAAGACAGAAGACAGAAGACAGAAGACAGAAGACAGAAGACAGAAGACAGAAGACAGAAGACAGAAGACAGAAGACAGAAGACAGAAGACAGAAGACAGAAGACAGAAGACAGAAGACAGAAGACAGAAGACAGAAGACAGAAGACAGAAGACAGAAGACAGAAGACAGAAGACAGAAGACAGAAGACAGAAGACAGAAGACAGAAGACAGAAGACAGAAGACAGAAGACAGAAGACAGAAGACAGAAGACAGAAGACAGAAGACAGAAGACAGAAGACAGAAGACAGAAGACAGAAGACAGAAGACAGAAGACAGAAGACAGAAGACAGAAGACAGAAGACAGAAGACAGAAGACAGAAGACAGAAGACAGAAGACAGAAGACAGAAGACAGAAGACAGAAGACAGAAGACAGAAGACAGAAGACAGAAGACAGAAGACAGAAGACAGAAGACAGAAGACAGAAGACAGAAGACAGAAGACAGAAGACAGAAGACAGAAGACAGAAGACAGAAGACAGAAGACAGAAGACAGAAGACAGAAGACAGAAGACAGAAGACAGAAGACAGAAGACAGAAGACAGAAGACAGAAGACAGAAGACAGAAGACAGAAGACAGAAGACAGAAGACAGAAGACAGAAGACAGAAGACAGAAGACAGAAGACAGAAGACAGAAGACAGAAGACAGAAGACAGAAGACAGAAGACAGAAGACAGAAGACAGAAGACAGAAGACAGAAGACAGAAGACAGAAGACAGAAGACAGAAGACAGAAGACAGAAGACAGAAGACAGAAGACAGAAGACAGAAGACAGAAGACAGAAGACAGAAGACAGAAGACAGAAGACAGAAGACAGAAGACAGAAGACAGAAGACAGAAGACAGAAGACAGAAGACAGAAGACAGAAGACAGAAGACAGAAGACAGAAGACAGAAGACAGAAGACAGAAGACAGAAGACAGAAGACAGAAGACAGAAGACAGAAGACAGAAGACAGAAGACAGAAGACAGAAGACAGAAGACAGAAGACAGAAGACAGAAGACAGAAGACAGAAGACAGAAGACAGAAGACAGAAGACAGAAGACAGAAGACAGAAGACAGAAGACAGAAGACAGAAGACAGAAGACAGAAGACAGAAGACAGAAGACAGAAGACAGAAGACAGAAGACAGAAGACAGAAGACAGAAGACAGAAGACAGAAGACAGAAGACAGAAGACAGAAGACAGAAGACAGAAGACAGAAGACAGAAGACAGAAGACAGAAGACAGAAGACAGAAGACAGAAGACAGAAGACAGAAGACAGAAGACAGAAGACAGAAGACAGAAGACAGAAGACAGAAGACAGAAGACAGAAGACAGAAGACAGAAGACAGAAGACAGAAGACAGAAGACAGAAGACAGAAGACAGAAGACAGAAGACAGAAGACAGAAGACAGAAGACAGAAGACAGAAGACAGAAGACAGAAGACAGAAGACAGAAGACAGAAGACAGAAGACAGAAGACAGAAGACAGAAGACAGAAGACAGAAGACAGAAGACAGAAGACAGAAGACAGAAGACAGAAGACAGAAGACAGAAGACAGAAGACAGAAGACAGAAGACAGAAGACAGAAGACAGAAGACAGAAGACAGAAGACAGAAGACAGAAGACAGAAGACAGAAGACAGAAGACAGAAGACAGAAGACAGAAGACAGAAGACAGAAGACAGAAGACAAAAGACAGAAGACAGAAGACAGAAGACAGAAGACAGAAGACAGAAGACAGAAGACAGAAGACAGAAGACAGAAGACAGAAGACAGAAGACAGAAGACAGAAGACAGAAGACAGAAGACAGAAGACAGAAGACAGAAGACAGAAGACAGAAGACAGAAGACAGAAGCAGGGTTGCTTTCTGTAACTGTAAACAGAAAACACTCATAGACGGACGCAAGCACTCACCATCGACTTCCTTTCGATGCATGTTCCCTCACTGTGATGACAACACACACTGTTATTGACACAATGTGAGTGCCACTGCGAAATTTGTTCTCTCATTTCGCACTTTTTCTCATATTTCTTCGGTTCAATTCGATGAAAATCTCACTGAGACAGTCAATTACAAAAATGATCGTCGTTATCGTCAATTTTTCATTCAGAAGCATGTTTGCTAATCAAGGTTGGCTTTTTTTATCAAGCAATATTAGGTTTTCTAAATACGTTACCTGATCACCTTTTTGATATTATCTGTTTACAGTTTATTTTCTCAGCGTGATTGCCATTTATTGATTTTTTCTTTCCAAATTAAATGATAATGAAATACCATTGCTCATAGCATAGCAAATCATAAACTAGTTATAGAAATGCATTTCGAGCTCCTCTCATCAGAATCCGACACCAACTTAATGACAGGACTAAGCTAGCGACGGAATCCGGAATCGTCACTAAGTTAATGTCGGATTCTCATGTGAGGACCTCGAATCGCATCTCCATAACTTATTTAGTTTTAGATTTTGTGCCCCTTCCAAATGTGGTTTAAAACAAGTTTTTCCTCAGCAGATAAACGTAATTTTTACCTAACTTTTTCTCCACTAAGTAGAAATATATCATATTGTAAATCATTCCGTATGAATGAAACATAATAGAAGGTACAACATATACAACGGTTCTAAATAAAAAATTATTTTGTGCATTGTGTTTGGAACCAAAGCGACTCCATCGAATTTCTAAATCATAAGAAGCCTTCTTTCGCCAATGTACTATGCAGTGTGCTAGAATGAAAGTAAATGTGAATGCTGAAACACCGTGAGTTCCAGCTCCTATAGAACTGTTAGTGCAATTGCAAGACGTTCCACGATGTTGAAGCGTTTTCGTTTTTCCTGGTGCTACACCGTTATAGTGCAAAAAGCTACACCAAAGGTTAAATGAGTGTAACACCAACTGTACCAATGTAATACTTCGCACAAAACAAATTGTTCCTAATATATACTACTGCTTACTGATTGATGAAACACATAGCAGAAGAGTATAATCAAATCTTTCCAAGCTTGTGTCGGATTACTTCCTGTTTCATCGGGTTCTGTAACGAAAGACCAATTCATCTCATACAGAGCTCACGTTTCTACATCTAACCTGCTGACATGCTGACGCGGAAAGCAAAGCGTCTGCATGGTGTTTTGCTGCGTTCGCCGACGATTCGTTTCGTTAGTGCATTGTTCTCCGCGCAAGCATGTCAACGGTTCTAGAAAATTTTGAATCGCAGTAGGCACAGGCAGTGCAAGAAAAAGTGACGAAAAGCAAAACAACAAATTGATTCAGCATTCAGTCCCGTGTGGATGTATTAGCTTCGCTGAGTAAATATATTTTAAACATAATTCGCATAACTATCTCTACCGTTTCTAGGCTGTGTTCGTGGATTACTGTTCTTCATCTGAGTAAATTATCAGCTATTCAGCATTCCGGCCAAGTAACTCGTGCTGTTGTCCAGACGAATAAAGAAGTAAGAGAGAAACCAATGGAAAATGTACATTTTTGTTTATTTCTGTCTATCAGTGCCATCAGTTGTAGTATAGCTCACGGAAATAATGAAAAAAGCCCGCCGGTATGTTGGCTGCTGATAGTTTGACTGCTGAATCTTTTTTTAGTTCAATGAATAGCGTGCTGGTTTCGAATCCATTTGGTTTATTTTGTACATATAAATTACAGCGCAATGATAATTCAAAATTAAAAAAAAAAACGGATTTTGAAGCTTATAACTAGGATAACTATATACATATTATACATTCAAAAATAGCGTAGTCAGTCTGCGATAACTTTGGTTGAACTATGGATATGTCTTAAAATTTTTATTTTGCATTGTAACTTTTCCAGTCGTACAGTGTTGGTAGTACCTTTTCAAACAAATCTTTGTTGAGTTTGATGAGTAATACGTCTTCTAATACCTCATCAGAGATTCCTGTTCGTAGATCAGACAAAAGTAAGCCTAAAGCACTGAAAGCTCGTTCTACCGATACTTGGCTCGCGGGAGTAGCAAGTACCACTATTGCTACAGCATAAAGTTGAGGATGAGAAGTTTTGCGAGCGGTCCAATGATTCCAAACGTTGTAATCATGCGGCTGGCGTGGTTCTATTTCTAGCATTTTTAGTTGCTGTAGTAAAGGCGATGAAATTTTTGAGGAAGACGCACCCAACGATCCGCCGAACATTTCGGTTAAAAAATTGGTTGTATCGTCGAAATCCGTACACTTAGAGTCACTGCTTGTAGCGACTGGTGAGGACTCTGATGGTTTTAAAGATTGTATCCGGTCCCAGATACCAATTATATAATTCTAAAAATGAAAATTATATATATTTGAACACGTTGTTTCTATTAGAACGATTAGTATTTACCTGCACGTTATTGTTTTCGTCTGGTGTAAAGACTGTTGAGTGTAGAAAATTAAACCGGGGGTCTAAGTAGAGAGCTGATTTGAAGGCCATATTTTCTTTCAAAACGGCAATACGTCGATTCAGGGATTCCAGTAACGGTTCAGAAAATCTGTTATTCGCGAGTGTTTTGATGTCCTTGATAGCTAATAGCCATTGCAAGTAAAAATCCGAAAATGTTTGATGGTTGAGCTGCATAAGTTTAGTAGTAACGTACAACGGTTTAAAGGCAGCTTCATACTCTTTCATGTACTCCCAATCTTCTTCATTCAGGGCTGAAATTTGCATAACAAGTATATATATGTGTACGTTGCAAAAATGTTTTAATCTAGATATGCAAAAGACAGTGGCACTTACAAAGTTCAGGAAATTGCTCGACTAGACTAGTGAAGAATGATTCCTGCTGAATGATGCTCCTTATCATAACGTATTTACCACTCCATCTGGTGGGTGACCACAACGGAGGATACGATGCTTTGTTGACGTCGAAGGAACTTTTGTATTTGATCTTTTTTACACTTTTTACGAAGTCAGTGATGCATTTCACGTTAGGGTCTGTGTTTCTGACAACATCATTTAACGCTAGCTGTAACGTGTGAGCAGCACATCGAACGATATTGAAATGTGTACTGAGTTCCGTCGTTAAAGCCTCTACTAGATCATCTCGCCTAGAGTCGTCTTCCATTCCGTCCGACTGCATGTTACCATTGGATTGTATCGTATACGTGAAATGTTCCTGAAGTTGTTTTGCAGCAGATAGCATGTTTGCACCGTTGTCGGAGGTAATGGAAAAAATCTGGTCAATCGACACGTCATATCGGCTAAGAACGTCGAGAACTTTCCTTTTCAGAAACTTCGCTGTTTGGCTCTCGCGTACCTCAACCATACCTAACAAGAAAATGCGATTAAATTTCGGTTTCAAGTACATTTTTATTGGTACTTACACAAGGTTCGAATAACTACCTGGTCTGCCATTTGGTATTGAGCGTTGATACCAAGAATATGCCGATTGTGTTTCGATGCCGAATCGATTTTAAGAGATACCAATCGGTTTGCCATTTCTTCTTTTAGTCTATCGATTATTTTAACTGATACTGCATGTGCGTGGGTTTTGATGTTTTGTCTATTTACTTTCACATTGACCGCTTCTGAAATCGGGTCCAGTAGCATTCGAAGCCCTTCCCATTCGAAGCATCGCATTGGTAGATTATGGCAAATGACTAGCTTCAAACAAGCTTCAATAAAATTGTGAGCATCAATCGCCACCGGTCGTTTTGCAACTGGACGCTTCATTTTTGCTACGCCATCAGAGTCGTTGAGAAGTCCTCGAACTTTTGCTGCTTCCGGATGCTTTAGTCGAAAATGTCGAGTAAAGTTACCGGCATCGTAGTTATTCTGAAAATAACCACAATTCCCATTCTCGTCTATATAGCATTTGAAAACTCCTTCCGAAATTTTAACACATTCCCGAGTGATCGATGCAAACGAACGCTTTGTTGCCTTTTTCGCCTTTTCCATTTTAAAACCTCGAAATCGAACAATCTTCACGGTAAGAAGTGTACAAGCCAAATAAAATAGCGCGAAGCACACACATCAGAGAGTATGAAAAGTGAGTTACATTCGCATCAGTGGCAGTGCTGTCAAATTTTATCTCACTTCACACATATACGTTGTTGCCACTCACGGACTTCAGTTTTGGTTGTTTGAGTTGTATCAACTTAAAATTACGATCGTTTTGGTTCGTGACTGAACTTTTACGCACAGTTTGAAAATTTATTGATACTCATGACTTTTTGCAACCCTGGACAGAAGACAGAAGACAGAAGACAGAAGACAGAAGACAGAAGACAGAAGACAGAAGACAGAAGACAGAAGACAGAAGACAGAAGACAGAAGACAGAAGACAGAAGACAGAAGACAGAAGACAGAAGACAGAAGACAGAAGACAGAAGACAGAAGCGAGAAAATAAAGCATTTACCTGATTACGAAAGGTGTAGAAAATCGAAACCTCAACAAGCTGGCAGCTAACATTGGTCTCTACAATGTTCCCTAGATATATGAACTCGTCAATATCCTCGCGCCGTATCCCGTCCCTTTCCACCAACCTACTAACACCATAAGAATATCTCGTTCTCCACCAGCTACCATGAACTATGTTTTGTCAGATTTTATATTCATTACGATTCTCACAATCTTCCTTTCAAATGAAACAAATGACTCTTGCACTGCTCTGCGATCAACGATGTCAAGAAACACGTGAAATCTCTGGATGCTGATTCCATTCCGTTGTACACCAGATATCAGTATCGTATCGTCGAAAGATGTTTTGAGCTACAAAAAGCACTGCCTCAATTAATGTCACAAATGAGTCGGACGTCTCTTCATGCTCAAGCATTAGCTGCAATAGTCAGGGCCGCCGATAGGGGAGGGGGAATGTGGTGTTTCCCCTTGGGCCTGGAGTCCTGTAGGGGGCCCTAGGACTTTGAACAGAAGGAGTTATTCTGTCAAATATTTTTTCAATAACATTTTATTTGAAAATTCAATTAGAGTTTCGATGTTGGTATGATTTAATTTCCTCCAATTTCTATTATAAAGTTAATCGTACATTATTACATTATAAAGTTTATACTGCATGGAACCAATCAAAGGAAAACTTTGAAACTTAGAACTCAAAAACGATTTTAACGCGCAGTGGGCAAAAAAACAAGATCTTTTTTAAAAGACTGAAATTTACTTTCTATTTCGTACTTTACATTAATTATCTCATAATTTTGACCAGCTATTTAAAAAATTGAACTAAATAAAGTTGAAAATTCTGGGCTTTCGAAATTGATTTTGATTCGTATTTTACTAATTAATTCGAAACTTTCAATCTGTGTATGGGTTTCAAGAAAACAGTGGTTTTTAATGATTAGTACAATTGCGATTTTTTTATTTTTTCAAGGCGACATGTGACTTCTATTTCTATCTATTTCAATCCGATGTGGCTGCTAAATGAATCAAAAAAAAATTATTGGAAATAAGAAAAAACTCAGCAACCTTCTTTTAGAAAGCTCGACTGGTCAAATACGATTTGTGAAACTAATTCTGAATAACTCCACAAATCAAAAAAGAACATGAAAATCCACGAAGAAATCGATCCACAGTAATTTTTCGTATTTTTGTTTAAATAAACAAGCTTTCTCAATTTAAATGAATTTTTGCATTTTTTCTTTTGTTCAATATTTGCTTTTTTGTTTCTTTTTCCATTTCATCCAAGTTTTGTATTTTTTCTATTTTCTTCATTCAATCTTATTTTACTTTTTTATATATTTTGCCCCTATATTTTTCTTTTTTTACCATTTTTGTGTCTTAAAATTTGTCCCATTTTTTGCATTTGTCGCAATTTTTCAATTTGATTCATCTTTTCATGTTTTTTTTTCCATTTTTGCTTTTTATCTCTCTTTCTATTATTTCTTTGTATTTTTTTTTCATATCTTCCAATAAACTTATTGTAGTGTTTCTGTATCCTCCTTTTTTTCATATTTTGCATTATAGGTTTCTCTTATTTGCTTTTTTTTTCCTTTCAATTTTTTTCGTGTTGTGAAATTTTCTGTTCTCCATTTATCAGTTTTGAAATTTATGCTTTTCTTTTGTATGGATTTTTTCAATATTCACACATCTTTGTCTATTGGTATGTTCCATTACACTTAGCATTTTATTTTTTACACATTTAAACAATTTTCAATTCCATGTTTTCTATTTGGTTACATTTTTTGTGGATATTTTTCTTATTACTTTATTTTGATCTTTTTGTGTTTGTTTTCGGTTTTCCATTTCATCAAAATTTATTTTTCCGCATTTATTTTTTAAAGATTTATTTATTTTTTAAATTTTTTTTTGTTTTTTTCACGGTAATATTCCTGTTTTTTTCAATTTCTTCTAGGATTTTCATTTCTATCCATTCAAACAATTTGGATCTTACATGTTTTCTATGACTTCTCTATTGTCTGTTTTTGGACTATTTCCACTTGTTTCTGTTTTCTATTTTTTCTTCAATCTATATCTTCAATTTCTCAGCGGATCCATTTCGTTCATTTCTATATTTGTTATTGTAGTCTTGTTTTTATATTTTTGCTGCATTCATTTTTCTTCCTTTTTAATTTTTAATGTTTTCCATTTTCATGATGTTTTAGTTTTAATTACGTTATTTTCCCGTTTTTCACTATTTTACCCATTTTGCAATATTTTTCTATTTCTGCAATGCTTTTTCAATTTTCTTTCTCATTTTATTCGTTTAATTTGATTGTTTTAATTATGCATTCGGATTTATTTTGCTATTTATTCAAATTGGTTTCACACATGCAAGATTTTTTAAATTTTTACATTGTCTTAATTTTGTCCTTTTTCTGTTGTTTCTACGATTTGGATCTTTTCCTTTATTTGATGTTGGCAGGTTTTGACTATTTGCATATTTTTAATCTTTTTCCATTATTTTAATATCATTTTGTAGCTTTTTTCTTTTGTTTCATTTAATTATTAGTTTTTCCTCGTTTGTTCCTTTTGCTATTTTTTTCTCTTTAAATGCTATTTCCATAGAATGTTCCTTTTTGTTTTTATTAAAATTTATAACATTTTCATTTTGCTACTATTTTCGCAATTTCTGCAAAGTTTTAATTATGAGTTCTTCAATGATATTGCACCAAATATATAAATAAAGAACTCGCGATAATCACTTGAATCAGTTTTCTCTGAAACCAAAAAAAACAGCAACACTACCGAACAAATGAGAAGTTGTATTTTCAGAGACTGGCAATGTTGTGGCGCACTGACTTGGCCGAATGCGTTCATTTTTAACGAATTCTAGGTGGAACCAGATAAAGATTCGAAAAAATCCATGCAATACCGACTTCTGGATTAAATATGAAAATATTGATAAATCGGCTACTTTCAAAGCCACTCCAAATTTCGTAGAGATATTTAAAAGGATTTACCATAAAAATTTGGTCGGCTTAAACTTGATTTCTTTGCATGAAATTCAACAAATTCGAAAAAACCCTCATTTGCCTTCGTGCAGGCTTTTTGCCTTTCTCAATAGAAAGGTATTGCAATTGCTCTGAAACCCGACTTTTTAACGGAGGGCCGAGTGACATACACCATTCGATTCAGTTCGTCGAGTTCGGCAAATGTCTGTGTGTATGTATGTATGTGTGTATGTATGTATGTGTGTATGTGCGTGTATGTGACCAAAAATGTCACTCATTTTTCTCAGAGATGGCTGAACCGATTTTGACAAACTTAGTCTCATATGAAAGGTGCAACGTTCCCATAGGCTGCTATTGAATTTCTAATGGATCCGACTTCTGGTTCCGGAATTACAGGGTGATGAGTACGAACACGCAGAAAATGTCGATTTTAATAAATTCTGCAATGAATGTATAAAGGTGAAAATTTTTCCAAAATATGACCACAACTGCTTCGATTTGTAGTATTAGGTCACGAACATCCATTCAAAGTGTATTTGGCCACATTGGCCACCATCATCGGTTCCGGAAGCCCCGGCGGAAGTATCTAAATTCAGAATAACAGTTACATCGGTTTCTCGGAGATGGCTAGACCGATTCGACTAAACTTGACCTCAAATGAAAGGTATTGCGTCCCCGTAAATGGCTATTTAATTTCATGCCGATCCGACTTCCAGTTCCGGAGTTACAGGTTGTGGCGTGCGATCACATAGCAAATTGTGATTCAAACCGATACTCCGATGAAAGCAAAAAAGGTAAAAATTTCGCTAAGATGTCTCTCAAACAACTTAAATTTGCTGTTCTAGGTCACCGACGGCCAACCAAACTTTCGTTGACTACATTGACCACCATAGACGGTTCCGGAAGTGCCCGGGAAAAGCGGCCATCTTTCAAAATTTACGAACTCACATCAGTTTCCCGGAAATGGTTGAGCCGATTTTCACAAACTTAGTCCCAAATGATAGCTATAATATCCCCACAGATGTCTATAAAATTTCGTATGGATCGCTTATATGGGTCCGGAAATATAGACTAAATCGTCCGGTCACATATGAAACTCCCATATAAGTCGGAACTCTAATTTTTTTTTTCAAAGGGGGGACCCCATGAAATTTCAGAAATCGAATTCGTATTTTTGATGCCAAACATCTTTAAAATGCATGAAACGTCGAGATTTTATGTTATCTCAAAATTTTTTTTTATAAAAATCGACTTTTTGGGACTTTTTTCAGTTCAATATTACCGTGGCTGCTTTTCCTTTTTCAAAATTTTAGAACTCGAATAATGATTTATTTTCCTGTATATAGTTGTCATGTGATGTATAATAATAAAATGTAATATATGCATTTAAAAGTTTTTAATGAATATAAACAACGCACATATTCTCGTGATTCATGATTGAGAAAGGCACAATTGCACCGCTAGGTGGATTAAAATAGGTTTTTATTTTACATTTGCTCTTGGACAGTGTCGTCCAAGCAAGAGAAGAAACACAGGGAAATTTTGCTCGCGTATTGCCTGAATTCGAAGTACTTGCACGCCAAGTTAGTGAAACCGTTAAAAGTGACCAAATCAACTACCACTAGCGTAAAGGCAACCTTGGCCGATATTTTCAAGCATATGAAGCTGTCAAAGATCACAAAGAAATATCTGATTCGGCAGGCTTTCTGCACCTGTGGTTTGATGTGACATTTTCATTGCGACCGAGCCCGTCAACAAGGAAATTTCTGTGAAAAAGTGCATGAAAATAACGTCTTTCATGAAGCAACACGATTATTCCACGCTTTTTTGTCCGAATTTCGAATACTACAAGGACCTGGTGGCGCCCAAAGACAAGAACTCTCCCAACATACCAGAACTCGGCCCTATCGAGGAATATTGGTTAATCGTCAAACGGAACCTGAAGAAGACTTAAAACAGTCAAAGTAAACTGTATGTTGCAAACAAATGGAACGAGGTGGTTGTACAGAACTTGATGGCAGTAATTAAATGACGCACAACCGAAAGCATAGCTGAATATTTTTCTGTATTTTATGCTATTTGAACTTAATAATTGTTGTTTGACAACTCAGTCCAGTCGGTCTGGCTTCAATCCCAGCCGAGGTCGTTAGGATGTTCTGAGGTGAAAACTCTGTGTCACGTCTTTATTCACAAGGGAAGTAGAGTCGTTGGTCCCGATGTAGATGAACCGATATTTGGTTTTGGAGTCACCTCTCTGGTGTCAGTGATAGGCCGTACCAAAAAAATTGACCGTACCACCCTTTGAAATGATAAAAGTAATTGAAATCAACAGTACTATTCTCTTATAGTTCTCCAAGAAATACATAGCTGATATTTATTTTTCAGATTTGGAGATTAACAGCTTCTGTGTTCGAAAAATCTACAATGATGGAGGGGGCCATTATGTTAGATCCCCCGGGCGCGTAATTTCTCTCCACAGCCCTGGCAATAGTTCGTTACATTCCATTGAACTTTGTACGAATCTGTTAGATCCCCATGTAAATTATTAACCAAAAAGCTTGTACCTTTCCGGATGGCAATTCTGTTTATCGTTACCATTTAATATGCATGCTAGGTACATCTCATTACACGTTTCAACAGTACCATGCATCATCCCCGCACGGCACGGCACGTTCGTTTGGATGAAAAAACGCACCATCCACTTCGCATATTCTTTCGCATCCTATGTGGTGGCATATGCCTTATCGCGCCACGACAGGCAGTCGACACAAACTGGCGATAGGAACAATATGTTCGCTGAATCTCCGCTTTTGCCAGGGCTATCAGAACAGCTCACATGCGGTGTTATATTTATGTATGTAAATATCATTAAAATTATCGTTACATGTTGATACGGTTAATTAATCCGTACCAAAGGATAATATTAGCAGCCATTTATTTCGAATCCCTGGGACGACTCAGACCAGTTGTGTATGATGATGATCTCCGCATATGCATAAAAAAACCTGCTATTGTCATAAACCCAGTGTGAGCCCGGGTATGTGTTGCCGGTGTTCATTCGAGAGTATGTGAATTTAATTATTTATGAGATTTTCCCAGCCACTCCAATGTCATTTTTTTCATATAAAGCCACATTCACATTTCGTGGAAGCCATTAATAAGAGAATTTCATAACATTACGGATTCACGGTGGTCGGAAAAATCCCATAAATATGCTTGATGTTACTGATTGCATACTTTTCGAGGTAGAATGTGCACGTATGTTCTGAAAATAACCACGTTTCCATGAATCTTGAAATGTTTCAGCGAATCACACTTAACATTGTAAACCACAATTCGTGTGTGTGTTTCTGCCGATAAACGATATTACGTCTGACAGCAACAAACCGCATCGAATCTTTGAAACCGAAAATGTATTTCAAAAAGAGCCATTTTCATATACCAGATCTGAATTGCCTGAAAGCTCTTACTTTGGATTGCCTCACGTGAGTTCGGAAAATGTTACCGCAGAACAATGAATTATTATCAATGTTATTGCAAGCTGCAGTACTATGCACAACGTATTGGAAAAAAAATGTTTCAGCCAACCTATAAAAATGTATGCAAAATCCTATTTATATCAGGTTATTATTAATTCAACTTTATTTTCATACTGTGTTATTTAGACTACAGACTGATTTTTTTTTTGTATTTTTCTACGGTAGATTAAAGTAGTAGTATTCGAGGTGGGCTCAGCCACCACCGATGATTTTCCGATGATGCCGCTCAATTCAGAAAAAAAAAGTTCAGCGCGGTTTTACCCGGCTCCGTGGTAAATATACGGTATGTACGTGGTGTTTGTAGTATGCCAGAAAACCACCAATAAAATGAAAAAATTATTACTTCAGAGGTCCTTACCGAATGACAGATGTCTTTTCAATAAAACTGTACATTAACCGATAATTTGTCATTATATCCCAGTCTCAATACCCCGGCATATTCGATGCGTACCCCATATTCAATAGAAAAATTTGGAAATTCTTCAGGCGATTAACCAAAGTAAATGTTCCCTTCATTGGAACAAGAAAAAGATTCCATTGCTTTGGAGTGAATTCCAGAAGTAAAAATATTTGATGACTATTTTCCCACAGTAAATAGTAGGGGAAAGTGGACGGCACCCCTACGTATCTTTTGATAGAAATCAGATGTGGTCATTCTGACAAATTTTATTTGTGTGTTATATTCACACGTTATTTTTATGCCGATAGCTACAGCAAAGAGACGCGTATGCTCTGTTCTGCAACCAAAATGTTTGTTGTGCTAGTAAAAATGTAGTCAAAAGTTTTTTTTTTGATCATTTGATCAGTGTTATAGAAAGAAGTAAATCGATCGAAAAAATATGCGCATTTTTATTTACGAAGTGAATTTGTTGTATATTGAGATTCAACATTGAATGAACACGAAATATTCGCCATAATTTTTTTGCTCAGTTCAGGTTACTAAAATCGGCAAATGCTGAATTCTCTATAACCAATCTATCAATACGAGTATTTTAGAAACGGGCTTGACGAGTAGATGCCGGAGATTGCTTTTTAACACCATTTTGAAAATCAAGATTGTGACATCCAGTTTAGCGGACTTCTACAGACCGCAGCTACACTCCGCAGTGCCGCTCAACGCGCGACTCAGCTTGTCCGTTCAAACACCATGCTTTCTTTTGTGCTGAAATCACACTTTTATGTACAATCTCGAACGCATTAATTCGTACACAAAATCGCTTGTACAGTCGAGCTCCATGCGCAAACACGGTTAACATAGCATCATGGTACTACAGTGAAGACCCGTTTCTATCAGCCCCTTGGTCAATTTTAGGCTGGTCGTCAAATGGTGGGATAACATAGTTCTAACAAGTCTCCTATCTCATGCCCCCACGCGAGTCTAAGTCTATCGATGACATTTGGTCCTTAGACCGGCGACGACTGTGTGTTATCAGCCTTCTACCGATAGTATCAGAATGAGAGGGTGCGAACGGATCCAGGCGCGAAAATACGTAATGAATCGTAGAAATGAATAGTATATCGGAGATCAGTCCCATTAAAATTAATCTGACTAGTATCGATGGTCCCGTGTCAATACAAATTTGCCGCGTCTTTATTTATGAATCTAATTTCAAGTTTCTTTTTTGCTAACAAGCCCGTGCATCAGGTTATCAACGCTTTGTATTTCCCTTCAGTGGTCGTTACTATCGGAAATGCTTTCCTCGATTTATAACATTTCGTGATACCAGAACTATTTGTCTACATAAAGCGTTATAACTCGGTAGTTTTCAATCCAATAAATATACCGTACAGAAAAAATAGCTTAATCTGTCTAAACACTATTGCAATAAAATGTGATCCGGTCCATTACGCAGATACACCCAAAACAAATCATCTGGAGCGAAAAAGCGTGTGTTTTTTTCGCTCTCAAACTGTGAGCGATACGCTCTCGCATCATTAATGCATTCATAACAGCTACTCATACATGCACAATTCAATATCAAAATCCGTCACTACACAATGTAGAGATAGAACGCGAACGACACATATTGACATCAGAGCTATTCTACACAGTTGTGATAGCTGCGTCACAAATACAGATATAACTCATTTATGTAATATTTACCATCTTGCGTGAGTATATTTTTTCACTTCTTGATATCGCAAACGTGTTTCAGCAAGCAGGAAAACGACATTGAAGCTCCAAATCTTATTCATATCAAAAATTATCGTTTGTAACTCTGAAAGTAAGTACATTCGAAAATTTTCTAATTGTATCATTTAACACAATATCACAACAGTTTATATGTGATCGAAGTCTCGGAGGATTATTCAAAAGACAGAATACGTAAATACTAAAATCTTTCTTCTAAATTGGCTAGAGATCGTATCATATATTTATTCTCTTGCCGAACCACTAAGGCGTTTTCGAGCTCCTTTGAAATAATTAATTAGTTGTAATAATAGTAAGCATGCGATCATTAAATTGCGTAAACACTAACATTAACCCTCCGGAAGTCGCATAAATGGCTTGCTGAACGAGCAGCCGCTGGTGCTGGCAGACGATTTCGTTCTGAGTGGCGTACACCCAGTAAATCCAGCCGGAAAATGAGTCCAGTAGTATTCCAATTTCAGTGACATAACCGAAACTAATTAGGTTGTGTCACAGGAGCCGGAATACTAACTAAAATCAGATGGAATTCCGGTTCATTTTCCGACTATACTTTACAAAACACTGTCACACTAGCCGAAAAAAAATCACCATATCAAGCAAGCGAAGCGAACATTTTCAAATGTGTCCTTACCGCCTTACCATTTGTCCCAATCCGCTGAACATATATCAACATTTACAGAAATGGCAGATAGAGAAGCAAGGAAGTTCTTAATTGAAAATAATCTGGAACATCTCATCGATCCGTTCATAAAAGCATCAATTCGGAAAAGCCATTTCCGATATCTTAAAAATAATTTAATCGAGCTAAAGGAGGTCGTACCAGTACTTAAAGATCGCATGGACTTTATTATAGTACTAGATCAAAATCTAAAGAATGCATCGACACAAGTAAATATGGATCCCCCCGTTGCTTGTCGCAGTGTAAGTAAAACTTTTATTTTTTGTTGAGTAACATTAACAAATGCTTCGCTAACTGGATTAGACAGCGAGTGAATAATGAAAATGTGCGCATTACCTTAATATTACATTATTTTTTACAAGAAGATTTCAAAACTATTGCTGACATCATTTTTGAATTCGAGTCGCTCTAATGTTTAAAAAGTCCATTTAAATATAATAGTTTTGACCGAACCAAGAGCGACTCGGATCCAACGCCAAAATCGGCATAAGATAAGCGGAAAATTTGAAATTTTCATCTTTCAGGATTTGACAGCGATTTGCCAATTATCGGAGAGTGGACAACAGTTTTTGGAACAATATAACGGCAAAAAAGAATATAATAATGACTGTCGCAATCTAATAAAAAAGGCGATCGTCGATCACTTTTTTAAAGTGGGACGAGGTCATATAACTCATGCGACCTTCGTTGAGATGACACAGATAATTCTCAATGAACTTCCGGGTGAAGAACCAACTGTATGGTATGTACCGAGGTATAAACAAACCCATCCATCTGGATTACTCTTCGCGAGATATAGATATCTCCAGTCGAAAGACAAAACGTATAAGCGAAAGACTGCACCGGTAACGTCTCATAAAGCTGCTGTTAGCGATGCTGTGAAACAAACCTGGACTGACATGTCTGAGGAAGATCAGCGAGAATGCTACTGTAAGGTTCAACATTTATTTTCATTATGTGTATAGAT
This sequence comes from Topomyia yanbarensis, assembly GCF_030247195.1. Lineage (NCBI taxonomy): Eukaryota > Metazoa > Arthropoda > Insecta > Diptera > Culicidae > Topomyia > Topomyia yanbarensis. The sequence goes on along the minus strand of NC_080672.1, from coordinate 113,698,677 downwards.
TTGTTGTTGTATAGTTAGTCGAAGTTACTTAGACACGTGACCCTGATGTCTATTTAACTATGATTAACAGTAGTTTATTGTTTAAATGTTGTGTTCAAATAACTGAAATAAGGTAGTGTTTGTATTACACTTTATAACAAGATTGTTTTCAAAGTTTATTTTCAAATATCCATTAAACTCAGTTAAAGTTAATAGTTAAACGTGAAATTATTTGAAAACACTATGCATTTCCTGCATAGTGTGTACTACTAATCACGATCAATTGTGTTTCAAATATAGGTTTGGATTCTGATATTTTACAAAGTTTTTTTGTTTATGTCAATAGATTTATTTGTATTCGTCATATGCTAATAACCAACGTCTTATCAGATCTAAATTCATTGGACACGTAATCAACATCACATAAAACCACATAAAATAACATTGGTTCGAAACAGTTTGGTTATAGCAGAGTAGTTAATGTTGGAAAAGCAAAGATTTTGCTCAGTAGCACTACCGTGCTACGCACAACTATTTCACCATCAATGAAATTTCTTATTGTCCTGGGACATTTACGCGTACAACGCTAGAGTAGTTGTAGTGATTGTAAAGCGGGTTATTAGCTGTATATGCACTAATGGGCTAATCCCAACAGTGATTTTTTAAAGACTGTCCGAACTTTTCCCAGAAATACCGATGCTTTTAAGCTAAACCATTTACCGACTATTAAAATTATGGCTACTACAGATTATTATCTGAACGCTTATATTGCCTATAATCGTAAATCAGTCCCATGTAAATGGGGAATCCCATGGAACATGGGACTGACCTGCGATTATGGGCAGTATAGACGTTGGAATCTGCAATCAGTGATGTCTTTTGATCGCACATCTTGAATTGTAATCCAGTGTTTGAGCGCCGACTAGGAGGTATCCTTAGTTAGAATGGTATTGGCCGTTATTTCGGGACTACTCATGCATATCTCGTACATTAAAGTTGGAATCTTTCGAAATAGTTAGAAATCTTTTCTTCGAAATATCGTAGCTATAGCATTCTGATATTTTAAAGCGACGAGCTATGAACCCACCTGTGAATTAAAAGAACCAAACATCAGCACGAAATACTTCTCAACTCCTTTACAATTCACATTACTTTTTATTACTTCGTTGAAAAATTCGACCTTGAATAAAAGTGATTGATGAATATTCATAACAGCTTCTCGGTACGATGTTCGTATTCTGCTGCTGCTGTAACGATAATTTATGTAAACCCGATACCGTTCAGTAATAGATTCGAAAACATATACTCCAATTGGCATCATGAATCTTTCAATTCAACCATCCACAAGTTTCAAACCAGAAAATAACAGATATTGCTGTGGAATGAGACATTCTTCATAAAGATTGTAGGCAAAGCATTAAAATTTTAAAATTAAAATTAGTTGAAACGAAATAACGATTAGATTCTATGTAGTTATCAAAGGTTATTTCATTACTTTGGTGTTATTGCTAGCAGTCACTTTCATCACCATTAAAGGGCTTTTTTAAATTACCAACCACTTCTAAGATATGTCTATTGCACATTAACTATTAAACCTGAGGAAAATATCACGAACGACAATAACAAAGTTTGCGAAGCAGAAGACCAACAGAAACATTTCTTGAGCGTTTTTTCAAAACTTCATATCTGCAATGAGTTACTCTCTTTGTTTACTTTCTCTTCTGTTAATAATTCGATCACTTTAACGTTTATCCCTCAACTCTTTGCATAATATGCTAGTTAAAACCACCATCTTTCGATCTGTACTGTAAAATAAGTGAAAAGTATTATAGTGACGCCGTAATAATCGAAAGAGAAAGTAAACAAAGAGAGTAACTCATTGCAGATATGACGCTTTGAAAAAACGCTCAAGATTTTATGATTAAGATTTCGAAAGATCGTAATTATGTCAGTTTTGTTTTGACGAATATCTAGCGTACAAACTCAAAAGGCCTTAAGCTGTTCGCTACGCTGGTGTATAGGGCTGTTCTATATTTTACATCCCCGACTAAAACTGAACAATCGCAATGCTGAGATGCAGTTCTATTTTTCGAGCACTCTTATGGAACATATTTAGAGCAGCTTGACTATTATGTTTTAAATTTTCCACAATTTGAAACACGAATAGAGCACATTTATACCACCGGTGACAAAAGAGACATTTCTAACATTTTTGATTACTATGCATGATATATGAAAGCAGTAAAAACAATATATGTTACATAAGTGATAAACAATAACAAATTGCAGGAAACAATATTTAGAACAGACTAGCTAATACCCATCGCACGTTGCTGCGACGCTCTGCGAAATAGGAGGAAAACACAATTTGTTCCAAAGCGCCATCTGGCGGGCAGATAATCTCCAACTAATAGTACACAAACACGCCCCATACCAAATACCTACTGTGTGCAAATTTTTACGGAAATCGGTTAAGCCGTTTGGGAGTCTATAAATCATATACATACAAACTTTGACTTTTATATATATAGATAGATAGATAGATAGATAGATAGATAGATAGATAGATAGATAGATAGATAGATAGATAGATGGGTAAATCATCGCATTAGGAACATCGTCCCAGTCACCATGTTTTATGGTAGAGATCGTTGTGCCAGATTTTTGTCAGTCTTGGTTTAGCAGCCCTGTCAGATTTCTGCGCGCATCCTATCGGGTTAGCTGAACTAGGGCGCAAAATACTGGCAGAAACTCTGCCAGAATCAATTTCGCTTTGCTCAACTTCCGCTATCTTTCTGCTAGGGCACGGTGACTGGGGTATTCTAGATGTATTTTGACAGCTCCTATTTATCTGACGGCGTGTCATGACAGTCATTACATTATGTTACATTACATTTGTGCTGAAATTCGCAGAGAGACCACTCACAATTTCAAATCGTTTGACCGTAATTTCAGAAATTTTCGCCATAATGCTAACTAAGGGCCTAAGGATGTTCACAATGTTGTGATGTAAATCTGTGATAAATTGACGAGCAGGTGTATAACTCATAACTGTCAAAAATAGAACTAGAACACGGCGATCTCTATGCGACGATTTACCTATCTGTTCTAAATATTGTTTTCCCGATTTCATTTATCATTTTTGTTGAACTTTTCGTTTTTTCAGCTGTCAGTCGTCACATACACTAATGAAATTTTTTTTTAATCAGGGTTCTATTCGTTTCGAGCTGTTCTAAATATGTTTCAAAATAATAGTTAGTCAGTGATTTGTGGAATTGTGATTTGCAGAGATAATAGGAAGAGAGATAGAGAGTGTAAATAATCGTCGCGTCTCCTTCGGAAAAGCACGGAGCAAAAAGAATAATAAGAGACGATTGCAGAAATAAACCAAAACGTAATCACTTCCGTTATTGTTATTGCAACATATAATTTATGCAACCGCTTCTGTAGGTATCACTTTAAATTACTACAACTATATTTTAGAATCGTGAAACTTGTTTTTTAATAATAAATGCAGGCTAGAATGCACCTGATAACTACGACTTGTCAAAATACTCAGAAAAATTGAAGTACAACGTACAATACTTTTTCTCGTTCAATGAGATACAGTCATGATTCGCTGGTTGGACACTTTTTAACTGGACCGCTTTTCAGTTGGACCTCCGCTAGTTGGACATTGTCCAACTAAAAAACATCTGACCGTCAAAATCTCATGTCAAATTGACTTTTACAATCTATCTAACAATCTTTTATCTTATTCTTTCTGACACATACCCGGTCAAGAAGTAATATCTGGTGGATAATGGGGGCCTACTTGCCCTTCAATTTGCTGGCAAATTGGGGGCTGTTTCAAATGCAACATTTTGGCGGTTTGCCACCATTATTTTTTAAACACCCTTAGTACCATTTAATCGCCCAAAACGCCACCCCCACCAAAACTGCAAACAATAACTATTTCTGGATTCACCATGTACCAGAATATCACATAATTTTTGCAATCATGTTTACAGAGCAGCTAATTAAAAAAAACTCGCTTTATCGTTTTTTATCAAAACATTCAATCGAGGTCAATATTTTGGGGCAAAATATGGAAACCAGAGAATAATGATGTCTTTTTTATGTCTTTTAACGCAAATAATCGATTAATTTCTAAAATAATCGAAAAATCAATAATCGATTACAAGCTTTCGGTATAATCGAGCAAATCGAGTAGCTACTATCAATTAATCGAGAGCATAATTAATGAAGGGTGGCATTGAAAATGAAAGTCGCAGAGCAAAAAAATTAGACCAGACTTCTCCAATTTTTTCAAAATGTGTTGAGTGACCTTTTTTTTGGTTGACAAACTAGGATTTACTAAGTAATCGATTATTGATTTTATTCGATTATCTTGGTCGATTAATCGAATGAATTAATCAAGTTCTCAAAAAATATTCGATTAACGGATAATTGATTATTTGAAAAAATCAGACATCACTACCAGAGAACATTTTCTATTTTTTATGTTAGGTGGATGTTTTAGATATGGAAAAAGTTCACCTAGCTTTTGGATTTATTAATGAAAACTTCGACTAACGACACCTCCTATCTCTAATATACCGATTTCCACCCACTATTGTGTTTTCTGATAAATTTTAACCTGAATAACAACCTAGGGGCTGATCACTCTAGAAATGTATAACAAATTTGCATCAAATTAGCAAAAATGCATTTAATTTCCATTTTTGTATCAACTTTGCACTCCCTCGCAGAAAAATTTGTTCAACAAGCATCCTACGTTGATCCACGTTGTTCGACGTTTTGTTGAATGTAGGGCAAGTTTTTTGATAGGGTTTTGTCGTCTTACACGCAACGCAAAATACATTGCACGCAACACAAAATACATTGTGAATTTCTATTTTGATGAAAACAAATGCATTTAATTTCGCTGGTTTTTATAAAAGCATCACAAGTGATCTGCCCTAGATAACAACCTAGTATTTCTAGTTAGTTTAAGCTGACACCGAAAGGACAAATTATTCGTGATCAAACTATCTTGCCATCTGGTGGTCGACATCCAGTGGTAGATCGCGAATAGTAATGCTCGATTTTGGCAAATAAACGATTATCCGCTAACAAAAGAGATTATAACTACTAGAGGATGTCGCTGTTAACACTGATAATTTATCATCTCGCTCTTACATATGCTAGGCCCATTAGTTTGACGCATATTGCCCCGGGAACACACATGTCAAAGTAATGGGATACAGTATGCTAGAGCGAGACCCCATGTTTCAGTTCATGAATACATCAAGACAGTAGCGCTTTGCTCCCTCTAGTAGTTATAACCTCTTTTCCGCTAACCAAATAATTTTCGAGAGCTAGTATCAATAGTTTTGTTCCAGTATCAAGAGAATTATTAAAACTAGGTAGTAAAGATTAGGTTTGTTCCAGTACACGGAAGTCACTTCGGAGTAAACAGGAGCAAAAAATCTTTGCTCATTTTTACTCCGGTTTGCTACCAGAAGAAGAAAAAAGAGAAGAAGAGAGTACAGGAACGTTTTTCTCCGGAGTACTTCCAATTTCTCCTGGTACTGGAACAGACCTATTAGTTACCCAATCAAAAGTGAAAGAAGTCGCTTGGTATTTTTGTAGTACTTGTTCATTTTGTGGAGCGTTTTTGTTATCTTTCGCTGACAACTCTTTCTTGAATTTAGTGGTCGAATAATATAGATTATAAATAACAGTTAATGAATTTATTCGATTTACCGGAAACTTTCTAATCGATTAGTGATTTATCGATTCTTTTGGGGATTAATCGATTATTTGCGTCTATCGAGTAAAAAATACATCGCTAAATGGGTATAGTTATTTTGCCGTGTGTAAACTTGATATCTGACGTTTACAACAAAGGCGATTGTATGAAATATAGAATCTATAGAATCATCATCTTTGGTTAAAATACACGTTGAGAGCTCGCATTTTTATTATAACAATACTATATTTACTATAATGCAGCAGGATTAGTCTCTAGCCACCTCCCTTCATTTTGATTAAGTGGTTTATCAAATTACAAGCTGGCTGTAATACGAAAATTATCGATATTAATCCCAATGAAAAACGCAAAATTGCACCTGCCTTCGACAAGGTAAGTTTCTTTGATTTGATTCAGAAATTAAGATTGATTAAAAATCATCCTGCCTTCAGCACTGTCTGGTATACAGGAGTCTATCTGCACTGAACCGATGAACGAATTACGTCACAATCGGACCCACAATGTTTAGTCATTGAAACAACATACTGTCATGATGTCACTGTCGTTCAAACTTGAAAATAAAAGTGATTTCGTGACCAAGACGGACAAAATGCTACATCTGACAGGTAGATTATAATACATTGGAAAAATCAATGTACTGTAACCAGTAGGATTACCAGCAAAGCATCGCTAAAATATTAACTTACGGATGTTTTATCCGATCGAGTGATTAAGCTAAGCATGGCTTACGTGCAACTCACGAATGGTCCGTTGATGACGGGCAAAAGTGTGCAAAGCATTCTATGTCATATCTGCAGTAGGTAGATCGTGATTCTGCTCTAATTATGGGCGCTATGTTGTATGTGAAAGCTTGGAACAGCAAAATCTGCAAGAGATCGAGGCTGTGACCTTTCCATTTATGAATATTTTAATGTAACACTATAACTTACGTTCGAAACATCATGCTCCCATGTGCACAGGCGAGATTCCATAGAATAAGGCACAATTATGCGAACGGAAGTAAAAAGCTATCTACATTTGAACATTTTGTCAGAGAACATACAATAGGCTAAATCGACATTTATTCACTTCTATGCTGAATACTAAAAGCCAAAGTTGTCAAATATTTGCTGCTTTCCAAATATTCGTTTGTTTTTCCTATGGTCTTTCTAATTGTTGAAAAGAAAGTAAAATCAGACATTTCTTGAGCGTTTTTTCAAAACGTCATATCTACAATGAGTTACTCTCTTTGTTTACTTTCTCTTCTGTTAATAATTCGGTCACTTTAACATTTATCCCTCAACTCTTTGCATAATATGCTAGTTAAAACCACCGCCTTTCGATCTGTACTGTAAAATAAGTGAAAAGTGTTATAGTGACAAAGAGAGTAACTCATTGCAGATATGACGTTTTGAAAAAACGCTCAAGATTTGATCTTTCATGTGGAATATAAAAAACAGTTTCGGGTCAAGAGAAGGTAAACTCTCATAGTCGTTCGGGATTTCTTTAAAACTCAAAGATATTTCAAACATATTTTTAAATAACTGGATGTTTATCATTGGGCTATTCCGTCTAACTTTAAAGACAAAATTGAGGATTGATAGTGAATTATTCGTACATTCATATTCCGTGTTTGCTCGATCTCAATACTACAGTTGGGGTTGGAAACTGACTCAGTTTTGCGTCACACAAAAATGACACCAGTGCATCAGTGATGCTGAATATGACGTCATGAACAACTGACAGTATAATAGGTATTAATGATGTCATTCTAGTTTGACAGCGTATCCAAAAAGTATGTTGTAATCCATCTTCATATTGATCACAGAGTTGCTACCTATTGAAACGATGAATATTTTGAAAATATTTTTTTTTATTTAGAATAGGCTTACTAAGTCTGTTATGCATTTTATGGCATTGTGCAGAAAATTTCCAGCAAATGGTGAGGGAGGAACTTAAAAACAATGCTATCGCTGCCTAAATAAACTTCTCCGGGTATGAATTCTTGCTCAAATACAGCAACCAATTGAAATGAACATGGTTGTGACAATTTAGTGGGAATCCATACATAATCCGTTCAGGCATCCGAAGGTTTTCTGAATGGTTTGATCGGATATATGATGATAATCATGTGAAAAGGGACCATCGTACACTATGCCCTTTTGATATTTTTCAAGGAGATTTACTTTGTTATTGATTCTCTTCATCATATAATTTGTAGAACGCGGTAATCAACAGAAATATATTCATCAAACATTTTAATGCAAAATGCAATCTTGGGTACTGGTTAATATATGAAGTTTCATGTAAATCGAAAAAAATTCAAATCTGTGCTCGTTTTGAAAGGAGACCTCTAGAGAACTTGATCTATTTTGTTTTATTAGTTACGGATAAATTACCAATGAATAAATCAGAAGACATTCTGGAAAAAGTTCAACAGTTATGTTAATCGTTGCTAATTTAATTTCAAATAATAATTTAAACAATGAATTATGATTTCAGCTGCCAAATTACGACTTAATAGTATTGGTTACAACAATACTAAAGAAATAATTAATGCTTGGGCTGGTTGTTACTCACTTCGTCGGTATGAAATTATTTCTGGTAATTTTAAACTAGACGATTACTCTGTACTTCGTAATTTTAACGGTGTAAACGAACTGGTAAGTCAATGCCATGGACTCAACAGTCGAAACTGAACCGATTCAATATTTCAGATTTTTCGTGATTTTCGTACTATAAACAAAAACTTCAACGATCTTCAGTCAAAACTGCCCACATTTTTGAAAAAATTTAAATCTGTGTTCAATGATTATCGATCGCTTGTGGAAGAAGACAAATTACTGACAGACGAAATAATCGTGACGTTTCGTGAAACAGTGGATATTAACGGTATGTTCTCTATATATTTGATTTCTATATTCATAAATCATTAATATAGTGTAAGAGTTTATTTTAGTTGGATTATTTAATTTGTAATTCATATATTACTTTGATGATACATTACAATTCACATATTACTTTAATTGCAGATCGATCAGTATTTCTTGCTTTCTACGCGTTACCTTTAATTCTGCGTCAAAATTTCGTTTACAAGGGCGCGAAACGTACAAAACTGCCGCTGTTGATGTGTCGGCAGTCTTATATTACAATTTTGGCGGTAATTTTATCGAAGGCAAACAAATTTTGTAAACAAACTTGTTTTTTGGTTTTATTACAATTTTATCAAAAATTTAGTATTGAATATTCATTGAATATTATGAATAGAAGAGTTTCATGAAAAGATTTCATTCAGGTGTGAAATGCAGACCAAAATATGTTTGTTTGCAAATACCTGTGTTGTTTGCTTTACAAAGTAGTAGCAAAGTTTGCTTAATAATAGTATACAACATTTCTTTTATTTTTAGACTGAAGCAACGCTCTCAGAAAAACTGGCTGAAAGGAGAAAATTTGCGATTGAGTATAAAACCACAATCCAACCGTTCATTTTCGCCGTAGGTGCGATTAATACATCAATTGAATCGTTTTTTGTGGCCTATGATGATATACTTTTCAAATGTCAATCAGCAGTAGAAGCAATCGATCTTCATTTTAAAATTCATGAGGCTTTTCATCTGGAGTACGCAGCGGAATGTGAAATGGTGCTCAAATTCATTCAAATTTATTTTTATGGTATACACTATGATGGGCAGAGAGATAGTTCATCCGTTGCAGCTTTGATAACCGATTTAGATCGATTGTAAATGTAATCGGTGACGTCACAAATGAACTGAGTGTTCATTTTTGACAGTTTGCTTGTACTGTTTACGTGAACTTAGAAAAATTCTTTACGACTTGCTTCGAGCGAATCTAGTCGTCCACAAATTTTTCTAAGTCCATGTAAACAGTACAAGCGAACTGTCAAGGTTAACTGTGTCAATAAAGAACCTAATACAGCACTGGAATGCGAGTCCTTTATTAAAAAAAATAAAATATGAAAAATAAGGTTATTGTAGTAATTTTTTGTTGAGAATTGGCCCAATAGTTATATTAAAATATTAAAAAGTCGTAGTAGCCCACCTCCTGTTATCCTGTTATGGTAAAAAAACAGCGATTCATATACAATTTTCGGTTGGAATGCGCTGAAACCGTGAAGTGCACTGGTTTTGCATTATTAAGCAGAAGTGTCAATTGAATACGTTTGTATTTTCCCGTTTTGTTAAGAGTGTAAAACCAGTGAACTTCGTCACTCCGAAGCACATCTATCAAAATCCTTGTACATCTGGATTAAACAAGCTCACAATATAACTAATGTTTGAAATTGTGAGATTATTCTAGAAGCTTTTGTTTGCTTTCGGGAAGACACATTCAACACTAAAAATATGTTTTAATATTTGGTAAGGAATATGCTGCACTAACACGTACGCATGGACGATTTTTCTTACTTTTACTCACACATATGCCATATCATTACACTTATACATCTACAATCTATTTGCATGTAGTGGTTATGAAAAATCCCAATACTAAGCCATGATTAATTAAAGGCACCAATACTAGCCAACCAACGTGTATGTGGGGGTGAGATGGCGAAAAATTATGTGGGAGCGTTGCGCCCAGTTGAATTGTGAGCGAATCTCTCTATGTTCAAAAAGGATTACTTTTGGGCATGAGAAAGTGAGTTAGAAAACAGAAAATCTGAGCGCGCCGTTTTGGGTGTACAAACAACTATTTTTTAACATTTTATTATTCATATCTTGGAAACTAAGTAGCAAAAAAAAATACAATCTATAATAGAGATAAAAACGATATTATTTGTTAAAGCATTTGATATTATTGAGAAAAAACGCTAAAATAAAAGCGAATATTATTCAGGCATTTTACTTGGAAGCAATTTCGTGTTGTATAAGATATCAAAATTAAAATATTTATCTTTTATGATGGTGTTATTGAGTTTGACGAATAGAATTGATTTTAAATTTTCGGAGCTTAGTTTTGTCCGATCGTTGGTTAATATTTTCCCGAGGCCACTGAATCCTCGCTCAATTGAAACCTGTGTACAAGGAGTGCTCAAGGCCGTTTGGCACAATAGAGCCAAGTCAGGGTCCTCTAGCCTCTTGGATTCCCACCACATGATGATATCTGTATTCAATCTCGGGGCATCTTCTAGAGCAATTTTTCTAAGTTTCTTCTCCATTGATACAATACTCTCACATATTACATTGCGTCGCTCGACATTTATCAGCTGTTCTACCCTAGACAGACATGAATCTGCTATTGAGGATGGTTCTTCGTGTTCTTCAATATGACTGACATTACTGTTCTTGATGGATTTCAGCGTATTCCATGTAGAAAGCAAATGATACTGAAAGACAAAGTTTATATATAAAATAAAATCGTTCATTCGTTCTAGCATTAAACGTTACTATTGCATTTTCTTTATCTTCATGCGAAAGGACCGGATGAGTGAAGTTGTTCAGGCGAACGTCCACGTATAGAGCTGCTTGGAATGCAATATTGTTATACCACATCCTCTTGCGGTTTTCCAATGCATCTAGTAGCGAAATTGAAAGTTCCGTGCCAATTTCCTTCAAGTGCAAAATACATTCATACCAATAGAGGTAAAAATCACCGCATGTGAGATTTTGCTCTTGAACTCTTTTCGTCAAAAGAAATACCGGCTTCACCGAATCTACAAAATTTTCAGTAAAAGCCCAAAAGTCGTCCTCATAAGTTTTCTTCAAATCTGCCGTTAAAAGAGTTATAATAAATTCCTTCTGCGATTGAAGGCATTCCACCATTAGAAATGTGTAACCCCAGCGTGTTTCGGAATCCAGGAACGGTATCTTCCGTCCATGACTACGAAAGCTGCTGACATATGGGAGTTTGCGCAAAATTTTTACGAAACCCTTCACGCGACACAATTGCTCTTGTAGTTTCTTTACTTTGAATACATCCTCCACGGAAAGTTGCACGTCGTGAGCGCCACATCGCAGCGACTTAAAAACCGCAGGTACAATATTAACGGATATATCGTCATCCAGAACATCCCGTTCTTGAGATTCATCATCACTGCTCTCATATTCGCTTTCAGAACCGCTTCGAAGAAAAAACAACATCAGTATACACAAATGTTAACAATATTCAACATGAACGTACCAGTATGAAACACTTTTGTCGATACTTAATGATTTATTTAGTTCATCCGAAGCGGAAGATTCTTGGAACTCAAGCTCATCAGATGCCAGAACCATTTCTTGTTCCATTCGCAAAATATCCCCCGCCTTTATGAAATTTGAACCATTGTCCGTTGTAAAAGTGTACACATTCGGAATAGAAATCGAAAATCGTCTGAGCAAATCCAAAATTTCGTCAGCCAACCGTTGTCCCGTGTTTCTATCGTGTCGTTCGAACATACCCAGTGTTCTTATAACGAGTTTCCCGTTGCTAACAAATTGAGCGTTAACTCCCAATATAGACCTACCCTTACGAGAAGCCAAGTCTGCCTTTAGGCAAATCAACTTTCCTTTTAGTTCTTCCGTCATGAACATTTCGATTTTATTTCGGACACATTCGATATAGGATAGTATAGAAAATCGAGTAGCTGGGCGAACATTTAGTGATTCTTCAACTGGTCCTAAAATGTTTCTAACGCATTTCTTAGAGAAAAAGTTCAACGGGAGGTTGCATTCGGTAGCCCATTGAACCATATTCGCAACGTACTGGTTTTTGTCCATTGTTATCTGAACTGTTTTAATTTTTTTTGGAACAGGATCCGTACAATCATCATGTTTCTCATTCGTTAGACCGTATTGCGCCGCAACTTTTGGGTGCTGCCCTATGATGTGCCGTTTAAGATTAAAATTCTGCGTACCTTTAAATTGTCCTCCACACGTCAAGCATTTGTATGCATTTGCCTCAACCAATTTTTCGAAAAAAAGATTCGATTGAAAACCGGACTTTCGTTTCAGCGACATTTTTCACTTAGCTAATGCAGCTGTATACCACGAAGCACTGATCTACACCACGAAAATTACACTTATACCCGCATCCTACGCAGCAGACAAAATTCCATAAAAACAAGGGAGGAAAATAATCACTCCCATGCTCCACACTCTCAGCATTTTGGAAGAGGACTTCCAACCCATCTTCAATAAGTTTTACGCTCTCGCCTTGCCTGTGTGATGCACATAACATCCTCTAGTCATTGAACAAGTCATCACCTCTGATGATGAGTTTGCTTGATGAGTGGGAGAAGAGTTTTTTTTCTGCTATTGGAGAGGTGTGTGAAGTCCTCCTCAGGATATTGATACCTCACCTCATTTTGGCATCATGAGTGAGGCTCCAGCAAGCCTGTCTAAAACCAACGGTTCAGGCGCAAACAGTTTTGTCTTCCAAAATACAGCTTTGGGACCATAGTGCACTGTGCAATGTGTGGCCCGCTGAATATAATCATTTGACAATAACGTCACACGTGGGGTCTATAATGACCAGACCTATTCCCGGGAAAAAAGTATCAGATCAGCACATCCTCTTCATTGGCCATTAACTTTGTTCAGCACGAATGCCCACTCAGTTACCGAAGATCAACATTTTGGCAATGACGGCAGCCCACTCCCGAAGAGCGGCCGGCGTCGAGGAAAAACAGATATGAAGAAATTTAATGAGCTTTCGGAACGTGACTTTAGCTCAAATGGTGACAAATTAGAGAAGAGAAAACAATGTCTAGAAGTTGATATAAACTATGAAACTGCTGGCAGGGACAAGCATAAGCAGATAGCGGAAAAATACGACAATGTTGTGAAACAGAACTACACAACGGTGACGGAAAATGGTTGTTGGGGGCGGATAGCACCGAGAACTTAAGTACCAACTAAAGTCACACGGAGGAGTGCACCTCATGCAATCTGGATGATCCCGACCGGAGGACGTTCAACTAACAGTACTACTACAACTACACGGTCCCTTCTGCAGATGCTGCTGCTGCTGCTACTACTACTACTACTACATAAACTATTGTGCAAACGAACCGTCATGGCTCTCGACTAGAACTCGTGCAAATGGGGAAGAACAGTTATGAAACAATATAAAATACAAAATAAAACATGCTAAAACTTTATACTGGCTACACCGAACGTTGCCGCCGGAAGATGGAAAGAGGCAATGTATGCGCGAAGATATCCCCCGAAATACTGAGCTCGGTCCCGAAAGTCATCCTTTTTCAGCTTGTACGCGCCAAAAACACATTGGTCTCCAAGAGCTGATGCCGTTTTTGTTGCTTTTTGGTGCTCCAATGTTGTTGCTTGCCGTGTTATTATTCCGCGTCAGCACGTTGGGGGTGGACATTGCTTGCTGAGTGGGTGTCAGGATGGCGAAAGGATGTTGTTGATACTGTATGATGGCGCTAGTTCGAAATAATACCGAATTTTGTCAATATTATTTCACAAAACCCTTTTCGAAATACTGGAACACTGTAAACTTTCGGGATGAAATTGATTTTTCGTGAACACACCACTCAACGGTACCCAACTGGGCTCCTATTCGACGACAACGTTTTAAGAGGAAAAGAAAGGTGGAACATCACGCCCGACACTCGCAAATAACGAAACAAGAAGCATCAGCACCATCCGAGCGGAACTTGTGCCGCAGATGAAAGTGATAGAGCACAGCAATCCAAACGGGGACAACGACGACGGTAGCGTTTCAACCAGTATGAGCTGGCTGTTTCTATCTACTCTTTACTTTAGCCATGATTGCTAGTACCTTTCCAAGTGAAGCTTAACAAAATTTTAATGTCGTTAATTTTCGTATCATGTGCTGTTTTTATAACAGGCACTAAATCACTCTGTCACTTGCATCAGACTCGGAAACACAATACCTTCCACTTCTGCTGTCCGTTAAATCAATTATATTTTTTTTCGTTGGAGAATTCAGTGAAAATATTTTTAGCTAAATTTTATTTAACGACAAAATGTTTTATAACTTATCAAAATTAATCTCGGATGCCAAAGTGATGGTAAATTTGCTTATTTGAATTTTGTGTACTAGCCTTGTGTAAACCAGATTTAATATGTCATTTATTGTAATGCATTGTATTTTTTTAAATTTTGATCAATTCAAGAAAGCTAATAAACTAAAACTTTAACTATAGACAAATTTGGTGCAAACGATTTATTAACAACGAAGTTGAACTAACGTAACCATATTTCAATCTCACTAGTTTCTGCTTCCAAAACCATTTAAAAATCATTTATCCATGAACTAATTACTGTTTGACTAAAATTGATTAGCGAGTGCAAAGTTCCCGAGATGAACATTTGTTCCCTTAATAATCATCAATTTGTGCACTTCAAATGGAAATACAATTAAACAAACAATTTCACAATCTGTTTCATCCATTACAACTTGCCCGAGAAATACGGCCTGTACGCAATGCAAACAAGGCACGAAAAACTGCAATGCCAAAGTTCTGCCGCCTCGGCTTGCCCATAGCTCATGGAGACAATTTCAGCGGGAAAGTCCAACTTTGTCTATCCGCACGCTAGCTCCAGTCCGCCTGGGACTGGCCGACTAGCAGCCGACGACACACCGGTGGCATGTAGTGCTAATAGCGATAAAATATCATATCTGCGCAAAAAGACAACTCTGGTACCGAGACCGGGGTAAGTTTTTGCTGCTGCTGCTGCCCCAGTTGTCGCTATCCGGATCGGGCGGAACTGGGCGGCGAATAGTTTTGCCATTCTGCAATAACAATGTAATTTTATGTTTAATGAAGCTATAAACGTTTTCATTTTATTCAATTTCGGTACGAACACAGCCACGTTGCAGTTCATAACTGGTGCCTTTGGTACGTTCCGACTGTCTGTTTGTCAGCTTGATTCTCGACAATATTTATGTACTGTCCGCAGAAAATAGAGAGTTCATCCTGGTGGATTTCCTCAATTTTGCATGGGTTTATCTTATTACATAGCCGGTTTGTTCGGCTAGACGAAAGAATGCCACTCGAGTGCTGGAAACTAGAAACCAGACTGTCCGTACGTGGTTAGTTGGAATTGATCTCAGGATACGAGTATTCGAAATATAAATATAAAGCTCTTCGTTTTGAAATTATTCATGCTGAAAGGTGATAATACAGAAATACTTCACTGATAATATAAATTCGTAAATATAATGAAATTGATTGTGCAATTCCCGAATAGGGATCTTTAGGGGTATGCGGGTTAAGGCATATTCTGATGCAGATTAGTACCGTGAGTTAATATCTCAGTCTTTTTTCAATTTTTTGGCCCGAAGCTATTGAAAAAAACATTTTTTAGTTTGTTTCCTTTTAGGACAATAACACATCCAAACCCATGCGACTTGCACGACCCTATAGGTTGCCTTATCAGATCTACCATAGTTTTCAGATGAAACTTGGGATGGCAGGTTGCTAGCGGATTGACAAAGTACCAGATCATGCTGTTTGGGGTGCTGTCCCGGTTAACAATGAGGCGAATGAGATATTTGCAGATACGTCATTTAGTAGGACAACTGTCAGTTTGCTGGTTGAATTTAATTTGTTTTTTTTTTTTAATTTAAAAATCATAAAAGAATAATTAAGGTTTAAGAATGATATGAGTGTACTCGTAAGGACACCCGCTACCAATACATATGAAAAACTGGCACAATTTTTCCAAATTAAAGATCCCTATGCATTCGTCGTTTTCTGCAACGAAGTATTTTCGTGCATTGTAAATAGTAGGTTTCGTTCATTTCATGAACAAAAATAGTCGCTTGCTGAACGAAAGCTTTCGTAAATTTTACACATTTTATGTACACTGCACGAATGTTATCGCTGATAACGACATTATTTTTCGTGAATGAAACGAAAGTTTTTGCTTATTTTTTTGAACGTTTGTGTATATTGCGAACGATTTCTTTAATTGCACGAATTCATTTCGTTTATCTTAGAAAAGTTTGCGTATTTATTAACCTCTTGTTTTCAGTTGATATTTCGGGATCGATGTTTGACAACATCGATTTATTTTCAATTTAAAAAAATCGATGTGGCCAAATCGATTTTACTGTGGTACGAAGAAATGGCCGCTTGATGAACGAAAGTTTTCGTAAATTTTACTTATTTAGTGTACATTGCAATATCGTCGTTGAAAACGACATTATTTTTCGTGAATGAAACGAAATGTTTTGTTTATTTTAGTAAACGTTTGTGTATATTACGAACAGGGTTGTTAATCGATAATGAATCGTCATCGTCGATAACGTTAACCACCCGTCAACGTCATCGGAAACTCCGTTAACGATAATGTATCGTCGGATTCATCGTCATCGTCGATAATTCATCGGTGGTTATCGCGATACATTTTGCGTTACTTTCCCGTTTATTGGAGTTGAAGTTGATGCGGTAAACTTTCAAATGTTTAGAAAAAATAACTTTTGAAGGACATGTTGTTAGCAGTTGAAAATCAATAGTTTTGGACATTTTATATGCACAGGGGGGGGGGGGGGGGTCCGACGATGTGTCTAAATGGAATTTTTTGTCAACTTTTCGCAAGAGTTTTATATTGAAGGGAAAGTTATTGGCAGTTGACAATCAATAGTTTTGGACATTTTCAATACACAGGGGGTTCGACGATGTGTCAAAATGATTTTTTTTAACTTTTGGGGAAAGTTTATTATATTGAAGAAGTTATTGGTAAGTGAAAATCAATAGCTTTGGGCATTTTCAATATACCGTCGCACAGTGGGGCGAAAGTGAAAAAAGACGGTCAAACGTCTTTCCTGAGTTTCACAGATGTTTTCATGCTTTGATGTCTTCAGGACAGTTTCCTAGGACTACATCCTACATCTTTTAAGATGAGCACCTTAATTTTTCTTAAGGTGCAACTGTCATTAAAAAAAAAGGTTTTTTAGTTCGACGACGAAAAAAAATTTTGCGCGGAATCTTATAGAGTAATTTGTTTTGAACAACTTTGATGAACATATCCGCCATCTATGTATTTTTCCTTAAGAGATATGTACGTTGCACCTTAAAATCAGTTTTTTATTTTTCTCTTCTACAACTTAATTTT
Source organism: Topomyia yanbarensis (assembly GCF_030247195.1). Lineage (NCBI taxonomy): Eukaryota > Metazoa > Arthropoda > Insecta > Diptera > Culicidae > Topomyia > Topomyia yanbarensis. Next base: position 113,680,917 of record NC_080672.1, on the reverse strand, counting down.
TTCTACATTGGTATGTTCTAGAAAGTTTTAGATATAGTCAAGACACATAACTTTTCTGAAGACTGCAATGATGTATGACATCTGTTTCGGGATATAAATCGATTTTTCTCTAAAAAATGGTCATTTTCATTACAAAATTTCTCAAAATTGTGAAACATTGTAAACCAAAACTCGGCATGATTAGATTCACAATGTTATGTAGTAAATGTAATCGAAATATAGCAATCCGGACTTTTCGGGTTTTTTACTTTTCATGCATTTTTATACTGCATAATGTGTGGATATTTCACAGTATCTTTAGATTGCCCATTAGTAAATCAACACGTCATAATACAGAATACTAAACTCAATGTAAAATATATCTTCTATTATCAACAATCATCATGTAAAAATAGTGAAAGTGTATAAAGCACTAATTATACATTAGAAGTATTTTGTATTGAACGATTAAAACTAAAACTAAAATCTTGTAAAGATTATGAAATTTTGGCATTATCCCTCTCATTCTTTGTAAGAGTCAGCAGTCCAGTAACTCACGAATCCACAAAACTCAAGCTCTGAGAGTGATTTAAAATGGTATTTGGTTTGACGTGTATTTTCTTTTATTTTCAATAATTCACAATAAAATATTCATAACACTAATGCTATCAATTATTGGATTGCTTTTAGCATGTAATATACCCGCGTAAAAAGCAATTTGAGTGTCCTTCGAATGTATAATTATTGCTTCATTTACTTTCATTGATTTTACATGTTAATTGTTGATAATAGAAGAAATCACATGTGTTTTTAGGAAGGGCCAATAAGCATACTGTCAAAATTCACTTTGAGAGGAAACTCTGGTCAAACCATTAATTGCCTATTAAAATGTACTCCAACAGAAAAAGCGAAAACATTTCTCTTTCATAAAATGTTAACATCCATTCTAGGCAGTTACGGTTTTTCCGGAATTTTCTCTCAAATTGAATTTTAACAGCATGCTTATTGGCCCTTCTCAAAAAACACGCAAGATATATTTTTTGCAATGAGTTTAGTATTCTGTATTATGACGTGTTGATTTACTAATGGGCATTCTATAGATACTGCGAAATATCCATACATTATGCAGTAAAGAATGCATGAAAAGCAAAAAAACCCGAAAAGTCCGGATTGCTATACTTCGCTGATATATACTACATAACATGGTGAATTTAATCATTCTGAGTTTTGGTTCACAATGTTTCACAATTTTGAGAAATTTTGTAATGAAAATGACCATTTTTAGAGAAAAATCGATTTTTATCGCGAAACTCATGTCATACATCATTGGAGTCTTCAGAAAAGTAATGTGTCTTGACGATATCTAAAACTTTTTAGAACATACCAATGTAGAAAAAATTAAGTTGTAGAAGAGAAAGATAACAAACTGATTTTAAGGTGCAACGTACATATTTCTTAAGGAAAAATATATAGATGGCGGATATCTTCATCAAAGTTGTTCAAAATAAATTAATTTATAAGATTCAGCACAAAAAAAAATTGTTACTGAGCTAAAAAAAAATTTGTTTTTAAATGACAGTTGCACCCTAAGAAAAATTAAGGTGCTTATCCTAAAAGATGTAGGATGTAGTCCTAGGAAATTTTGCTGAAGACATCATAGCATGAAAGCATCTGTGAAACTCAGGAAAGACTTTTGACCGTCTTTTTTCACTATCGCCCCACTGTGCGTCGGTGCGTCAAAATAGAATTTTTTTCAACTTTTCTCGAACTTTTTATATTGAAGGGGAGGTTGTTGGCAGTTGAAAATCGATAGTTTTGAACATTTTTAATTCACAGGAGGATCCACCAGTGCACAGTGTTTCCAAAGTGGCAAAGAGGTGAAAGAAATTCATTGAACCACGAAAAACAATTTTATCTATAGTGACTTCAGCAAAGTTTATTTGTATTTTTTTGCATTTAAAAAGTTTTAGTTGGGTGATTAATCCCTCTAAAGCTGTGAAGCAAGTTTTTGTTTGGTCATTAATGAAAATAAAAAAAAACTTTATTTGGCAAAGTTGTTGAGAATATCTTAAGTATTAACTTCGCTGAAGAGACTATGTGACTTTAAAAAAAAAACTTTTCCTGGTAATTTTGTAGAATTTCAAAATGTCGCAAGATTTTGTTCAGCATAAGAAAATACAGAATTTTTGCAATGTAAGTTTATTTGTATCTCTTACGACTTAGAAGTTATTGAATGTTTTAGTGTCCAAAAAGCAATATTTTGGTATGGAAGCCGCAATTTTCCGCAGACGACGACCAATACGAATCTGTAAAACAAATACTATCAAAACCGTTTGGTGGGCTCTAGCCTACTTTCAAGTCAAATTCGAGTAAATTCATTCTTTAGCATATTTTTCTTATCTTAGAGATGCAAAATATACAAAAATAATAATACTGTACTGTAAGCCCTCCTTAAGGGAAATTTTTACTAAATAATCAGAACGGGTTATGAGGTTTTGTCGAGGAACTAAAGAAGAATATTTTAACCGCTGCGGTTTATTAAAAGAAAGAAAAAAATATGTTAGTCCAGGTGTTTGCGTTTTGACTTCGTCTCTTCAGAACCAGAAAAAATATGTGCCGATTTTGTCAATGTCATCGTTTTATCAGCCTAAAATTCGCCTAGGGGCTTAAAAAAACGGGTCTTCACTTTATTCAAAAAACGACTAAAACTCTATTATGAGGCCGTTCATAAATTACCCTACATATTTAAGGGTAAAAGAAGAAAGCATGAAGCATCTTGTAACATAATGGAGAGAAGAAACGGAGGAGGGGGCTAAAATCTTCCCAACTAAAAAAGGAAATCAAACATTGGAAATATGCACGTCCTTTTTAAAATCCAAAATCTTCTAGTTTAAATTAAATTGTGAATGGCCTAATAATAGTGGTTTAATAGTCTCTTCAAAATATGTTTTTGCGCGCTAAAAATAATTACACAACAATTACACAATAGCTCAAAATGTGTTTTCTTCACGGTCAAAACAATTTTGATCATCTTTTTCCGCTTGGAAACACTGTGCACCTGGGACTCTTCTGTGCACCAAGTTACTCGAAAAGTTGAAAAAATTCTAGTTTGACACATCGACCTTCTGCGTATTGAAATGTCCAAAATTATTGATTTTCAACTGCCAACAACTTTCCCTTCAATATAATACACTTTCCCGAAAAGTTGAAAAAATTCATTTTGACGCATCGTCGGACTCCGCTGTGCATAGAAAATGTCCAAAACTATTGATTTTCAACTGCCAACAACAAGTCCTTCAATAGGTATTTATTTCTTAAAAATTTAAAGTTAACCGCATCAACTTCAACTCCAATAAACGGGAAAGTAACGCAAAATGTATCGCGATAACCGATGAACCGACGATGACGATGAATACGACGATACAATTATCGACGATGACGATGAAGGCGACGATACATTATCGTTAACGGAGTTTCCGATGACGATACATTATCGTTAACGAGTAACGCCGGTAAATTATCGTGAAAAATGTATCGTATTAACAACCCTGATTACGAACAATCTCTTTGGTCGCACGAATTCATTTCGTTCATCTAAGAGAATTTTTCGTATTTAATAGCATATTGTTTTGACATTGTTCCTGTTGAGAAAAATTCAAACTTATTCATACAAAATCAACGAGCAGATCGCGATGGCTCAATTGAATCCGTACTGCTCCGGATTCTGGATCAACAGGAAGCGGAAGAGGTTCAGAAAATCTTCCTGAAATCGGCGGATACGGATACGGCTACTAAATAGTCAGACCGAGACCGTCATGATGATCGACAATTATCTGAAGTATAGCAACAATGACTCCATATTCTACCTCAATTGAAGCTCTTTTGACGTTCACGGTTTGACGAATGGTGCTCGTAAATATAATAAAAATATTCGAACATAGCAGCGAACAATTCGTTTGCCGAATGAAGCTGTTTCGTAATAAGCCAACGAAAGTCGTTTCGTGGTTTTCACGAAAAACTCGTAATAAAAAATAAAAGTGTTTCATTAGAACTACGAACGATTCATTATATGTGTGAAAAAAATTCGTATATTCACGAAAATTTTCTGTACGAAACTAATTCTAAGCGATTTACGAATATATTCTATAAGTGTAACTTTGAATGTTGTTCTGTTTCATGAAAAATTAGCTTTTAGAACAACGTATACTTTAAATCAACTCTTATCTGTCGGAGAACAAGATTATCTTAACCACTACTCTTATTGAACTACTATATTTTACACCGATCTAATTAAGTCCGTTCCAATGCGTGCAAAAAACGAGATTTAGTCAACATTTTTGTGTGTAAGTGCATACTCAACTGGTGAACTTCAAGCAAACAATACACGGTGTCGAATAAAGTTTTATTAAAAAAAATCGGCATCTGTAAAACTTCGAGATATGAAAGAATGAACTTTTCCCTTTCATTTGAAAGTAAAATTAAAATTTTCTGTCGGGGGTCTAGAACAACTTTTTATTTTAAAGTTATTTGTTTGAAAACTTAAGTTTTTTAATGAAATTATTTCGCATTTTTGCTACTAATTGGTATTATAGACATCCAAAAAATACTAAAAGTGAGAGTCTGATGAACAATCTCATTGTCTACAACTTCGTAGAATACTATAAGTCGATGTACTGAATGAAATCACTAGTGTTTTGCGCTATCGTATCAGAGATATATGCATCCATCTTGTATTTCGTTCCGTATATTGTACGACTACTATATTTAACTGAAAGAATGGATTTTGTGAAAGCAGTAATTATCAGCGCCATGATTGGTCCGAAAAATTCGATCGAGCTAGCAAGCGCTACTAGGACTGCCCCTTTGTCATCAAAACTGCGACACACCAGTACCGTCTTTACGTATGGGCACACTGGGCCTAGGTCAGGGGCCTCGCACTGAGGAGGGATATAAATCCATACTAACGTCTGTGTAAACGAAAAGGCGCACTCGAATATTTGCAACTCTTCAATGCGTTGCTAAAGTGACAGAAATTTGAATTGAGAGTGGTTTGTAGTTTAAAATTTATACTGGCATTGCTTTATCAATAACCCCATGCATTATATCATTGAATTGGTAGCAAAGTACTTCGGAATCGCGCATAGTTTCTCTGCTTCCACAACCCTTTGCTTCGGCCAGAGAAAACTCTGGTTCGCAAGCAATTTTGTTCAGGAAAAATTAATAGGGCCTACAGCGACTTATTGTAGAAACAAAGCACGCTTTGGAAAATGCGGCGGGAATCATGAAAATCATCCTAGTGTGGAGAGACTCCGCATGATCTCTCGACATATCCCGCATATAAATTATGTGGGGACAAAATGAAACATTCTTTTAAGGAACGCTCCGACAAGAAATGAAAAAGAGCGCTACGCCACCGACGACGACTAATTTTTACGTTTCCTTGTAAACTAAAAAGCGTAAGTCTGACTATCCCATTGTGGGAACATCTTCTAATGTGCCTATAAATTTCCGAAAGAGGAAAATCAATTTTCTCTCCTAAGCTTCCTCGTAAAGGTCTGAGAGTGTCCCTATGAAGGGTGCTGTTACGAAACCGAAGTAAGTGGTTCCTGGTCTCGGTAATCTTAATAACCAGCAGGAATTTCCACACATCAACAACCCCAAGTGTCCCTATATTTCAGTCCCTACATTTTCCCCAGGACATTAGAAGGTGATATTTATGAAAGATCGCGTAGCTTCAACGAGTTTTTAAATATTTCTGCTCAGAGGATGCTCGAAAATTGGAAAATTTCTGGGAGCGTTGGAAGTTCAGGAATCCTAAAGATATCAACAAGCCTTGGTCCAAGAGAATGGATGAGGGTACTAACTTCATTCTGGTGATATCACGGGTCATATACAATCATTATACGTAGAATGCCCATCTTCGGCGCATTGGGGTCGTGAAGAGCGGTCTCTGCGCTTGTGGTGGCGGTTATCGCGATATTAAACATGTTATCTGGTCGTGCGCTAAATGTTCTAATACCCGAGCTCCGTCAAACGAATCCCTTCGGTCTCTTTCCAGTTCAGTCCGAGATGCTATACCAAATTCGTTACTGATATTTTTGCATGTATCAGACAAGTAGCAGTCGGGAAATTGGATTCTGAGACGATTATGACTTTTATTGGTTTAGTTGTCGATAAAAATACACTGAAAAAAAATTCAGTTTGGGCAAGGAAAAGATTTTTTCAAACATCTTTTTTTTTCTTGAAAGTGTCTAACTTGAATTTTTAACGGTAGGTAGGGAACATAATTACCTATCTTGGAACAGATTTTCATCCAAATCAAAGATGGAGTTTTTTGCAGCGCTGTTGTTGTAGAATATTGGCTGGTTAGTCGCCAATTTAAAGCTGGGGCGCAACGACTTGGATAGGGCGCAACAACCTGGATGGGGCGCAACGACATTGATGGGGTACGAAAACTATAACGCCACTATACGTAAAGTGGACCGGAAAATGAGCGGCGTGAATGCAAACATAACGAAAAGTACTAAATTGGTGCTTTTTGCTATAAAGGGTGCATTCCACATAAAAATTAATATCCGATTTCTTCGAAAAAAATTTCTCACACCCTTCAACAAAAAAAGTGTGTCAATTGTTATTTGTTAAGCTTATTATTCAATAAATTGTACATATACCATAATAGCCATAATGATAACTCGTAAACTTGACAATATATGGAAAGAAATTGAAATTAAAGTTGGATTTTTTATTGAACTTAAGAGTTCGGAAATTAGTATAAACAAATTGAATATTTTTATATCTCGATCCATTTTTTACTTTCTAAATATTTACAATCATGTTGGAAAGATGGTGTAAAAGATTCATATGGGAGTCTGAATACTTCATGAGATAATTTAATAATACCAAAGGCTACTTTATAGTAGACACCCTGTGATAGAAACTTACAAAATGGTTTGTAAATCTGATGTGAATTTTGTTTGGTGATGGCAATGCCCTGTTTTTAAACATACGCCCTAAACGAACCCCCAGGAACTGTTACTGTTGAGGTATTGGGGCGGTAGTCTAGTACATAATATGCTAACTCTTAACATAGGCTTTGTTCAATAAGCTGAGCCACCCTAGGGACTGAAATATACCTCTATGAAGGGGTTATATACAAAGTTGTGGCGAAAAAGTGAGCTAAGTTCGTGATTTTTTTAAAGTGCTTAATGCAAATTTTATTCGAAAAAGCGAAAGTAGTAGTGGCAGTACTCTCGAAGTTCGAAAAAACAAGCTGAATTAAAAAAATATTCAAGATTGGCAGAACTCCCCCATCCCCGAAGCGTATTTTTTGGCAGAGGTTTGCAATGAACGGTCTCCAAGCCGAACCGCTCAACTGAAATCAAAAAAGTAAACTGATTATTTAAGAAAAATGTATTGTGGTAAACTTGAACGGAGCGGTTTCCCAATAAAAAAGAATTTCCTTCAAAAAAAATTATGTTGATCAAAAAATGGAGTTTTAAACAAAAAATCATTGCAAAGAATTGATAATTTTTGGATAAAAAAGCAACCGTTCAAGTACAAGTGTAAATACAAAAAATTCAAAAAAAATGAAAATCGGATGAGTAGTTTTTGCGAAATCACGTTCACCGCAACGGTACTTTTCAAAAAACTTAGTTCCGATATAATTGCGTTTAATTTTGTTGTGTTCACCTTATTCGCGAAAGAACCAGCGCGCTGCGAACCGGCTATACTTTGAAATCTAGTTCTCCGACCTGGATAAAATTTCGCACAGATATTTTCAAAAGTGTGTGAATATTCAATAATTTTCATTCGATTTTTTGAGTTCCAACTTTGTATATAACCCCTTAATGATGAAGGTGAAAACTTCTTGATTTTTTAGTGCATGAGCTAAATAATTTCATTTTGTTATTTTAAAAATCGAACGTTGCTTTTATTATAAATTCAAAAAAAAAATCAGATGGAGAGGGGGAATAATTCCTTGGTATTAGAAACAGGGGTTCAAGTTAACGGGAGATCAACGGCATCGATTACAGACTCGGGCGGTCTTCGTCAGATGAGTTGCGCGTGTGATGTTTGTGCTGCAAATTCCACGTTTGTTAACATTTTCGACAGAGATGTTTCGTGTCACTTGCATCAAACCATCAAGGATGTACGATATATGTGGAAGAGGACACTTCTGAGAATGATAATAAAAATAAAAGGGGCAGGTAAATCTATATATTGATGGTTTTTAGGAAACTACATACGAGGGACATATAGAGGAGATCGCGGTTTGCCAGTACATCCCGCATCGGGACATTGGATGACCTTACTCGGGCCTGAAGGTAATTTAATAGTTGAGATCTGGCGGAACAATGCACGGCGCATGTTTATGCGATTGGCTCAGTTTTCTCCTTGGAGAATTCGATACCCAGCTGGAGGGCCCAAGTAGGCAAATTGTCCAAGACATCTTGCAATGGTCCTTGCAAATCGACAGTTTTGGGATTTGTAATGGATACCTACGATAGGATCCGCCAGCTCTGTCCCCTGTTTTTGAACCAATTCTGAACCAGCTCGTGATTGGACGAAAGTGACATAGGCAAACCTTCGGCTTGGAAACTAAAAGTACCAAAGGGCTGCTTGGACGTGTTGTCATATTGTGATATCAAACATAAAACGACGATTGTTAACTGTGTTGATTTTTTTGTTTTCTCGAGATACCGCTTTCTTTCTATAACATCCGTCTGTAATTATGAAGTGCAGGCATTATTTGGCAGACGAAATCAAACATATTATCCAGAACTGAAGTTCCCGAGAGATCCGGTAGCGCGGTTATCGTGGATTCTGTTCTGTGTGCGGAATAATGCGGAAATGCCTCTTTTCGAAATCAACAGGCTATGTAGCGAAAGTATGAAAATATTTGGAACTTCATGTAAAAATTGTCTTTGTTCCAGTACCGAGTAAATTGGAAGTACTGAGCAAACAGGGAGAAAGTTATCCCGGAAGTCGCTTCTTGTTCTTCCTTTGGTACTATCGATACAGTTGAATTTTACAGTTTTCAACTGAATCGGTGTAAATAGGAGCGTGTATTTTTTACTGCTGTTTTCTCCGAAACGATCACATGTAGTACTGGAACAAACCTATACATTGCTCCAAAACAAAAATTAAGCCTTGCAGAAAAGTAGTTTTAGAATATTCAAAATAAATCCGAACAGAGAAGATTATTCTTGTGACAGAGGTTGCTTGACTCAGAAAGCAACTTACAAAAATGAAGAGACATGAAGATATTTTTCGTAATGTCCAACAACGAATATATATTATTTTGTTTTTGTTATATATATTTTAAATGCGGATATAAAGACTAAATCTTTGATTTTTCCAGAAGCATGAAATTGGTACATAATATAGAATATTTTAATCAGAACCATACTAGCGCATTAGCGAGTGTCAAAGGGCTCTCCGAGCTATGGGAATATCATACTGGCATTTTAGAGAGTCCGAAAACGCCCAGCGAACAATGAGAATATCAGACTAGTGCTCTCAAGAGTTTGAGATTACCCTACGAGCTATGGGAACAAAATGCTTGCGCCAGAGAGAATCTGAGAGCGCCCTGCGAGCAATGGGAATATCATACTAGCGCCCCATAGACCCATACTAACACCCTAGAGAGTTTGAAATCGGCCTGGAGCTATGAGAATATTAAACTAGCGCCCTAGTAAGTTTTGGAGTGCCATGCGAGCTATGGGAATATCGTACTGGCGCCCCAGAGAATCCGAGAGCGCACTGCGAACTATAGGAATATTAGACTAACGCCCCAAAAAAGCTGTGAGCGCCCTGCGAACTATGAAAATATCGAACTACCGCCTGAAGAGTTTGGGCGCGCCCTGCGAGCTATTGGAATATCATACTGACGCTCGAGAGAATCTGAGAGCGCCCTGCGAGCTATGGGAATACCATACTAGCTCCCCATACAGTTATACTAGCGCCCTAGAGAGCTATGAGAATATCGAACTAGCACTCTAGTGAGTTTGAGAGTGTTTATGCTAGCGCTCCAGAAAATTCGCGAGCGCCCTGCAAACTAAGAGAATATCGAACTAGCGCCCAAGAGAGTTCGAGAGTGTCCTGCGAGCTATGGGAATATCATGTTGGCGCTCGAGACAATCTGAGAGCGCCTCGCGAGCTATGTTAATATTTTATTAGCGCCCCATAGTCATACTAGCGCCCTATAAAGCTTGAAATCGATCTGCGAGCTATGAGAATATTATACTAGCGCCCCAGCGACCAAGGATGCGCTCTCCGAGTATCATATGGCGCCCCAGAGAGTCCGAAAGCGAGCTATGGGAATATCATACCTGCGCCAGAGAGAATCTGAGAGCGCCCTGCGGACGATGAGAGTTTCATAATATCCTAGAGAGTTTGAGAGCGCCCTGCGAGGAATATCATGCTGGTGCTCAAGGGATTCTGAGAGCGCCCTGCGAGCTCTGTGAATATCATACTAGCGCCCTGAAGAGCTTGAGAGCGCCTTGTGAGCTATGATATTATATATCATACTGGGGCCCTAGCGAGTATGAAATCATTCTCCGAGCTATGGGAATATCATACTGGCACCCCAGAGAATCTGAAAGCTCCCTACGAACTATGGGAATGTCAGATTAGCGCCCTGCGAGCTATGGAAATATCATACTGGTGCCAGAGAGAATCTGAGAGCGTCCTGCGAGCGATGAGAATATAAGGCTACCCTAGAGAATTTGAGAGCGCCCAGCGTGCTATGGGAATATTATGCTGGCGCTCTAGAGAATCTGAGCGCCCTGCGAGCTTTGAAAATGATAAACTAGTGCCCCTGCGAGTCTGAGAGCGCCCTGTGAGCTGTGAAAAGCACCCCAGCGAGTGCGGAAGCGCTCTCCGAGCTATGGGAATATTATACTAGCGCTCCAGAGAATCTTAGAGCGCCCTACGAACTATGAGAATATTAGGCTAGCGCCCTAGCAAGTTTGAGAGCGCCTTGCGAATTATGTGAATATCGTAAAAGCGCTCGAGAGAATCTAAGAGCGCCCTGCTATCTATGAAAATATTAGACTAGCGCCCCAGAGAATTTGTAAGCGCCCGGCAAATTAAGATAACATATTAGAGAGTTTTGTGAATATCATACTAGCACCCTGAAGAGCTTGAGAGCGCCCTGAGAGCTTTGAAAATGACAAACAAGTGCCCCTGCGAGTCTGAGAGCACCCTGCGAGCTATCGGAATATCATACTAGCATCCTATGAGTTTTGCAAATATCATATTGGCGCCCCAGAGGGTGTGGAAGCGCCCTGCAAGCGATGGGAACATCAGACTATCGTCCGAGAGAATCTGAGAGCGCCTTGCGTGACTTGTAAGTATCAAACTAATGTTGAAACGCTCTGCGAGGTGTGGGAATATCATACTAGTGCTTTTAAATATCTGAGAGTATCCTATGAGCATATCATACCAGTGCCCCATACAGTCTGGGATCGCCATGTGAGTTATGAAAATATCATACTAGCGCGGCAGGGAGTTTGACAATACCCTACGAGTTTGAATAGATTCACAAAATTCCAATTAGCTGGGATCATTAAATTTGCCTTCCAGAATGATAAGGCCAACGGAATTTTTTTTTTTGGCTCAAAAAATTTTTTTTTTTCGGTTCCAGGAGCTGGTTAGTCGCCGACTAACCGTGACTAACCGCAACTACAGCACTGGTTTTTTGTAAATCGACTTTAAATTTTTATAATCGATTTTTTTGAGTGTAGGAGTCGATGAAGAATATTTCAATATTTTTATTCAAAAATTTGACTAATTTTGTGAAAATCACTCCTACAACATTTTTTTGTAGGATTTGTTATTTTTAGACATTTGAAAAAATGGGTAAAATTTTTTTGACCCTTTTCAAAAAACAGTCTAGATCATTTTTGGAAAAACAAAGTAAGCAAAGTGGCTTGTTGTGAGTTTTTGTGTCTTCATGCACAGAAAGTTTCATTAAAATCTGAGAGGATGCTGCCAACATTTGTTCGAGTTGGCATGAAATTAACCATTACTGATTCATTTTCGTGAAGAATTTTCCAATGGTATTAGAAAAAAAAGCTTTTTTCGTTTTCCAAGATGGCCGCTTTTTAAAGCTTTCTCAGTTGAACCTTAAAGAGTGAACGAAAAATTCTCTAGTACAGTGGTGGTGGATAAAAATGGTCTATAGGGATAGTGGTGGTGAGAGAGGAGTCAAATCTGAGCGGCAATGAGTATGTGTTGGGGTAGAAGTGATTTTAGGGGAATCGGGGGCAAGTCCGACAGCTTAAGCGCAATCAATTTTCTAAAATAAAAGCTTCAATAATTGTATATTCTGTCCATAATTCTAGTTTAGATGATTCTTAACAAGATATAATTTTTTGAGCGTTTCGAAAAATTGGATTCATTAATTGCCAAAAAAATGGAGAAAAATACCATTTTAAAAACGCTGCGGGTAAGACCGACACCCCGAAGTGGCAAGAGCGACACCCTTGTTAGCTTTCTTTTTGTCCAATTTTTTCTATAAAAATGAGTTGTGTATGTGTGATAAAGCGTAATTAACTGTATATGAGTATGTGTGATGCAAATGCATGCTTTCTGGAATTTCATCGAGTAGCAAGAGGAAGAACATACGAATGTGCGGTGTGAATTGGTTTGTATTATGGTAAAGATTTTCCCCCTTAATCTTTTCAAGCTTTATTATCGCTTGTAAAGCCATTCTAAGGAATATGATCCGTTCTACAAGAAGAATACATCCCCTGTTACTAAGATTCATTCACTTAGAAGTAACATTCGCTTAGTAGTAAGCTATCCGGTTCGTGTTAGGATTTTTCGGAACTCTGTTGATCAACGATTCGGCAGTGGATGGAAATTGTTCTTCAATATCATTTTAGAATCTCATATTAGATTACCCTTTTTTCTTTCGTTTTATAATAAAAATATGAATCGTGCTCAATTTGATTTTTAATTTTTTGGTCGGCTGGAGACAATCCTGACAAGGAATAAATGCAAACGCCAGAGTTTCCGTGTATTTCAAATATTAGCATGGTGTTATAATAGTGTAATTGAATACCATAAACAACTCCCAGTCGTTTGCATCGAATCAAAAATGAATTCAACCATCTAAACAACGTGTCGATCTTACCCCTCCTAAAACTGCCGGTCTTACCGCAACAGTGCACATTTTTGTTAAATGCCCAATAAACAGTGTTGGAATACTCAAACTTATCCTGAACGCAGATAAATAATGATGGAGAGTAGATTAAAATGTGCGGCAAAAATACTTGTGATTTCAAAGCTTTTGTCCTGTTAAAACCTTAAAATGTTACAACTAAAAATAACATCCAAGTACGCATCAACTTTGCTTTCGCATGTTTTGTTTCTTTTGTGACGTTGGATGAATCTATATGGCATCTATGTGTCTCGAAATGCTCCAAATAATCGTACTAATGATATCCTGTTATTATTGTATTATTTAAAATTTGATATCTGGGAAAAGTCGTGGGGTGTTGGGCTTACCCACGGTGTCGGACTTGCCCCCGGTTCCCTCTATATAGAAACGGTTAATTATAGCGGAGAAGTGGAGCGAGAAAGATAAGTGTGGAAGGAAGTTAGTGAACGGTCCGAGGGTAACACAAGTGATATATACAGTAAAGACCCGTTTTTATCAGTCCCTTGGTGAATTTTAGGCTGATAAAAAGGGGACATTGATAAAATCGGGACATATATTTTTCTTCCTTTTTAATAAACCGCAGCTCTTAAAATATTCTTGTTTGATCCCTAGATATAGCCTCATAACCTTTCCTGATTATATCGCTTAAACTTTCCTTGAGCAGTCAATGGAAGTATTATATCTTTCATTTAACATTAAATTTGTAAAAATCGGCTAAGAGTTCGCTGGAAAATAGGTGTGACATTAGCTTAGGAACTTGGGGAGTTTCTCGGGGGCATCAAGAACCGTCATAGGTGGCCAATGTGCTCAAATCTACTTTGATTGTTCATTAGTGATCTCGACCCGCAAATTCAAGTAATGTTGAATCTATTAGAATATGTATCGTTCGGACACCATGGTGTTAACAGTTTATAAGGGAATTTTCTGTGTGACCGTACTCTTCAACCCGTAACTCCGGAACCGGAAGTCGGATTAACTAAATTCAATAGCAGCTTATGGGATCGTTATATCGTTCATTTGAAACTAAGTTTGAGCAAATCGGTTCAGCCGTCTCTGAAAAAATTAAGTGACGTTATTTGACACAAACATCCACACAGACACTTTGAGATCTCGACGAACTGAACCGAATGGTGTAAATAACTCGACCCTGCGAGCCTCGGTTAAAAGGTCGAAATTCTAACCCGATTGCTTAATCTATCTCTATGAGAATAGAAAAAATGTGCGAAATCAATAGTCCCAAAAAGTGTATTTTTCTCAATTTTTTTAGGGGATAACAAAATCTCGACGTTTCATGCTAAAAAATTTCAAAAATTTCTTATGTGACCGGACTATTCATTCTATATTTCCGGAACCAAGCAACCGATCCTTACGAAATTTCATAGCAGTCTATAGAAATAATATTCTGTACGTTTGAAACTAAGTTTGTGAAAATCGGCCCAATTATCTCCGAGAAACTGATGAGAGTTTTTTAATTTTGAATTTACCATTTTTCCATTTTTCCGGGCACTTCCACAATGGTCTACGATGGTCAATATCGATGGGCCGCCAATAACATAGAACTGCAAATGCAAGATGCTCCGATTTTAGCGAAAAAAATTGCTTTCATCATGGTATCGCGAAAAAATCGAAATGTCTACTACATATTTCCACATCTCCTAGTAATTGACGTTCAAAATGGCGGTATTTTAAAATTATTTTATTCAATAGCTCTTAAGTTCTCAAATAAAAAATGTTGACGCCTTCGACAAATCTCTGAAGTTTCTAAATTCCAACATCTTCTTAGAGAACTTAAAGAATTGAAAAAAGTTCAGAAAAAAGTTATAATGAAAAAATGATTTTTAGGTGCCTTTTACGAACAACGCGCTTTATCTCAACACCGTTACATTTTGGATAGTTTGCATGTTGTTTTCTCGTAGTAAAATTTTCTACAACTTTGTCATTGACATCATGACTCAATCTAGAAAGTTAGTAGAAATAAATTTTCTATCTCACTTTTAGGTGGATTAATCACAATTCAGTGTACATCAAAAGAAGGGGGCTTACATTCCAAAAAAGTATTCCTAACACACCAAATCACTAAAATCAACTCCTAGAGCACAATTAATTAAACGCACGTTTTGGTACCATTGCGACCACTGTTATCGGTTTAAATAGGAGTTTTCTCTGTGGCAACACTTCCCAACCGGAAGATGGATCGAGATAAAATTTAATAAGTTTTTTGGGACGCAACATCGTTCGTTTGAGGCAAAATTTGGTCAGATCGGTCCAGACATCACTGAGCAATCGATGTAACTGTTATTCTGAATTTGGATACTTCCGCCGGGCTTCCGGAACCGATGATGGTGTCCTATGTGACGAAACAGACTTTGAATGACTATTAGTGACCTAGAACCACAAATCTAGGCATTTGTGGTTACATTTTCGAACAATCTTCACCTTTTTACATTCATCGCATTATACGTTGAAATCGGAATTTGCTGTGTGTTCGTATTCATCACCATGTACTTCCGGCACCGGAATTCGGATCAATTAGAAATTAAATATCAGCTGATGGAAATCTTGGACCTTTCATTTCAGACCAAGCTTGTAAAAATCGGTAAACCATTCGCTGAGAAATCGGTGTGATATTAAGGTTCAATTGAGAAAGCAAGGAAAAGCGGCCATCTTGGAAGACGAAAACACAGTTTTTTTCTCACACCGTTGCAGCTTGGGTTCATTTTCCGAATATCGAAAAACGAAAAAAAAGCGACGGCTTTTGACTTCAACCTGACCAGGAATTCGATAAAAACTAAAATAATGTGTATTCTGAAATGTAATTAGGTTAAGTAACCACCATTGGGGCCAAGGGGTCTGTTGGTGACGGTACAACAAATAAACAAATAATTTTAGCTTGCTTCAGTTGAGGAATATTCTAAGTTAGAGGTACCATCTCACTTAATAGCTAAGGTACTGCAGTGCATTAGGAAAGAAAAAAACGAGAGTACGATGGCAAAATCAGTTTACTGCAGAATATGAAAAAGGAAGAGGGGTCAAGCAAGGATGCCCACTCTAACGTTTTATATTCAACATTGTCATGCAGGAGACATTGAGGTAGTAGACATATTTCGGTTGCTGTTCATGTATGTGCACCACACAACCAAACAGTTTTTCAGTATGAGTCAACATCGGCTCTGTTTGTATGTAGGATAATTCGGTCGATTTCTATGATAGTATTAGTATCGAATCATTGCGGATTTCTGCCCAACTTCAGGCTGAAATCTGCCCCAGTATTGACAGAAACCAGCCGAATTAAAGGAATTTTTGACGTAGGACTACGTCTTTGTTTTCGATATAGGGATGCACGTTGCAAATTCTACAACAATGGTATGTAACGAAAAGTGGTCCAACTTTAAACGCATATAACTCAGCCATCTCACGATAAATTTTCAAATTTTTTGCGTATATCGCCCCGAAATACTTTAAAAATTTAAATAATGAACAAACTAGTCAAAATATCGCGCATTTACACACAGAAGATAGCGCTTCCCTAGTCCAGCACGACAGATTTGTGTACCTAGCGCGATACGCTTCTTTGAATGACGTCATCATCGATTATTTAAACGGACAGATTTCGCCGAAAACGCTCAGTTGCCTGTTGAGCAGCAGGCGAAGCAGATCACTGCACTGTGTGTTTTCACAGCCAGTGTAGCTGAGTTAGAAGTCCGTTACACTGCTTGTGGAGGTACGCTACCCAGTGAATGCGAATCAGCTTGTCCGTATGCTATCTTTTGTGTTGTGCTCGTTTCCAGCACACTTTTATGTATAATTATTCGTACACAAAATAGTTTGTACATGCGAGCTCCATTTGCAAACACGGTTAACACAGTGTCGTGGTATTAGTTGTCTCTTTCGCTCTACCCAACATCACCAGCGTTCATTCATTTGGCTTTGTGCGCTTGAGTTTAATGTTTGAGGCGAATATGTAGGTAGGTGGATCTAATTTGTTACTAAATTGCACAATGAAAGTTTATTATTTCCGGTCGATCAATTCATTGATTCATTTCCCCTTCACGTGATTCATTTCCTCTCAGCATATTCTATTTTGATTCAGCTAATAGGTACATACTACAAAGCCTATTTATGAATGCTCTGCCACTTGAAAAACCGTTGCAGAAACGCATCTTGTCCATATATAAAATTGTTTTCGATTGTTGTATATTTATAGTTTCGATATATGATTAAGACCACTGCATTCGCTATATTTGTATGCGTACTTTAGGAAAGTTACAATAATGGCAAAATATAACTAGAATGCTTGGTCTATACATGAAATGTGATTATATTGTATAAAATTTGATTTTTCTTCACTGATCCGGGTTTTTTACCCCACACAATCGAAAAGTTTTTACAAGCTAATCTTATGCTATAAAGATTTAGCTCCAGATATTAGTTCGGTCACAGTTTTCTTTCTTCAGATCTTCTTAAATAAGTTTAATCGGATTCGATCACCTACTACAAATGAATTGACCTGATAACAAAGAAGGTTCAATCATACGTCTCCCAACCTTTGAACGGAACGGATCGTTATATTTCACAGTGGTGCTCGGTGTGTAAATTTTAGTGAGTCAAGGTCATCCTTTGTTCGTTCGTTAGCAGCCGTTCTGCTGGTGCCGACAGTAAATCCAGTACATTGTTTTCGCTGGTGCGGAACAATCGACGTTGTTTGCAGATAAGTTTTGCTTTATTTTTTTTCCTCGTTTGCTTTCTTTCCTTTTCCCTACTTTTACTCTACCTTGTAATCAAATAATAAGACACATTCCCGTTTATATAACGCTCTGCCCTCGTGCTTAAATGGCCGAGGGCGAAATACCATCTGATGCAATCATGGAAGTCCCTGATCCCCCTAATACTCGCATTGCTCCCCGTATAAAGCAGTACCCAGAAGGTTCCTCTGGGCCATGGGTGGTATATTTTCGGACCGGAGAGAAACCGGTTAATATATTAAAACTTTCTCGAGATCTGACTGCTAATTACCCGGCCGTAACTCAGATAACACGTGTTCGGGCAAACAAGATACGTGTTCTAGTGAGTGATCTCGGCCAGGCAAACGCGATTGCTTGCTGTGAGCGCTTTACGCGGGAATTTAAAGCGTACGTGCCTTGTGTGGCCTGTGAAATCGATGGGGTAGTGTCCGAACCGGGCCTGAAATGCGAAGAACTGTTGGAGCACGGGGTTGGCTGCTTTAAGGACCCCTCTCTTGAACAGATTAAGATCTTAGAATGCAAACAATTGTATACCGCAAACACCGAGGGAGGTAAGACTACCTACTCTCTATCAGGCTCGCTTCGGGTGACATTCGCCGGGTCCTCTCTTCCCAACTACATCCTCCTTGACAGGGTTCGCCTACCAGTTCGCCTGTTTGTACCGCGGGTCATGAGCTGCAGCAATTGCAAGCAGTTGGGCCACACAGCCACATATTGTGGAAATAAGAAACGATGCGGCAAATGCGAAGGAGAGCATGAGGATGACTCTTGCGACAAAGAAACTGAAAAGTGTATTTGCTGCGGGGGCCCTTCACATGCTCTTAAATCATGCCCTGCGTACAAGCAGCGCGGGGATAAAATTAAGCGCTCCCTTAAGGAACGCTCAAGGCGTTCTTATGCAGAAATGCTAAAGAATGCTTCGCCATCTGTCCTGTCCGAAAATCCCTATGCTGGTTTGGCTAACGTTGAGCAAGAATCTGACGACCCACGAGAGGGAACATCTTTGGTTAACCCAGGGGAATCCAGGAAGAGGAGAAATCCAGCCTCCCCTACATTGCCTCGTAAGGGTGCCAAGGTGTCGTCCACTCAGAATGCGCCATCTACAACCAATAAATCCAACGGAAGTGATGCACA
This sequence comes from Topomyia yanbarensis, assembly GCF_030247195.1. Classification (NCBI taxonomy): domain Eukaryota; kingdom Metazoa; phylum Arthropoda; class Insecta; order Diptera; family Culicidae; genus Topomyia; species Topomyia yanbarensis. The sequence continues at coordinate 113,661,894 of NC_080672.1, read as the reverse complement.
AAAGCCGAAGCAATTTGCTCCAGGACTTGGAAATATTAATTCTAACAAGGAGTACCCACCACTTCCAGGGACATCCAAAACCCCAAGTGTCCCCTTTTTTCAAACAGATACTCAGTCCAGTAGCGGACTAATGAAATTTTCTGACATAGTGGACTTAATTTTCACAGCTTTCAATGTTACTGATCCTCTTAAAAGCCTTCTGATACGTTTTCTCCCTATAGTGCAAACATTTTTGAAGCAGTTGACTACTAAATGGCCCCTCCTTGCAGCGATCGTATCCTTCGATGGCTAAGTCATCGAACGAGGTCACCGATTCGATCACTGTTCTACAGTGGAACAGCAGAAGTATCCTCCCGAAAATCGATTCCTTTAAATTTTTACTAAATAGTTTAAAATGTGATGCTTTCGCATTATGTGAAACTTGGTTAACTTCCGATATAAATCTCAACTTCCACGACTTTAATATAATTCGTCTGGATCGAGAAAACCCCTATGGAGGAGTACTTTTGGGGATCAAAAAGTACTATTCTTTCAACCGAATTAACCTCCCTTCGACACCAGGCATTGAAATTGTCGCTTGTCAAGTTTTAATCAAAGGTAAAGACCTTTGCATTGCTTCCATCTACATTCCTCCTAGAGCCTCGGTAGGGCACCGAACGCTTTGTAATATCACGGAATCCTTACCGGCACCGCGGCTAGTTCTGGGAGACTTTAACTCGCACGGTACGGTATGGGGCTGTCTTCATGATGATAATAGATCAACATTAATCCAAGATCTTTGCGATAATTTCAACATGACCATCTTAAACACGGGAGAAATGACGCGGATTCCTACACCACCAGCACGCGCAAGCGCGTTGGATTTATCGCTTTGCTCGACATCGCTACAGTTAGATTGCATGTGGAAGGTGATCCCTGATCCCCACGGTAGCGATCATTTGCCTATCGTGATTTCAATTGCTAACGGTTCAAGACCATCGGAAACAATCAATGTATCGTATGACCTCACACGGAACATTGATTGGAAGAGTTACGCGACCGCGATATCCGTTAAAATCGAATCCACTCAAGAACTTCCTCCGGAGGAAGAGTACAGGTTTTTGGCTGGCTTGATTCTCGACAGTGCGAATCAAGCTCAGACTAAACCAGTACCCAGCGCGAATACCCATAGACGGTCTCCCACCCTGTGGTGGGATAAAGAGTGCTCAGAGCTGTACGCGGAGAAGTCCACTGCATATAAGGCCTTCCGGGAAGACGGGTTACCCGCTAGCTATCAACAGTACGCGTCGTTAGAAAGGCGAATGAAGAGTCTAATGAAAGCCAAAAAACGCAGTTATTGGCGCCGGTTCGTCGACGGGTTAACGAGAGAAACAGCGATGAGCACTCTTTGGGGTACGGCTCGACGTATGCGTAATCATAATAGTACCAACGAGAACGTGGAATATTCAAACCGTTGGATATTCGCTTTCGCCAAGAAGATCTGTCCGGACTCTGTCCCGGTACAGAAAACGTACCGCGCCGCGTCTTCTCACGATACCGCGAACGAAACACCGTTTTCGATGGTGGAGTTCTCACTTGCTCTCTTATCGTGCAACAATAACGCCCCAGGGTTAGACAGAATCAAATTCAACTTGCTGAAGAATCTGCCTGACACTGCAAAAAGGCGCCTGTTGAATTTATTTAACAAGTTTCTTGAGGGTAACATTGTCCCTCATGACTGGAGGCAAGTGAAGGTCATCGCCATTCAAAAACCAGGAAAACCAGCCTCCGACCACAACTCGTATCGGCCGATTGCAATGCTGTCCTGTATTCGGAAGTTGTTCGAGAAAATGATCATGTTTCGCCTCGACAATTGGGTTGAAGCAAATGGCTTACTGTCAGATACACAATTTGGCTTCCGCAAAGGCAAAGGGACGAACGATTGCCTTGCGTTGCTTTCTACAGAAATCCAAATGGCCTATGCTAACAAAGAGCAGATGGCATCAGTCTTCTTGGATATTAAGGGGGCTTTTGACTCAGTTTCTATCAACACTCTGTCAGAGAAGCTGCACCAGCATGGTCTTTCGCCAATTTTAAATAACTTTTTGCTAAACCTGTTGTCTGAAAAGCACATGCACTTTTCGCATGGCGATTTAACAACATCGCGATTTAGCTACATGGGTCTTCCCCAGGGCTCATGTCTAAGTCCCCTGCTCTACAATTTCTACGTGAATGACATTGACGATTGTCTTGCCAATTCATGCACGCTAAGGCAACTTGCAGACGACGGGGTGGTCTCTGTTACAGGGCCCGACTTGCAAGGACCATTACAAAATACCTTGGACAATTTGTCTGCTTGGGCTCTTCAGCTGGGTATTGAGTTCTCCACGGAGAAAACTGAGTTGGTTGTTTTTTCTAGGAAACGTGAGCCGGCGCAACTCCAGCTTTTAATAATGGGTGCAACGATCAACCAGGTTTTCACATTTAAATATCTCGGGGTCTGGTTCGACTCTAAAGGTACCTGGGGATGTCACATTAGGTATCTGAAACAGAAATGCCAACAAAGGATCAATTTTCTCCGAACAATAACTGGAACATGGTGGGGTGCTCACCCAGGAGACCTGATCAGGTTGTACCAAACAACGATATTGTCGGTGATGGAGTACGGGTGTTTCTGTTTCCGCTCCGCTGCGAACATACACTTCATCAAACTAGAGAGAATCCAGTATCGTTGCTTGCGCATTGCCTTGGGTTGCATGCACTCGACCCATACGATGAGTCTCGAAGTGCTGGCGGGCGTTCTTCCGCTAAAAAATCGATTTTGGGAACTCTCATATCGATTGCTCATCCGATGCGACATTCTGAACCCGTTGGTAATTGAAAACTTCGAGAGGCTCGTCGAGCTTAATTCTCAAACCCGATTTATGGCCTTGTACTTCGACTACATGGCACAGAGCATTAATCCTTCTGCATATACTCCCAACCGTGTTCGTTTGCTAGATACTTCTGATTCTACTGTATTCTTCGACACATCCATGAAGGAAGAGATTCGTGGAATCCCGGACCATATACGCCCGCAGGTGATCCCCAATATATTTTATAATAAATTCCGAGAAGTCGACTGCGACAAAATGTTTTACACTGACGGATCAAATCTCGATGGGTCCACTGGCTTCGGTATATTCAACAATACTATCACCGCTTCATTCAAGCTCAATGATCCCGCTTCAGTTTACGTCGCAGAGTTAGCTGCAATTCAGTACACCCTTGGGATCATCGACACTCTGCCCACAGATCACTACTTCATCGTTTCGGACAGCCTCAGCTCTATCGAGGCTCTTCGTGCGGTGAAGCCTAAAAAGCAATTACCGTATTTTCTGGGGAAGATACAGGAGTCCTTGTGTACGTTATCTGAAAAATCTTATAAGATTACCTTTGTTTGGGTCCCCTCTCATTGTTCTATCCCGGGCAATGAAAAGGCCGACTCATTAGCAAAGGTGGGCGCATTAAATGGTGACATATACGAAAGACCAATCTGCTTCAATGAATTTTTTAGTATTTGTCGTCAGAGGACGCTCAACAGTTGGCAAACCTCGTGGAGCAATGGGGAACTTGGACGATGGCTACATTCGATTATCTCAAAGGTATCAACGAAGCCTTGGTTCGGGGGGATGGATGTGGGTCGGGATTTTATTCGTGTAATGTCCCGACTTATGTCCAATCACTACACCATGGATGCGCATTTGCGGCGTATTGGGCTTGCGGAGAGTAGTCTGTGCGCTTGTGACGAGGGCTATCACGACATCGAACACGTTGTCTGGGTGTGCGCCGGGTATTGTGACGCCAGGTCTCAGTTAAAGGAATCCCTTCGGGCCCGAGGTAGACCACCCAATGTACCAGTCCGAGATATGCTGGCAACTCGTGATTTCCCCTATATGTCCCTTATTTATACCTTCATAAAAACGATAAATATCCCAATTTAGCCCCTCTCTTTTATTTCTCGTTTTTAGAGTTTCCTCCTGCCTTGTGGAACCGATCAGCTCCAGAGTGCCACTATGTAACCGCCGTCGCCCTTACCACTACGCCTGCATAGAAGGAAACTGAAGCGAGAGCGACTCGAGGTCCGATGACTTTTGAAGGATTCCCCGCGGGTCCGAAGAATACCATCCGCCAATCCGGTACTCGACGACTTACTAGACTGAGGCGCAAATTTGATACGCTGATCTCCCTCCCCCCCCCGCCGTTCGAGCGAAAGTTGCAAGTTTTGCTCTTCTTTCCCTGTCTCTCCCCTGTCTTTGATACAACTGCTGCTACACTGATGCGGAAATAAGCCACCCTTTGAATATCTTGACCAAGCATAAGTTTTATTTAAAAAATTCAAATTAGTATTCTGTATTCCTAGTTTTAAGATAGCTATAATTTTTACTCTTTATTGAAACTCTTGTCCTCCATCTTGTAAATAGAATTGAATCCCTAGTTTTAAGATTTCTGTGAAATTTCTCATAAATATTTGTTCCCCCTTTTGTGTACTAAACTATATTGTTAGTTTTAAGATAACCGTAAAATATTTCGTAAAATACTATTACTCCCCCTCTTGTATATCAAAGTGAATCCCTTGTTTTAAATTTTTTTCATAAAAAAATCTTTTGGCCCTCTTTTGTATATTGAATCTTATTTCTAGTCTTAAGATAGCTGTAAACTTTCTTTTCCTTTGTAAAAAAAAATATTTCAACATTGTAACCTCCTAGTTTTAAGATATCCAAAATGTAAAAACAAAAGCATTTGGCACCGCCAAGCTAACGCATTTGTGCCTATCAAATAAACGAAATGAATAAAAAAAAAAAGAAGGTTCAATATGTAATATTCGATGTTGATTGTTTGTGATTAAACCATACGTAAGAAATATGTTTATTATTACTATAAATGTACAAAGAAAATAAATATTTTACATTAAGTAGTACAGTCCTACGTCTACAGCTCGTGCAACCCCATAGGGCTGCCCCTTGTAGTTTTTACTGGGTAGGTTGCATAGCGAAATAAAAATTTTAGGCAGTTTCGGGATCCGGCCTAGTTCTCGGATCCGGCACAGTTCCCGATCCGGCCCAATTCACAACTCCGGACCTGTTCCAAAATCCGGACAGGTCGGATTCGGACCAGTACCCTGATCTAGCCCATCCGCTTACCAGATCCGAACCTGAAACAGACCCAGACTTGGTGCTTAGATCCAGACAAATGTCTGGAAGCGGATCCTCCTTTCGGATGCGTGGATTCAAACCGTAGATCTTGCTTCCCGTACAAGATCAGAAGGACTGTTCATATTTTGTGCAGTCGCTACCTTGCTGTTGAAGTCTGTGATAGAAAATAAATTTGTATTTAACACGGGCCGAAATAGCCCACCACTATTCCGAGAGGTTTTTTATGGTCAAACAACGTCATCGCAAGTTGGAGAATCAGATAAAACTAAAAAGAGAAGCTATCAAGTTGCAGCAACAAATAAAACATCTTGATAAAGTAATTGTTTGTTTAAAACCAGATATAAATATCTGTAGAGAAGCAACGCGGTTCAGTATTTTGTCTCCACACGACGACGACAAAAAATGTAAATACATGTATGTACCGTTTACCACTAGTAAAAATGTATTTACAGATCTTACTAGTGGTAAACGGGTGAAACAATGAAGCCTTTGTTCGAAATTTCGTCTAAGGATCAAGCAATTGACAAGGAAGGAATATTTATCCCTACATTATGAAAATTAATATTGAACGAACCATTCGCAACACTGAGCTATATTTACAATTTGAGCCTAACGTTGCATAGTATTTACCCATTTATGAAGGGGTCGATTAGACTTCCAGACAGAGCCGTTCTATAAAGGCATGTGCCAAAAAAACTTCAAAACAAAATATGAAGATAATGCAGCGATAATTATAGATTACCTTGAAATAAATATGCAAATGCAAGCTAAGGCTAATGTATTTTCTAACTACAGTTGACTTTCTCTATATCGATATTGAAGGGAACATCGAAATAGCGAGAGATCGAGATATAGAAAATAATGGTATTTTCAGGACGTCTTTTCTTTCAGGACATCAAAACGCCTGCCAAAAAATAATAGATGCTCGTATTAGTGGGGAAATATGGGTAAACGGTGTTATATAGGCTGCCAAAGCTAAAATTTATGAAAGAAAAAAAATCTAGGAAAAATATTAGTTTGCGGTACATTCGAGCCCGTATTGTCATGCATTTTTATTCATGCAATTGACACAGCTTATATATGTTTTTTCCTGCTAAAAAATACAGTAAACACCCGTTTTTATCAGCCCCTTTGCGAATTTTAAGCTAATAAAAAACAAAAAAAAAATAAATGATAAAATCGGGACATAAATTTTTCTGTATTTTTAATAAACCGAAGCACTTAAAATATTCTTCTTTGGTACTTAGACATAGCCTCGCAACCTTTTCTGATTATTTACTTAAAGTTCTCCTTGAGGAGGTCTGACAGCGCAAAATTAAAAAAAAATGATATTTTTATTTTTACAATTTTAGGATCTCTAAGATAAGAATTATATGCCCATGAAAGGATTTACTCGAATTCAACTTGGTTCGTCTGCCAAAGTTCATCAAACTACACACCTAGAAAAAATAGTGTAAATTTACGCCTCCTGACCCTGACGACATATACGAGCATCAAAAATGACTTAGTTTTACGGTTGACTTTAATTTTACATGACGTTTAATTTCGTAAACCATGTAATTTTACTGTATGTACAGCGTTTGTTCTGAATAGTAGGAAGTGCAATTTTATGTCATTGCGCATGTAAAGTATATGTTTCATGTAAAATTAAACGGAACACGGTAACGTTACGTCATTTCGTAAATTACGGTTTGTTGAATTGTGTTATGTTTGCAATTACGTCAACGATAAAATTCAGATTTTTTGGTGTGTACCAACTATCAATTTTCATATAAAGCTGATAAAATCGCGTAAAAAAGCTTATAAAATCGGGTCTTCACTGTAGTTTAAAATTCATCAATTGAATATTTTTATTATACACATATATATATATATATATATATATATATATATATATATATATATATATATATATATATATATATATATATATATATATATATATATATATATATATATATATATATATATATATATATATATATATATATATATATATATATATATATATATATATATATATATATATATATATATATATATATATATATATATATATATATATATATATATATATATATATATATATATATATATATATATATATATATATATGTATAATAAAAATATTCAATTGATGAATTTTAAACTACAGTGAAGACCCGATTTTATAAGCTTTTTTACGCGATTTTATCAGCTTTATATGAAAATTGATAGTTGGTACACACCAAAAAATCTGAATTTTATCGTTGACGTAATTGCAAACATGACACAATTCAACAAACCGTAATTTACGAAATGACGTAACGTTACCGTGTTCCGTTTAATTTTACATGAAACATATACTTTACATGCGCAATGACATAAAATTGCACTTCCTACTATTCAGAACAAACGCTGTACATAGAGTAAAATTACATGGTTTACGAAATTAAACGTCATGTAAAATTAAAGTCAACCGTAAAACTAAGTCATTTTTGATGCTCGTATATGTCGTCAGGGTCAGGAGGCGTAAATTTACACTATTTTTTCTAGGTGTGTAGTTTGATGAACTTTGGCAGACGAACCAAGTTGAATTCGAGTAAATCCTTTCATGGGCATATAATTCTTATCTTAGAGATCCTAAAATTGTAAAAATAAAAATATCATTTTTTTTTAATTTTGCGCTGTCAGACCTCCTCAAGGAGAACTTTAAGTAAATAATCAGAAAAGGTTGCGAGGCTATGTCTAAGTACCAAAGAAGAATATTTTAAGTGCTTCGGTTTATTAAAAATACAGAAAAATTTATGTCCCGATTTTATTATTTATTTTATTTTTTTTTTGTTTTTATTAGCTTAAAATTCGCAAAGGGCTGATAAAAACGGGTGTTTACTGTATTTTTTAGCAGGAAAAAAACATATATAAGCTGTGTCAATTGCATGAATAAAAATGCATGACAATACGGGCTCGAATGTACCGCAAACTAATATTTTTCCTAGATTTTTTTTTCTTTCATAAATTTTAGCTTTGGCAGCCTATATAACACCGTTTACCCATATTTCCCCACTAATACGAGCATCTATTATTTTTTGGCAGGCGTTTTGATGTCCTGAAAGAAAAGACGTCCTGAAAATACCATTATTTTCTATATCTCGATCTCTCGCTATTTCGATGTTCCCTTCAATATCGATATAGAGAAAGTCAACTGTAGTTAGAAAATACATTAGCCTTAGCTTGCATTTGCATATTTATTTCAAGGTAATCTATAATTATCGCTGCATTATCTTCATATTTTGTTTTGAAGTTTTTTTGGCACATGCCTTTATAGAACGGCTCTGTCTGGAAGTCTAATCGACCCCTTCATAAATGGGTAAATACTATGCAACGTTAGGCTCAAATTGTAAATATAGCTCAGTGTTGCGTAGGGTTCGTCGCGGTGCGGATGTGGGCGGTAAATGGATAGTCCGCACCGCAACCGCAAAAAAATAATAAAACTGCACCGCTTACCGCAACCGCATTGCATTTACCGCACCGCACCGCGCGGTAATGCGGTAAAAATTATGCATTATAAATATTGTGTTGAAAAATTAATCATTTGTTTTGTGTATCCATATATAGTAAAATGTTATTCTTATTTACACGAAAATTACCTTTGACGGACTCCTCAGAATGTAACATTTATGAAAATATTCAACTTTGCAAGTTTTATTAAGAGTGGTAAGGGTTTTGGCGTGAAAAAACACTTTTTCTCGATTTTTTTGAAACTTTGCGTGAAGCGAACTGATCAAAACTTTTGTGCATTATAGTGTATCATTTCAATAACATGCTGTAATTTTTCCATGCAAAAATATCGACAAACGACTCGATGACGAAGCTTTTTGTAGAATAGATACAAATATGATTTGCGGTGTTACCTTCCATTCAAAAACTACTTAACCGATTTCTTTCAAACTTTGTATACAGATTCTATGTAAAAATACCTAACCCCCACGATAAAGTTTCGAGATAAATTTTCAATTAAGGCAAAAACTGTCCAAACCATGCAAAATTTGGCATCTGGGATAACTTTGACATTTGTCAGCAGACCTTGAGGCAGACTTTGAGAAACACAACAAAAATCGCAATGCCCTACACTAACTATGAAAGTTTTACTTTCAAAAAATTACAAAATACTCCTAACTGAAAAAATGTATTCGTTAATTTGGTAGAAAATATTCCCAGTTGGACGAGCGATGGACGCACGCGAAAAAAAAATTCCTCCAAATTCGTTTGGTTTGATGATGATAATTACATTCTTTGGATTGTTTTTAAGTCGTAGTATCATTAGTTCATTTCTAAGTTCTCCAAATTAATCAAAATTCACTGTCGAAAAAATGCCATTCAAAAGGATTCATAATTCCACGATTACCAAGAGGAATCAGGAGAAATGATGCATTTTGTAATTGGATTCGACAGAAAAATTCAATTGTTTTTCAATGATTGGATTTTGCGTTTTATGTATTTGAAAAGGTTCGTTTGTAATTTTTTTCTTTGAAGTATAAAACAAATAGTTTTCAAAATATGTTGTAAAAATAATGGTGCCAAATTATATTGGACACAGCTTATAGATTTTATTTCTTAGTAACAGTATGTTTTATCATATTTGAATGACCAAAATGTAAAAAATCAAGTAGCGATAGGTCGAATACAGATTATATTCGGATTTCTTTTCAAATCATTCTCAAGTCTATGAAAATTAGAGCAATTAAATGTTTATCATGTTTCTCTATTGTAGGGTAATAAATAAAAATCGAACGTTCTGAGAGAGAGAGAGAGATGTTCTTAATGACATTGCTAAGCATTCGTTCAGAAAATAAATCTAGTTGCGTCCTTCTCAAATGGTAAAAGTCATAGTTTTAATTCACTTTTTAATGCAGACTGCATACTTTATCAATTATTTTTTGAAGCGCGGTTGCGGTAATACCGCACGGTAAATGCTCATTTCCCGCACCGCATCCGCGGGAAAAAGTGTCTCACCGCACCGCAGTTTTTGCGGTGCGGGTGCGGTAAATACCGCGCGGTTGCGGTAATTACCGCAACCGCGACGAACCCTAGTGTTGCGAATGGTTCGTTCAATATTAATTTTCATAATGTAGGGATAAATATTCCTTCCTTGTCAATTGCTTGATCCTTAGACGAAATTTCGAACAAAGGCTTCATTGTTTCACCCGTTTACCACTAGTAAGATCTGTAAATACATTTTTACTAGTGGTAAACGGTACATACATGTATTTACATTTTTTGTCGTCGTCGTGTGGAGACAAAATACTGAACCGCGTTGCTTCTCTACAGATATTTATATCTGGTTTTAAACAAACAATTACTTTATCAAGATGTTTTATTTGTTGCTGCAACTTGATAGCTTCTCTTTTTAGTTTTATCTGATTCTCCAACTTGCGATGACGTTGTTTGACCATAAAAAACCTCTCGGAATAGTGGTGGGCTATTTCGGCCCGTGTTAAATACAAATTTATTTTCTATCACAGACTTCAACAGCAAGGTAGCGACTGCATAAAATATGAACAGTCCTTCTGATCTTGTACGGGAAGCAAGACCTACGGTTTGAATCCACGCATCCGAAAGGAGGATCCGCTTCCAGACATTTGTCTGGATCTAAGCACCAAGTCTGGGTCTGTTTCAGGTTCGGATCTGGTAAGCGGATGGGCTAGATCAGGGTACTGGTCCGAATCCGGCCTGTCCGGATTTTGGAACAGGTCCGGAGTTGTGAATTGGTCCGGATCGGGAACTGTGCCGGATCCGAGAACTAGGCCGGATCCCGAAACTGCCTAAAATTTTTATTTCGCTATGCAACCTACCCAGTAAAAACTACAAGGGGCAGCCCTATGGGGTTGCACGAGCTGTAGACGTAGGACTGTACTACTTAATGTAAAATATTTATTTTCTTTGTACATTTATAGTAATAATAAACATATTTCTTACGTATGGTTTAATCACAAACAATCAACATCGAATATTACATATTGAACCTTCTTTGTTATCAGGTCAATTCATTTGTAGTAGGTGATCGAATCCGATTAAACTTATTTAAGAAGATCTGAAGAAAGAAAACTGTGACCGAACTAATATCTGGAGCTAAATCTTTATAGCATAAGATTAGCTTGTAAAAACTTTTCGATTGTGTGGGGTAAAAAACCCGGATCAGTGAAGAAAAATCAAATTTTATACAATATAATCACATTTCATGTATAGACCAAGCATTCTAGTTATATTATGCCATTATTGTAACTTTCCTAAAGTACGCATACAAATATAGCGAATGCAGTGGTCTTAATCATATATCGAAACTATAAATATACAAGAATCGAAAACAATTTTATATATGGACAAGATGCGTTTCTGCAACGGTTTTTCAAGTGGCAGTGTATTCATTCATAAATAGGCTTTGTAGTATGTACCTATTAGCTGAATCAAAATAGAATATGCTGAGAGGAAATGAATCACGTGAAGGGGAAATGAATCAATGAATTGATCGACCGGAAATAATAAACTTTCATTGTGCAATTTAGTAACAAATTAGATCCACCTACCTACATAGTCGCCTCAAACATTAAACTCAAGCGCACAAAGCCAAATGAATGAACGTTGGTGATGTTGGGTAGAGCGAAAGAGACAACTAATACCACGACACTGTGTTAACCGTGTTTGCAATGGAGCTCGCATGTACAAATTATTTTGTGTACGAATAATTATACATAAAAGTGTGCTGGAAACGAGCACAACACAAAAGATAGCATACGGACAAGCTGATTCGCATTCACTGGGTAGCGTACCTCCACAAGCAGTGTAACGGACTTCTAACTCAGCTACACTGGCTGTGAAAACACACAGTGCAGTGATCTGCTTCGCCTGCTGCTCAACAGGCAACTGAGCGTTTTCGGCGAAATCTGTCCGTTTAAATAGTCGATGATGACGTCATTCAAAGAAGCGTATCGCGCTAGGTACACAAATCTGTCGTGCTGGACTAGGGAAGCGCTATCTTCTGTGTGTAAATGCGCGATATTTTGACTAGTTTATATATATATATATATATATATATATATATATATATATATATATATATATATATATATATATATATATATATATATATATATATATATATATATATATATATATATATATATATATATATATATATATATATATATATATATATATATATATATATATATATATATATATATATATATATATATATATATATATATATATATATATATATATATATATATATATATATATATATATATATATATATATATATATATATATATATATATATATATATATATATATATATATATATATATGTATAGATGCCATAACACCAAGTGCTTCAAGCTGCCTATTTTTTTTTTAAATGATGGAAAGGGGACAGATGTGTTGATAGGACTTAGCAGATTCACTATTAACAATCCTCGATCTGTTATGACGAAATCTCTTGCAAGAAATTCAAAAACCTCGATTGTTTATTTTTTATCCGAAATTCTACCATACGTGTACACGTCAACGCATTTTTACGTAAGCACGTTGATCGTAGTTTTAATACAACATCAATTCTGTTTTAGCGCCCATTTATCCAAAATCAGAATCAGCATCTTACGCCGAAGAAGATAGGAAGGAGCTTCTCAGTAAAAAAGGAAAGCTAAACTTCATCTGCCAGACATTTATCCAATCGTTTATTGAAATTCTCAATCGTCGAACTGCACCCGAAAAATACCATGGGAAAAGTTTTCCGCTATTCCCCAAACTATTTCGTTCACTTTAGAGCATTCTTCAGAAAGCGGAAAAGCCAGTATACAGCTATGTATGTACAACTAAAAAACTCGCAAAACTGCTGGGGGAAAGATAGCCCATCCTCGACAAAAAAATCACATTTGAAGGATGGAAATTTCACCCATCCTTCGCCAACTTTTTCTACGACCCCTAAAACAGTGAACCTTCGAGCAGCAAATTTTCAATACAGACCGGTTGCAAATTCGCACGAACTAAATCCACAGAGAGAAGGCTAAAGATGGGTCGCCAACGGATGCCGATCAACAGGAAAAGGGAGAAACTTTTTCCGCCTTTTTTGGATTGGTTTGATGTGGTCTAAAACTGATACTATGTGCCCAGCTATGGCTCCCACCAGCTTTCCCAGAAGATGAAGGAAGCCTGATCAATGCATATATGTATACCTATACATACATTCACAAACATGCCCACAAACATACAAGCGGAACTCATATCGGCCGAAGCCACCATCAGGCGATGGCTTCCGAATTGAAAACCGAAGGAACAAACTGCATTGCATATACCTACATGGTCTGCTGAGTTGAGAGACGGATGAAGGCCGGTCCATCCGGGAGTTGGCTACAGGAGCATGTCTTGAAAGCGAAACAGAAAACTACGAACGGACAAAAATGACTGGATGAAAGGTTTACAGCACCGCCGGGAATTAAATGAATAAAAATTTAAAATTGTGTATCCTGGAATGTTATTAGTTGAATATTGCACCCTGAATGTTTCGTTCGCAGCTCGGCTCCATCGTCTGCTTGGCGATGAAAACAATCCAATTCAGTATGAATTCCTGCAGTAAATTCTCTCCAGATTTTTCCGTAGGTGAAACGATTGTGACTGTGAAGAGGTTGAATTCAATTGAGTTGTTCCGGATGAAAGCACTTCGTTTCAAATAGGAGCTCAGATTAAAATTTTGAATGTCACTTGGGATTAATTTGAAAATAGTAGAAGATTGGTGATTCGAATGGATTAGGAATATTATTTGGTAAATATCGCCCGTTCTTCGGTTCACTTTCTTTTTCTTGCTGCGATTACTAAACCGACCCAAAGAAAAAACATAAGATGACTTTTTTTACCTTTTTTTATTTTGACTAATATGTAGTCAATTTTCTTTTCTACTTTTTCACGACATCCAATTAGCTAACGATTACTGAATAGGGAAAGTTAAGAAAATACGTAGGATCTAAATCATGCGAATTAAGTCGTACGATTTGAATCGCACGATTCTGAACCAAAACAGCAAAAATAATTTTAAATTTCTAATTTTGCGCGATTTAACCCATTCATGCCCATGTTGTTTGGGGACAACAACGTTTTTAAACAGCTATAACTTTTGATCGAGGTAAGATTTGCTCACAAAAACAAGTAAGGCTAATAAATGTGACTATTGGCTTTCATTTGAGTATTAACAGTTACAAGGATCAGCTCTAGAACTAAAGTTATTGCAATTAATCTGATTGGATTCCGATGCAGCAGTGCTGCCAGAGACAGTTTGCGTTGACGACGGAACATGATTTTTCGTATATCTTTGTTATGGTGCAATATTGTAGAAAACTGATAAAACTTAGCAATTTAGACTGTATTTGGCTACGTTTTCCACGTAATTGGACTATTGTAATTATTCTAGGAGAATTGTGTTGAGCTTTGGAATGTAAAAATTAACCAGCTTCTAGCACTGCCGTGGAAGCACCTATCTTTATGAAAATAGGCTTTTCGTGTTTCTTGACCCCACCGTTTTCAACGAAAAATAGTTTTAAAACCCTATATGCACTTGAAAAGTTGGGCATGAAAGGGTTAAACGTGCCAAAAATAAATTTTAAATTTTAAATTTAATGTGGGGATATAAATCGCACAATTTAAATTGTGGGATTTAAATCGGACGATTTAAAGTCGTGCGATTTACGTCGTGCGATTTAAGTCGTACTATTTGAATCGCATGATGTTGAACAAAAATCACAAAAATGAATTTGAATTTCTAATGTTGTGCGATTTAAAATCGTGTGACTCAAAAATAAATTTTAAATTTAATGTCATAAAATGATATAAATATAAATCGCACGATGTAAGTCATGCGATTTAAATCGTACGATTCAAATCGTACTATTGGAATCGCACGATTTTGAACAAAAATTACAATAATAAATTGAAATTCCTAATTTTACGCGATTAAAATCGTGCGACTTTATCGTTTAAATCGATCGATTTAAATCGTGAAATCGCGCGACTGTAAAATAGCACGCATTCAAAATCGCGCGACTTTAAAAATTGCACGACTTTCAAAAATTGCACGACTTTCAAAAATTGCACGACTTTCAAAAATTGCACGACTTTCAAAAATTGCACGACTTTCAAAAATTGCACGACTTTCAAAAATTGCACGACTTTCAAAAATTGCACGACTTTCAAAAATTGCACGACTTTCAAAAATTGCACGACTTTCAAAAATAGCACGACTTTCAAAAATTGCACGACTTTCAAAAATTGCACGACTTTCAAAAATTGCACGACTTTCAAAAATTGCACGACTTTCAAAAATTGCACGACTTTCAAAAATTGCACGACTTTCAAAAATTGCACGACTTTCAAAAATTGCACGACTTTCAAAAATTGCACGACTTTCAAAAATTGCACGACTTTCAAAAATTGCACGACTTTCAAAAATTGCACGACTTTCAAAAATTGCACGACTTTCAAAAATTGCACGATTTTATAAATCGCACGACTTTAAAAATCGCAAAAGAAAATATTTTATATTTTCTGTTCTACCTTTTCGCCACATCTAATTAGCTAGAGATTACTGAGTAGAGAAAGTTATGAAAATACGTACGATTTAAATCAAGCGAATTAAGTCGTACGATTTGAATCGCACGATTTTGAACAAAAACAGCAAAAATAAATATAAATCGCACGACTTTAAAAATAGACCTTAAAAACCGCACGAATTTAAAATCGCACAACTTTAAAATCGAGCGACTTTAACATCGAGCGACATTAGCATCGAGCGACATTAGCATCGAGTGACATTAACATCGAGCGACATTAGCATCGAGCGACATTAGCGTCGAGCGACATTAGCATCGAGCGACATTAGCATCGAGCGACATTAGCATCGAGCGACATTAGCGTCGAGCGACATTAGCGTCGAGCGACATTAGCATCGAGCGACATTAGCATCGAGCGACATTAGCATCGAGCGACATTAGCATCGAGCGACATTAGCATCGAGCGACATTAGCATCGAGCGACATTAGCATCGAGCGACATTAGCATCGAGCGACATTAGCATCGAGCGACATTAGCATCGAGCGACATTAGCATCGAGCGACATTAGCATCGAGCGACATTAGCATCGAGCGACATTAGCATCGAGCGACATTAGCATCGAGCGACATTAGCATCGAGCGACATTAGCATCGAGCGACATTAGCATCGAGCGACATTAGCATCGAGCGACATTAGCATCGAGCGACATTAGCATCGAGCGACATTAGCATCGAGCGACATTAGCATCGAGCGACATTAGCATCGAGCGACATTAGCATCGAGCGACATTAGCATCGAGCGACATTAGCATCGAGCGACATTAGCATCGAGCGACATTAGCATCGAGCGACATTAGCATCGAGCGACATTAGCATCGAGCGACATTAGCATCGAGCGACATTAGCATCGAGCGACATTAGCATCGAGCGACATTAGCATCGAGCGACATTAGCATCGAGCGACATTAGCATCGAGCGACATTAGCATCGAGCGACATTAGCATCGAGCGACATTAGCATCGAGCGACATTAGCATCGAGCGACATTAGCATCGAGCGACATTAGCATCGAGCGACATTAGCATCGAGCGACATTAGCATCGAGCGACATTAGCATCGAGCGACATTAGCATCGAGCGACATTAGCATCGAGCGACATTAGCATCGAGCGACATTAGCATCGAGCGACATTAGCATCGAGCGACATTAGCATCGAGCGACATTAGCATCGAGCGACATTAGCATCGAGCGACATTAGCATCGAGCGACATTAGCATCGAGCGACATTAGCATCGAGCGACATTAGCATCGAGCGACATTAGCATCGAGCGACATTAGCATCGAGCGACATTAGCATCGAGCGACATTAGCATCGAGCGACATTAGCATCGAGCGACATTAGCATCGAGCGACATTAGCATCGAGCGACATTAGCATCGAGCGACATTAGCATCGAGCGACATTAGCATCGAGCGACATTAGCATCGAGCGACATTAGCATCGAGCGACATTAGCATCGAGCGACATTAGCATCGAGCGACATTAGCATCGAGCGACATTAGCATCGAGCGACATTAGCATCGAGCGACATTAGCATCGAGCGACATTAGCATCGAGCGACATTAGCATCGAGCGACATTAGCATCGAGCGACATTAGCATCGAGCGACATTAGCATCGAGCGACATTAGCATCGAGCGACATTAGCATCGAGCGACATTAGCATCGAGCGACATTAGCATCGAGCGACATTAGCATCGAGCGACATTAGCATCGAGCGACATTAGCATCGAGCGACATTAGCATCGAGCGACATTAGCATCGAGCGACATTAGCATCGAGCGACATTAGCATCGAGCGACATTAGCATCGAGCGACATTAGCATCGAGCGACATTAGCATCGAGCGACATTAGCATCGAGCGACATTAGCATCGAGCGACATTAGCATCGAGCGACATTAGCATCGAGCGACATTAACATCGAGCGACTTCAAAATCGAGCGACTTCAAAATCACGATTTGAAACAAGAATCACAAAAACAAAGTTAAAATACTTTAAAATCGCGCGACTTTAAAATCTCAAGGTTTAAAAATCGCGCGACTTAGACTTAAAGTCTTACTTTAAAATCGCAAAATATTAAAATCGCGTGACTTTAAGTCAAAGTCGCGCGATTTTAGAATCTTGCGATTTTAAAGTCGTGCGATTTTAAAGTAATTTAAATTTATTTTTGTGATTCTTGTTTAAAATCGTGCGATTCAAATCGTACGACAAAAATCGTACGATTTAAATCGCACGACTTAAAAGTGCACGACTTCAAAATCGTATGACTTTAAGATCGCGCAACTTTAAAATCGCGCGACTTTAAGATCGCGCGACTTTAAAATCGCACGACTTAAAAATCGCACGACTTTAAAATCACGCGACCTTAAAATCGCGCGACTTTAAAATCGTTTCGCGATTTTAAGGTCGCGCGATTTTAAAGTCGCTCGATTTTAAAGTCGTACAATTCAAATCGCACGATTAGCGATTTATATCATTACATTACATTTAAAATTTCAAATTTATTTTTGAGTCGCACGATTTTAACGCGCAAAATTAGAAATTTATTTTTTTTAATCGAATAAAATTAGTAATAACAATTTATTTTTGGGATTTTTGTTTAAAACTGTTCGATTTCAATCGTACAATTTAATTCGCACGACTCAAATCTCGACAGATGAATTTCTCTCCAACAGTTGTAAACAATTTGATGCATCTCTTCTTGAAACAAACCATCTCGTGGGAAGCTTGACAAGCATCGCGAAATTCGCTATTAAATCTGTTGGATCATATTGTTGGAAGGAGACTGTTTGATTTCCGCGGATACTGAGTGGGAGTAATTGCAGGTACAACGTTCCCATAGCTTGATATTGAATTTCATCTAATTCAGATTACCGGTTCCGAAGTTATGGGTTGACGAGTATGGTCACGCATGAAATCTCCTTATAAATCGGTATAAGCATATTATCTAAAAGATGCAAAACTTCATATTTTTTAAATTTATAGTTTTAGCTCACTGCTGCTTAATTAAACTCACATTGACATCTTCGGCGGAACCGGAAGCTTCAGGAAAGTGACTAAGTTCCTGAATCGAATTCACATCTATTTCTTAGAAGAAGTCTCATTCCCATCGCCTTCATCCACGAAGCATACCAAAAAAGCTGGGGATGGTGGCTGTGGGTTGTAGCCTTAGGCTTTTCATCCCCCTCACACACCCACCCCCGCATACCCAAATAAGTTAGCAAGAAGAAACCATTGAACTAATGCTGATTAAGCTAATTAAGCATGATATTTTTTCTTGTATCAGGTGTTTCAGCGTTGACACGTAGCTCATCAAGTTCGTAGATGGCGAGCCATTGTAGCTAAGTGTTCTAAGAATTTAATAGACATTTCTACAATTATATTGAACAAAACTAGCCAATGAAGTTTGGAGAAATGAGAAAGGTAAAATTGCACCACAAGCTGGATTAAAACAGGTTTTTTTTCTATTTAGAAAGATTAATACCAAACTCGTCGGAAAAACATTTTATAAGAATATGTGATTATTTTTTATTGTAATTTTACTGTTTACTATCATTCTAGACCCAATTATAAAAAGGGTTAGTTTGTGTATAGCTACAAGCTATCTATCCGGTTTCAAAGCGAATTATAATAAATTTATTTCTTTTTTCACAACTATCGCTAAAACAATTATCCCGATGATACCTATATCACATTTCCATAGCAAAAACCAGATTCCCTGCTCTCATGGAAACAATCTCCGTTTGCCGCTAGCCCATTCGGGCTTACGCAATCATACACGCGGCAGTAATCTGAAATAAATGATTTCATTAAATTTAACGAGCGTGAAAAAGTGCGCTCGCTGTTACGGCCTTTGCGCCCGCTCGGGCGGCGGCAGTCCTCCGACCGAGAACTGGAAAGTACAGTTCATTTACGCTGGATAAGCTCCGGAAGCTTGCTTCCTGGCTCTCATTCATATGCATTAAATCTTCCGAGAATAAATGTGTCCGCATCAGTCTTATTAGCTCCGGGAAGCCCACTGCGTGGCCCTGACGTGAGCCAATTTAGTCACAAGGCGGGCAAAAATAGGAACGTTAAATGATCTTCAGCCCATCTCCGGTTGGTTCTAGTAATGGGCCATTTTTGATTGGGATTGTGTTTCGGCATCACAAATGTATTATAATAATTTTCTTTAAATTCGCATCGGTTGGGTATAATTGGGTAATTTGTACAATTTACAATATGTAATATTGCTGCGACTTTATAACATATTTGTTTGAAAATTTGTATGAAAGGCAGGAATTAGTATGAAAGAGAATTCCTTCACAATACAGAACATTTAAAATAATGCATTGCAATTGAAAATCGCAAAAAATTTGTTATAAGTGTCGAAGCATCTAAATTCTATATTTTTACTAACATTAATGTTAATCGAAAAAATGTTAGTGCCACTTCCAGTGCTATTGTTTCAGTCTATTGTGGTAATAAATAAATAAAAAAGAGAAAAAAAATTAAAAATCTAAACAGACATTGATAATTCCCTCAAGCAAAGCAAAATCGTCTTACCGGTTCAATGTAACCAGCTCGCTATGGAAGGATATTATTGAAAAATCAACAGCCGGAGTTCCTTTTTGTCAGTACATGAATTCAGAACGATAACAGGACATTAATGATGTCTTCTGCCGCATTAAAGTTTCAATATGCAAAAGAAATCCATCAACTATCTATCGAACGCTGTATCTTCGCAGTGTTCTATGTATTTTAAAATAACACTCAACGACTTTACTGTGCCGGGAGGCTGACACTTTCACCGGTGGAAAGAGTTGAAAAATACACTCCGGAACATAGAAAATGGATAACTCGAGTAGCGTTCTCCTCAACGACAATATAAAAGACATTTGCATAAGTTCTAGTTTTCAATTTAAATTTTAATATTTTCTTTTACCTTCTGGCGATTTGAATCAGTTTCCCTACATTATTCGGGAGTCAGGCATTTTTTTTCGAAACTGAACAAATTGCACTCTAAAGTGTATAACGGATGCGGAATCTGAATCATGTACCGAACCAAGAAGCAGACATGAAAACGGGTGCACTGAAATGTCGCCTGTCGCTATAGTAATGCCGTTGGCATACCTGAGACGAACCATCATCGATGTGAAAGATGCCACCAACGTCAGGGTACTCTGTCGGCACGAGCCAGGTAGGTTCTGTTCTGTTTTGTGCAGCGCTAGACGAGAATCCGATGAACTTGAAGCAGGATTTAACAACGCCGGCGGTATGTGCAGGAGCGATGCGATGAAAAATGCACTCTACGTGAGCTTTTGCTAATGAAACAACGGAACTATCAAAGGAAAAGTGTTAGGTTTATCAAGGTTGTCGCACTGGCTGTCGTCTTTCACCCGCCGAGAGGCAGTTTAGCCTTTTCTTATATATTCCGCTTGTTGATGCAATTTGAAGGGTGCGCACTGTCGATCGAGAGAAAACGTGTGCAGGTCTTTCAAAATGGCTGTGTTGGATTGTGCGTAATGTCGTTAGAACATTTAGATGTTCGACAAGTGGCGCATTTGGTCCAGATAATTAACTAGGATCAAATATACACACTTTCTAGACTTTTTCCTGGTTATGTGTCTGAAGAAACCTGTCAGATATTACTCTACCCACAAATGCATAACAGACCCATTCGCAATTTCGTTAAACATGAGTTACCCGTTGGATTATATAGCGGGTCGCCTGAAATTTACAACGCAATATTCAAACTATTTGTTTAGAAAATATCACGAAAAATACCGAAACTGGTTTGTCTTATTCATAAGGCTAAATATTGAACAGAGTTTTTCTCGGTTTGTAGTTCTTCATTATAAGACTTTATGCTATTATCGGCATTACTGGCGACAACTAGACGCGCTTATTTTATTCTATGCTGAATACATCTACGTTTCCGGAATCGGTCTATAAAATTGTAGATATGCGAAAATACACGCTCGTTGGCCTATGACTGTAATCGGATTTATGCTTACGATGATAACGTTATTAAAAATGCAATATTTGAAAAAAAAAAAAAAAAGAAACAGATAATCCATATAATCTGCTCATATACAAAACGATGCGGTTCTCTCACAGACCGTAGCATTGCATGGCTGCACCCAGAAAGAAAAGCAGAGATTCGGTAGGGATTTTATTATCTCGTATAATGTGGATTGAGCCTAAGAATTATTTTGGAATTTACCAGTCGATTGATTTATAATCATTTAGCTTGGAATGACGATTTTTTAATTGATTCTACAAAATAGCATATGTAATATGTATCTCTCAAAAGCAGCGCTAAAATGGTCGTTAGGAATATAATTGTCCCAATAGGCAATCTAAAAATTGCATTCTGACATCTGTAATTCATTGTTGCATTCCTGTGAGATGGGGTACATCAAACCGAACTCTTTTATTTTGGTTCTTCACGGAAAACCGATTCATCATAATTTCAACTAAACAATTAGTTGAGTTTTTGGTTTCGTCTAGTTGACATTTGGGCGAACTAAGTTTTTGTTGAAAACAATAATCCAACGCAGTTGGTTTGATGCTGTCAGTTTCAGTCTGGTCACGAACGTTCAAGCCTAGCACAAAACTTGAAAAGCTTACCTGAGCTAAAGCTTGAAACGCTTGTCTCAGCTTGTAACGCTTGTTTTAGTCCAGACACAATTGCATATGCCAAGACACAAACGACTGTGTTCAACTAATCTCATTGTTTCAGATAATCTGCGTGCATCACCCTACACGATGTCAATTCGCTGCAAAAGTCATTCACAAAGAGCACGAAGAGAAGAGGTCCAAGGTGACTCCCTTGAGGTACACCCGATGTGATGTCGAAATGGTCTGAAAGTACAGTTCCAAGTCGCACAGATGCACTGCGGTTTGTAAGGTATGAGAAGATCCAATTAGTCAGCCAGTCCGGAAATCCGATTCGCCTCAGCTTTTCAACAGCTAGCTGATGAGGAAGGCGATCGAAGGCTTTGGAGAAATCTACATACATTGCATCAATTTTTTGTCGTTTCTCTAATTTATCAATCAGCGTTGACACATAACTCATTGGGTTCGTCGTTATTGAGCGCTTTCTAACAAACCCATGCTGATCTGTAGTGATGATGTGTTTTACTGCAGGGTAGAGAATATCTAACAGCATACTTTCAAAAACTTTTGGAAGGCAGCTCAGGATTGAAATTCCCCTGTAATTTATGACGTCATGGATGTTACCGGCTTTATGAATTGGTGTTATTAAAGCCTCCTTCCACTTGGCGGGAAAAATACTATCGCCGAGAGAGCGATTGAAAAGCATGGATATCGGTACAACTAACGATGAAGAGCATTCCTTGACGAAACACGATTGTATTCCGTCCGATCCTGGTCCCTTTGAACCGTCAACACCAAAAAAGATGTTACAGGCAAATTCAAGGAGAACGTCGGCAGACTACTCAGGTACGATTCAGACAAAGGTGGTGGGTTATTACTTAGCACGCTTTGAAAGAAAGGCGAGAATAGATTTGCTGACTCCGCAGGTGTCGTTGAGGTCCTGTCACGGTAGTTCACGTTTTCAGGAAATCCACGGGTGAATGTTTTGTTCCGCAAATAAGCCCAAAATTGCTTCGGCTCGTCCTTCATGTTACTTTCAAGTAGTGAAACGTATGATCGAAAGCAAGATGCATTCAATGATTGAAATTGTCGCTCTAAATCTCGCACAAACGATAAACCTTCACCTCTTGTCCGCAAAAATTGTGTACGTGCCTTCCTTAACCGATTTCGCTGATTGCGCAGCTCATCGCTCCACCAGGGGCGTTTATTTGTGCAACGGCGCTTTCGCCTTCTCAGAGGCACGTGTTGTTGAAAAATTAAGTCCGATTCACGATAAAACCTGTCCACAGCCTCGTCGAGAGTACCCTGTGATAATATTTCAATCCGATTGATGTTTGAGATTCTCGCATTTAGCTCGTCGTAATCACATTGATTAAAATCATACCACACATCTACATCGTCAATCACTGGTGAACCGTACAGAGTCTCAATGGTCAATACAAACGGATGATGATGACAATCCAATTTCATTAGCGGTACGGGTGGTTCTAGGATTTCAAAATCACTGGCACTACTTACAAAGACTAAATCAAGTAATCTTCCATTGTCATTCGTCAGGTAGTTTACTTGTTGTAAACCAGAAGCGATCATAGTTTCGACTAACAACAGCTCGTGCTCAGAGGATGCATTATTAGGGATAAAGCATGCGATTTCGTCATCAAAGCTCCAGCGTAGCAACGGTATATTATAATCACCGAGAACAACAACCCTAGTGCGATCATAAATGTGATTGAGCAGGTTATCCACACAGGCGGCATGCTACTCATAAAAACGAGCTCGGAATTTGGTGGTAGGTAAATCACACAAGTAACGATAGATACGGTCCCACATGTGATTCGAACTGCAATCTGCTGTAGGGACTCAGCCCCATCGATAGCTACAATATTGCTTCGATTGTTTTTCTTTATACCTATCAAAACCCCACCACCACGGCTGTGCCGGCTTGTGAAAGAATTTCGATCACATCGATATATTGCATACTCATCGGTCAGCTCAGTATTAAGTATATTGTCGTTGAGCCATGTTTCAGTAAACACCACAACGTCATAATCAGTAATCGAAAGTGCTGCAGAGTTGCCGGGTCTTGGAGCGGCGCCCTCTCGTGTTTTGATAGAAAATCGTGAACGGACGTTTAGTTTCGTTGTGTGAGTTCAGGAGCGGATCCAGAAAAAAATTTCGGAGGGGGTCCAAAATTTCAACTTTGAAATGTTCATTGTGCAATACGTAATATGAAATACCCTCATTTAATTAAAATCAGGTTTGGTAATCGAATCTAGTTTTGAATGATTTTGAACTTGGAATGAATTAAAAATAGAAACCATTTTAAAATTTCTCAAGAACTTAAAAATTTTCGGGGGGGGGGGGGGGTCCGGACCCTCAAGACCCTCCCCCTGGATCCGCCACTGTGTGAGTTGTTAGTTTTCGGGCCGAGATCGGAGCTTCGTGGTGTGAATAAGGTGTTTAGAGTCGGACTAGTGTTAATGATAGGTGGCAAACAGGAAGCGAGCGCGGTTGTTGTCGCGGTTGTCGGTTGTGATTCATCCCAGTTGCGACGATTGAAACTGAAAAGTCGATCTGATGTGGAAGTCAAATTCGCGAAAGATGATCCCCTTCTGCCGGGTGGACTTTAACAGCGATACAGATTTTAGCTGCATACAAACTCCAACTTTGAACGACACGAAGGAAAGTTCGTCAAGATTTTTGCCCTTGGGTACTAATTTTCGAATGTCAACAGTTTCGCTGGTGTTCAAGTTTCGTTGCACCAAACAGTGTATGTCCTCTGTAGCATTTGGATTGAAGCCGGATAGGTAAAGCCAAAATAAATCTTCGTTCGTTTTCCGTACAGCCAGCGGTATTACTACGTTAGGATCGATATCTTTTGTACCTTCAGTGACGTTTGAAACAGACTGATCAGAATCGCCATCAATCCTGGGACGTTTTCGCGTGTTACTAGAAGTACTATTCTTTCGGCCAGCTCGATCTTGAAGTACACTTTGAATGTGTTGCAAAATTTTGTTGATTTTTGCGCTGTTTTGTTCCATCTCTTGTCTTAGCTCCATTAGTGCTTTGTTTTGTTAAGCATTAATGGCCTCCATGGCATTGTTGGTGGATGAAATCGTTTGACGAAAAGTAGCATTAGCCATCCATTTAGTACAAGAGTTACACATCCAGAATAGATTAGCGCATTTGGCGATCGAATGACGTATGGCGGCAGATTGTTTCACGCACTTTAGGTGGAAAGACGACTTACAGAATCCACTGCAAACGATTTCTTCCACTTTTTCAATTACACAAGTGCAGGCACAACAAACCGACGCAGCATCCATTGTAATGGTTACAGAGAAATTAAATTCGGCAAAATCGTTAAAGTTGCGGCTCGGAATAGGTGTACTCCAGGTATGTTGAGCGAAGCGATGATCGATGAGCGGGATTTAAATGTTGATTGTAGAAAACGGGGATTTTAAACAAAAAAAAACACTGATTAGGAAACGAGTAAGCCACACAAACAGCAATGTTATTTACCTCGAACTGTCATTTAATAAGCCAGTACTACGAATAAAATTTATTCCACATCTAGTTTTGCATCTCAAGAGATGAAAAATGATTAGCTTATTGCATATTACAAAATTCGCTCATAACTCAAATTTTACAATACACTCAACTGAATCCATAATCTAATTTCATAATACTTTCAATCTTCAGTGGTATACATGTATAGAAACAAAATGACTGCATGAAAATCGTTCCTTCTTTTGAAATATTTTTGATAATAAACTATTTTAAACCGGCAATGAGGTCAGCTAAATTTTTGTGGTCTATGTAGTGACTCAGGTAATTGGGTCCAGGCTAACACAAGCTTTTAAAGCTGACACAACTACTTAACTGCATAACCGCTATGCCCAGCTTGTATAAACACAGTTGCTGTCTCTTACTCGATGTATTTCAGTGGGGTGTGTATCTTGGCTAGTGTGCTGACAAAATAAATAATAATTTTCAATTACTTTTATTTTAGAATCTCGCAAAAATAAGAGAAAATTTAACAACATATTTTATTTTTTTGTTGAAATCAACTAATTAGGAAAACAAGAATTAATTTTATAATTTTTTTCATCGAATGGCTTTCAGTGTACTGTGTATTTCGTAACTCCTGTAACAAGAAGTTACGACGACAAAGTTGTTTCTCAGGAGCAGAGTTAAAAATAATCGAAGCTCTTTTTTGACGGCTGAAAATGAACCTGATGTGACTCACGGTGAATAAAAAAAATATTCATTCAAATATCTATGTTATTCATTCAGTTGAATATCGTACAATATATTCATTTCATTAATTATCTAGGAAAATGTTTTCAAATGCCGGTAAAGCATATGAAACAACAATCATCATCGCTTACATTGCGCCAGGGCCTACTTTGATGCATTTGATTCGTTGCCGCATGGTCGCTTCGTGCAATAATCGGAGACGAATGAAAATCTGCATGGATGAATGGGCGGCTTGTTCGTTTGACATTTTCAGCTGCGTCACTGAATATTGAAAGTGAATGCGGCTAAATATGATCAATTTTCATTCAATGAATTTGAATATTTTTAACTCTGCTCAGGAGCGTACAAATTCAGCTGAGTAAGCAGAGCAGAGCTGTCAATATCGCCTGTGAGTAGTTTTGCAGCGAATTATACCTGTAATGTGATCCTTCGTATCTCCAGCGGCTCGATGTTTAACAGACGACAGCGTTCCTCGAATGGCGGCAAGTTAATTGCGTCTCGCCACGGCAGAAATCGCAAAGCGTACTTTACGTATTTTCGTTGAACGCCTTCAATCCAGGCGATCCAGTTTGCATGGTAAGAGCTCCATATTACGGCATTGGATTCCAGCAATGAGCGTACAAGCGAGCAGTACAATGATTTTAAACGAAACGGATCACGAAACTCTCTAACAATTTTAAAGATGAGACCCAATTGTCGGTTGGCTTTTGACAGGATATCGTCATAGTGGAGTCTGAAGGTCATTTCACGATCTAAAGAAACGCCAAGATCCTTAACGCGTTCTGTCCTTGTAAGAGAGCTGCCACAGATTTGGTAATCATAAATAATAGGCAGAGTTTACCGATGGAAGGAAATTGTGTTGCATTTTGCAATACTTAAGCCCATAAAGTTCTTTGTGCACCATTTCTCAAACAGATGCAGCATTCTTTGTAACTCCAGGCAATCGAGAAGGCATTTAATTATTTTGAAAATTTTCGTATCGTCTGCATAAAACAGGCGACAGTCCGATGGTAGTAGCGACGCGACATCGTTTATAAAAATTGAAAACAGTAGCGGACCGAGGTTGCTGCCTTGTGGAACTCCGGACCGGTTTGTGAACGATTCTGAAGTTGTCGAGCCGATTTGGACCTGTACAGAACTATTCTAAAACAAGCAAAAATATATATATATATATATATATATATATATATATATATATATATATATATATATATATATATATATATATATATATATATATATATATATATATATATATATATATATATATATATATATATATATATATATATATATATATATATATATATATATATATATATATATATATATATATATATATATATATATATATATATGAAGAACGTTATACATCAGTCAATCTATTCCGGGCAGAGCCGTCAATAGGGAGCACTTAAGCAACTCTATCAGAATGAATGTTGAAGCTGTTTGTCGAAGTGCGCTTGAATATTTCATTTTATACCACTGCGATGGCATATTGTATTGAACATAACACTCGGGGCGAATCGCGTCGACTAACAATCGGGCCACTATATGGAAGCAAATAGCTATTACTTTCAGTATGTTATGATGTTGTTTGCTCCTTTTCGCTCCTTAACGAATTATTTAAGGTGGAAGTTACCCAAAAAAAATCGTAAAATTTGGAATATCTTTTTTAATTCAACAGATAGGAATTAACTATGTTCGGCAAAAATATGTGTTTCGATATCGCAAACAACTTTGTAGAAGATTCCAAGAAGATACGAGAACGTCTAAAAAAGTTATCATGAAAAAACTAATTTTAAGGGGTCTTCCATATAATATGTTCCATAACTCGTAAACTATTAAGGCTAGATATATGATGTCTTCAGCAATTTCTTTTGTAATGGCATTTGCTACAATTTTGCCGAAGACACAAAGTCTCTATCTTAACTAGTTCGGAAAATAAATTTCGTATATCACTTATAGGTGAATTAATCACTAAACGGTATACTTCTGTGGATGCGCAATCATAAGAACGACAACTTCTCCGAACAAACTATACCTCTAAAGTCAACGGTTTAGACGCTATTAATTTTGAGCACGAAAACGACGTTTTAAAACACTGTGCAATGGTGGTTTTGGAAATGAAAATCATTAAAAAGTCCGGACTTTGCTGCGTTTAAACTCATGTTAAAAATCGTACATGAGTGAATATACATTATTCAATACATGAGAAATTTAGGAAAAATATAAAATATCAATATTTCAAAAATAAATTTTTGAGGTTTTGGCCAGCCTCCAGCCACTGTGCGACGTGGGTACTCGGATATCCACAAATTGAAATGCTCATAACTATGGCTTCTTTTAACCGATTTGGACACTTTTAGATGTTTTGGATTCAGGAACTCGTCCAATTTTTGATTTTGTAAAATTGAACTGGATGAATGGTTCTTGGTAATCCGGCTTTTCTGGAGTAATGTTCCAGTACTAGGGTATGACTTGTAAATTTTGATAATGCCCTAGCAATATGAGTATCAAAACTCTTCAAATTGTCTCGGAAGTGTGTTATTTGTTGGTACGGGACCCTACGAAGTAGTTTGAAAAATGCAATTGGAATGGAATGGCTACTCACGGCCCCACGGGAACCTGCTCCGGAATGTCTGTTCCGGGGTCAAATCACCAAATGTTTCCAAAACCAAAGTTTAGTTTAAATGCAGCCGAATTTATTGTAAAAACCTGTTTTAATCCACCTAGTGGTATAATTGTGCCTTTCTCATTTCTCTTTGTTCTTTTACACAATGGCTCGCTAACCACAACCTTGACGAGCTACGTGTCGACGGTGAAACACTTGAAACAAAAATATCTTTAATTAAGTTAATCAGCATTAGTTCAATGTTGAGGGTGAATAATACACTATCGAGCCACCCTTCCGTATATTGGTATGCCTGGTGATATAGTGGTGGTATCAAGATGATGGAGTATAAGGGGGGGGGGAGGGTATTAGAGATGGATGGGGTGTAATGAGGGACGATCTGAGGGGGCTGGTTTAATAGCCATGTTGAAGAAGGGGGAGGGTGATCAGTGGGAGTAACCACTCTCCATAAATTTCTAGCTATGCCCCAGTTAAAAGCCACAAACCCTAGCTCATTCGAAAAAAAATCTCCGAGATTGGATTGACTATTTTCCGAGTGATTGCATAACCTTTCTACATACTAAAAAATAATGAAATTTAAACGACATGTAAATCAATACGAATTTAAACATACAAAACAATTCGATGCACTCTATAGGAGAATCAAAAAGCACATGATTTTACACTTTCGTTCGTGTAATATTACATGTCATTTATTTTACAGCAATATTGGTTTAAAAATACAATAAATTGCATTGGTATCCCGTCTAATGAAACTGTAATCTTCAATCAACGTGTAAAATTATAATAAAATTCCTTGAAGAAAGCAAGACAAGTTGTGTGTATTTGTGGTGGCACTTAATTTTACATTTATATTCATGCTCCAAATATGTGCATGAAAATAAATTTAAAGTTAGGGTAAGGCGGGGCAAATCCGACCGTTGGGTAAACCCGACCCCCTCTGTTGTCGAAAATCGGAAGCACTACACGAACTAATATTAATGTTGTCGTGTAAAACATCGAAAATAATCGTAATGATGGTATGACAGCATTTTATTAGTCTACACACCAAAAAAATCTGAATTTTATCTTTGACGTAATTGCAAACATGATACAATTCAACAAACCGTAATTTACGAAATGACGGAACATTACCGTGTTCCGTTTAATTTTACATGAAACATATACTTTACATGCGCAATGACATAAAATTACACTTCCTACCATTCAGAACAAACGCTGTATGTGGAGTAAAATTACATGATTTACGAAATTAAACGTCATGTAAAATTAAAATCAAACGTAGAACTAAGTCATTTTTGATGCTCGTATATGTCAGGGTCAGGAGACGTAAATTTACACTATTTTTTCTAGGTGTGTACATTGAGATGCTCAAACGACAATAAGTGTGTTTTTACAACTTTTGATTTGATTTTTGTGCATCATTGACTACAGGATATTTCTTTAAAGTGATTGCATAAAAAATGTAAGTGGATTTAAATTCTTTGATTAAGGGCCTACAAAGTGCGTAGATGGAATTAGCCCAACTTTTTTCATATTTTTTTTAATTGCATCGTAATGAAAAATCACGCGGTGGGGCAAATCCGACCTCTAAATAGCGGGGTAAATCCGATCGCTTTTTTGCTAGGAAAATATTTAATTATCAAATTGAAATATATTTTTATTGTCATTAGTTATTATTTTTTGCACAATGGTTCATAATTACATACAAAAGACACATAAACGTGAGAAATATAGTATTCGTTGAGCAATTGCCCCGATGCAAATGGGAATATTTTTACGTGCTACTGCTCGTGATTTTGACATTCCAAAATTGACATTGAATTCCATTTCCTTCATTTTAGAATTCAAAAATATAATATTCATTGATTTATCATCGAAAACCATAAAATTTGGGTAATATCTGTACTAAATCAACCAAAAATATAGGCGGTCGGGTTTACCCCACCATTTTTAAAAACAGCAAAAACGAACTTTTTCGTAAAACGCTTGCAGCTCAAAATTTTTCCAGGATGCGAATAAAAAACTATACATAGAAAGTTGCTCAGAAGTTGCTAACCTGTAATTTGGTATATAAAACGACTTGATCCGATGTAAAATGAGGATTTTACAGCCAAAACCATTTAATAGGTCGGATTTGCCCAACCTTACCCTACATTTTTTTTTCTGTGTATGAGAAAGTCGAAAATGTTAAATTTGAAATCATAAAAATTGCCCCGTGTTACCGAGAGTGGAGCGAGTAAAGTGATTCTGAACCGTAACCAAATACATCACGTGGTTTCCACATAATCTCCAAAACGATACCTCCCTTAAATCGCACGTAAACAAAAACGAACAAAATGGGCCGAAAATCGCCTATATATTCCTATCAAAGTTTTCAAGACAGGAATTGTTCAAAATTGTTTCATAGTTTCTTGCACATGAGTGGGTGTTACTAAATCGATATATCAAATTTGATTAGATGTATTCAATGGGTGCAAATTTGTCGGTCATAGAATCTAGTTAAAAAGTTGTATGTATGCTGGGGGCAGAAACTACGGAATCTGAAGGTAATCTCAGAGCATTTTCGGTCTGAAATGTTTAAAGCGCCGACTCTACCCACAACTAGTAACGTGCAATTATTTATTAATGATAATATCAACTACACACCAAAAAATATTGAAATTTCAACGACATGTAAATCAATACGAATGTAAACTTACGAAGCTTGAATCAAAATTTTTTATTGAAAATTAAGTTAAAATTAATGCACTCTATTGGCACATCCAAATGCATACAATTTTTCACTTTCATTCGTGTGTTATTACATGTCATTCATTTTACAGCAATATTGGATTAAAAATACATTAAAGTGCAGTGGTTTTCCCTTTAATGAGACTGTAATTTTCGATGAACGTGTAAAATTACTATGAAATTCGTTGAAGAAAGCACGATAAGTCGTGTGTATTTGAGGTGGAGCTTAATTTAATATTTTGTGCACGAAAATTAGGTTAAAATCACAAAACATTTTTTCGGTGTTTTTATTTTTCATTTTTTACCGCTTTGATTTAGGGAGATTGTGTAAAAAATATGTTGCGTAAAAGGGCAAACATCCCCCAATTTTATGAAAGTATTTGTTACATTGTCGTTGTTTTTATAGACAAAAATACGGAACGCGGAAAACCATATGACGTATGCATTCGACCGCTAGAAAACAAGCAATCAAAAGGAGATTCAAATAAATCTGGGGTTCTTGTGGAACATGCTGAATGTCCTTCCAATAATACTAGAAGCAGCGCTAATGTCTAATAGAAACGGTGAAAAGGGGATTCCGCCAACTTACCCCAACAGCCAACTAGCCCCGGGCTCCACTATTGTACCTGCACAACGGACATACTTTGTAATCAAAATACTTTCGCATAGCCTCTTATAAATCGAAACCAAAAAAACACAAGGTTCATTCGAAATTTGGTGTGGGCAATATTGCCAGAACTTCGGTCGATAATACTTTTTTGTCGTGGTTGTAATAATCACATTTTGTGATTTTTAACCTTTTACTTAAGTATTATATGGGAAATTCCTTTGTGACCGCACTAACCAACCTGTCACTGGCGGCTCCAGGGAGGGGAACAGGGACCCCCCTCCCTCCCAGAAGCTGTTTTGGTTAAAAGATATTTGCATTTCCCTACTTCAATATGCTAATATTTTGGAAATGATCAACAAGGTAATCAGTTTGTTTCTTTCTTTGCACCACTTTCTTTAACCAAGTGAAAGCAAACTTATCAACTTTGGTAACAAATGCAATTACGATTTTTTTAGCAATAAGCAAAGCATTGTTCCTATTGGGGTTGTGGTACCGGTAGTCGCGGTATCGAAAATCCGGGGAAAACCGACCCATATAGGGAACAAGAATGCTGGAGCTCAATATTACCCACCTACAGGACGTTGTGTCCTATCTTTCGTTGACTAAATTCTTGCGTTAGCACAGCCCCACATTCGTGTATGCTGTGAGACTCTCTATACATGCCTTCGTAGAGTGTAGTTGAAAAGCCGAACTTACAAACTAGAAACTAACTTTACCGCATAGTTTTACCTTGATAAAATCTTTCAATATAAGTGCCCATTTCAAAATATCGACCAGAAATGTGATATTATAAGTTTAATAGATCGAAAATAATTGCAACGATCTTGTTTTAAATTTCAAAGTATTTACAACGAATGGAAAATATGATTTTTTAGAATGTTTCATAAGCGAAGTTCTGAGTAGTGTCCATTATTCGCTATGTACGAACATAATTAGTTGTGGCTGGTTTCGATTTGTTAATATTTTTCTGCAACAAAATGAACGGCGAATTAGTGTATAATTTGACGCTCGATCCGCATGAATCACTTCGAATGGCGAGTGGAAGTCCAAAAAAAAAATGATCAGGAAAAAGGGTAACCATACGTTCTGGTTTCCCAGGAGGGACATACCTAGATTTTAAACTGAAGGTCCTGGTGCCCCTGAGTTGTCTTCAATAAGCCTAAAATATTTGTTTTCTTTGAGTTTTATTCGCTCTGGTCCAGTTTGCAGTGTCGGTTGACCGCAACAATAAATGCAATGCAAACTCACTCTCAAGCAGAGTAGGAGAAACAAAGCCTAACATACTAGAATCTCAATCGTCTTGCAATTCAGGACCCAACAGATTACCTCTGGTGCTTCTCAAAAGGCACCTTTCAGACTCGGCTTCTTAACAACTCTCAATCATTTCTTGGCATTTTTCCATTTTGTGGAAATCCGTAAACATGTTTCCAATCCATAAAAAGGAAAATGAACGAGACATCAAAAATCATCCATTACAGGATTCATTGAACGCTGTCTCGAGTAAGGTGCTTAGAGTTCTACGGTGATTCGTCTTTGGCAGTTACTAGGTGAAGACTGAGGTAAGCGTGCAGCAGGCTTCCGGGAAGATAAACGATATGAGCGCTCGGCTGCATCCGGCCTCCACGCTGATGGACTTTTCCGCTCCACAGTGAAGCCGACGATGGTCACAAACCATCCACCATCCATAGTTGCTTCACTAATTTCGCTAAGTTTCCGTAAACCAAATGATAGGGTTGTCATTTTTTCTGTGCATAACCTGATTACATTCATTGACAATTCACCGGTTGACCGTTGCCACAGATCGAGAGATCAATGTGGTTGGGAAGCTACTTGGGACCGTTGATGTTTCTGCTTTACTTCAATGACGTATTTTTAGTGCTGAAGACTCCACTCCGGTCCTTCGCAGATGAACTCAAAATATTTCGTCTAATCCCTGCATTTGAAGATTGCACATATCTCCAAGAATAAATTCAAACCTTTGCTGATTGTGGTGTAGCAAAAATTCGAATGACATTCTGGAGGCTTCAACTGTCCTGGGTTTTTACCGGCCTGATATGGCCACCTCAGGAAAACCGCACTTTAGCATAAGGTATGGTGAATTATACTCGAGATGTGGTAGAAGAGAAAATCCAGTCTAGCAAACTGAGGATGCTTTGTTGATTTATTGTTGAACATAGAGTTTATGGTATTTACCAGTCGCGAGTTCGAAGAAAGTAGCACCGCTAAAAAGAAATTGGTGTCATTTTTGAAGGAAAATATTCTGATAAAATGCGAAATATTGGTCCAAAGTAAGTGACACATTGAATATGCTTTAATGATCAGAATACTTACTAAGCATACAAAATCTGATAAAAATCATGGTTTTGAAGTTCTACTTCACTTGATTTTTTGCTTGCTTTACATCATCAGTTTCCGCTTCATTATCGTCCAATATGTCTCTACTTGGTTTTCTTGCCACAAGAATAGTTCCCTTGCCAAATCATTTTTTATTCCGATAATTCATCCGCGAAAACAAACTGTAATATGCCATAAACCGCGAGCAGTAGCCTTGTTAAATTTAAGCCCCTGTTATATTTGAAATTCGTTTTCGCATAAGTTTCATCGTCGATCAAAACACATCCCTCACATTTCATCAGCACTCGGCCGTACTGCTAATAGACCCGGGCTCTGGCCGTTTTTTTTTGTTATTTGGAGCTACTTTTAGGTTATTTATCTTCTAGGTGACATTTGTAGTCTTCACGGAGATGGATTCGCCGCTCAGTTTAGCGTATAGTTTTTGGCCATGATGGCATTGATCTTTGACGAATAAACCAAAGATCAATTGCCCTAAGTGACTTGCTTGGGTGAAACCTATAGGCATTACAACTAAGGTACCTTTTAAAAGCTGCAGTAATATATTGGATTTTTTTCAACTGGCCAACGACCGAGAAACAATGCCTCTCAACAGGCTGACCATTAATGAATTTGGTTGAATTAACACTTGTACTTGTGCTAGTTGCTCTTCTATTTAATGTCTATGGTTTACCTGATAATACTGACTCCAATATGGAAGCTAGGATAACCTTAAGCGATGAGTTAAAAGTGAATTAATTTTACGGGAATCTGCTATTCGTGGAACAAGGAATTTTCCTAAATCAGTGAAAGGAAAAGAATGGCAGTTTAAAGATGGACTTCGACCGAATAGATGTCTACTGACTCACTGGCATTTTATTTGTCTAGCGAAATGGTACTTAGATCTTCGCGTTTTTTAATAGCCCGCCTCTTACCCTCACACCAAAAAGCTCAAAAACGGAGCCCCCTGGTAGTGGACACATCAGTTATCAGCGTACAAAAAAGGTCAGCACAACAAAACAAAGTTACGAATCGCGGAAATACTGAAAAAACAATGCGAGACCGACAAAACACAAAATTAGACAAGAAGTAGCTACGGCGAGTACCCAGCGGAAAAAAATCCTTTTAGGGATCCCATCCATGTTTCTTCTCAGATTAGCAACAAATCAGGAGTCACACACAGAAGCAAAATGGCAACATTACTGTACAGGCAGTTCTTTATGGATGCAGAGTTTATATGTGATGTTGGGCCAGAAAAATTGAAATTTCATTGAGTTGTTGAAATTACTTGTTGATAACAAAGCAAAGATCGAAGTTGATGTTTTAAATAAACAATCAAATAAGTGCAGAAAAAGAGAACAAACTTGACATCTAATATCAAAATAATATTTCGTTTTTCTGTAATTATGAGGTTCGACTTTGCACGGGAAATAACACAATTGACACTATTGAATGCATATTGAGTTAGTATCGCTAACAGTTCTGCTATAGCAAAACTCTTCAGATTAACCGATAGGAACAACATAAAAAACACCTAAAGTTGTTTGTAACAAAAAAGGATCAATGGCGAAATGGACTCCCTGAAGATTAGTAAAAAATAATAGTATTGCATTCAAGGTTGGTGTAATTTGTCCAACTATTTGCCAAACTCTAAATACGTTAAAATAAGTTTCCAAAATTCGACACTATTTTGTTAGGAAGGTGTGCCTCCCTCCCCCTCCCCCTCTCCTTTGTCAACCAGCTGGAGCCGCCTATGCAACCTGTAACTCCGGAACCGAAAGTCAGATCGGGATGAAATTTAATAGCTGCCAACTGAAGCATTGCATAAATCATCAGTTATTTGGAAGATGGTGGAAATCGGTCAAGAAATTTCTGAAGAATTGGTGTGAAATTTACTTTGAACATTAACAAGTTCTCCGCGGCATTAGGATCGTTCTAGGTGGGCAATGTGATCAAAGCGACTGCAGACCTTCAAATCTAAGTAATTTAACACTGATTCTAATAAGTTTATCATAATCTAGATATCATGGTGGTACCAGTTTATATGGGGAGTTATTGCACAATCAATCCATGCCTTTCCTTTGAAATTGACTTTAAGAAAATCGGTTGGGTCATCTCCGAATAACCAATGTGCCGTTGTTGGTCACATACATACACACACACACTTGCCGAACTCGACGAAGTGAATCGACTGGTATAAGAGTTTCGGCCCTCTATTGCACAAACGATTTTCAGGGTGATTGCATAACCTTTCTATAGTAGAAAGGCAAAAACGTTTATAAGGAAAATTCACGTGTGATCGGATTCATTTACTCAACTCGGGAACCAACGCTTCGTTCAAATGAAATTCGGTAGCAATCAATGTGAATAAGAGATACAGGTGTGAATCTAATTCCGGAACTTGTCCATGTCCTCGAATTTCCGGAATCCTCAACAGTTTTTATTGTGATCAAAGATGCTTTGATTTGGAATTAATGGTCTGGACCAACAATTTTAACCCTCCGGCACCCGTGCCGTTGTATTTTGTGCAGCACCTTCCGAAACTCTAGCGAAATCTTCTTCCAGCACCAGCGGCTGCTCATTCGCCAAACGCGCCGATTTTGCCAAACTTGACGAATTAAGTTGAATGGTATAAGAGACTCAGCTCGGTTTTCATAGTGATTGCACAGCCTTTCTATAGGAGAAAGACAAAAAAATATAACAGCTGCTTGCAGCATCAGCTCATTTTCTTCCGGCCAATTACTTCCTCCAGATTTATGCATTCTTCAATGAGACCTAGATGCAAAAATGGCAAATGGACAAAAAAGCGATGACAGGCAGAAGGATTTTTCATTTTCTCACCCTTGCATATATCCATGCAGCTTACCAAGCTAATTTCCTTCCGTTCGTCCATCCCTAACTGAAAGGGAAGAATAATGTCCGGACGGACAGAAAGCTTATTGATTAAAATTTACTTGAATTTTTATTCAAAAGATGTTTCATCCCTTTCCACACTCTTCAGCTCTAGCTTTGACGGAAAAAGCGTTGTCATCGTGTAGCCTGGCTCGAACTACCAGTAGAATAAAGTCCGCTCAGCTGCCGGCGGGGTTCCCGAATGACAGGATCAAGGATGTGCAACCTTCCGGTCGAGCTGATGGCAAAGAATAATGGAGGTCACGGCTGGATGGCATAAATCTTGCCATAGAAATCTGTTCGGCTTTGGGCGGCATTATTAAAATGTCACGGTTATCAGCTGAGGAAACTCTTTGACTCGGAAATGTAGTTAAATGTGAAGAAAATACGCTGATGTGAAAAAGAGTGATCGGTTTTTCGATCTCAAAACTATCATCACGCACAAACTTCTTAGGAATCATAAAAATTAGTATAGGAGTTTTTTTACAAGTGCACATTTTCCAGTATCAAAAATATTCATCACTGCGGCTTTGTCAAAGTCACATTTTTGTTCAGTATTCCTAGGAAAATTACCATGTATGGGTTATCACTTGATGAACGTATTGTCATGAATCAATATAGCCAAAATTTGGATGAAAATTACCGTTTATGTGTCTTCTTTAAAAACACACATCGCTCTAAAAATACCAAGCATATATAGAAACATGGAAACTTTAAAACATTAAAACTATCTTCCATTTTTAAACATTATTACAGCTTTCTCTATTGATTTGACTCAACGCAATAAACTACCCAAATTAATGTCCCTCCCGATTCGACTGTTCGGAACATTAGTTCTCCTTTCAATCAACAACGTTGGCTGATCTCAAAAACAACCTCGCCGAGAGAAAAGTTGTTTGTTCATTTGTACAAATGATTGCATTTCGGCACCGGAGCTGCGTCC
This sequence comes from Topomyia yanbarensis, assembly GCF_030247195.1. Classification (NCBI taxonomy): domain Eukaryota; kingdom Metazoa; phylum Arthropoda; class Insecta; order Diptera; family Culicidae; genus Topomyia; species Topomyia yanbarensis. Next base: position 113,623,076 of record NC_080672.1, on the reverse strand, counting down.
AATCAGTCAACCAGCGTTCGAGAACCATGAACATATCCGGTCGATGCAGTACACCTACATACCCATCATCCCAATAGTTACTGGTAAACTGATGCCATTTTAGAATGCAACTTGTTTTGCTTCGTCGTCTTGAGAGCCCCAGACCACCACCTGCTGACTAAATCGTCTCTGCTGCTTCACATCAAGGAAAGCTTCATCAACTAGCAGCGCATCGGTTGATTCATTTTCGGAAACAAACAATTTATTCCCATCACATTTACCCAACAGCTATGGCCAGCACGTGTGCAGGTTTTGGTTGACGACGCCTGTACAAACCGAACATCTCCCTCCATCCCAAAAGGCTCCATCTACGTAGGATGTGGTGGTCACATATTATTGTAAACCACATGCAAATCCAGAGACCTGGCTATCCTCCAGTGGACACGCGTCTGTGTATTATGTAAACAGCAATCTCATGCCTTCCGATGATGGTCTTCCGGAGTTCGAAAGCATGCTTGCCGATGTTCTTGGGACCGACACGAACGGAACGACACTTATTCCTGCCTGCCCAGGACCCGATTGCAAAATTGCAAGAACAATTTTATATGAACTGGGAGCCGGTGCCACTCCGGACAAAAACTGCTCGGTATGTAATATGTTTGCTGTGTAAACAGCGTCTGCTACAGGAGGAAGTAGGATTCGAGGCGGACTTTCTACCAATTTGGGACAGACTGCCATACCGTGAGTGGATCGTAGTCACCTACACGTGAAAGTACCTGATACACACATGTATGTATGCACTACGCCTGTCGGATTCGTAAACACAATTTGTTTTCAAACTTGTTTCATCGTTCTCCCCACCGGAAAGCACTCCTTTAATCTAAACATCTAAAGGATAACATTGGCACAGTTCAACAACAACGAGCAATAACAGAAGTAAAAGAATCAACATCTAAATCTCTCCGAATTGAGTTACTTGGTGTCTCTATATGAGACAGCTAGATACAAACAATGGGAGCTATTCTCAAACCAATAATCTGTGTTAAATGATATGAACAATAGAGATTGGTTAGGATGAGCGGGCGGGTATTCTTTATTTCTTTTCCTAACATCTGAAAAACAATCTTCCAAATAGGAAATAATTAGGAAGATTTTTAACCAAACAATTTGACACTAAACACGTGAATACACCCAAAACTAGAGCGTAACAGCTCTGTTAGATCTAGGAAATGGAGCGTATCGGTAATCTGACCCGGATTCTGCACGCCACCGAAAAACTACCTAAAATTCAGTACTTTTGACTCAATCTCGTGGTATCGTGCAGGAAGGTAAAATTAGATAAACCGTGTTGAAGGTAGTTTCCATTTAACTACGGCAAAAATAATAACTCAACCTTGAGTTTAATTTACTTAAATTTAAGTTGAATTTACCTAATTTTAAGTATACCCCAAACAACTTAAAAGTACCTTACTGCACGGAAGACCTCGACTGAGTCGAATCTCTCGTTTTGTTTTTGACAACACTGATAAGTGCGAAAGCGACGCACAACTCAAAAGTACCTAAATTTAAGTTAAAAGAACTTATTCTGTAGGTTATTTTATGGTTGCGTGTGCGGAGCGGATTCGTAATCTGTCCCCCAGTGCTGCCAGGGACAGTTTACGTTGACGACGAAAAATGAATTTGTCATATAGTTTCGTTATCTTGCAATATTATTGAAAACTGATAAATCTTATTAATTTAGACTGTCTTAGGCAACGTTTTCCACGTAATTGGACTATTGTAAATATTCTAGGACAGTGATTCTCAACCTGGGGTCCGTGGACCCCTGGGAGGCCGTGAAAAGGCTTATGGGGGTCCGCGAAGATGGCTATCTTTTCCGGTTGGATATTGAAATTTGAGTTTCTTGCAACAGAAATTAATATATTGATATCAAACAAAATCAATCTTCACAAATAGTATAGAATCGAATTAATAAACCAGCCACAAAACCTAAATGTGCCTGTAAAGCAGGAAAATATAATTTTTATTGACCTACAAAAAATCTCTTTGGCCTACACTCATGTACTGTTGAATTGTTAATAATAGGGAAAACAGATCTTAATGTCAAGGAATATATATATATATATATATATATATATATATATATATATATATATATATATATATATATATATATATATATATATATATATATATATATATATATATATATATATATATATATATATATATATATATATATATATATATATATATATATATATATATATATATATATATATATATATATATATATAGTTACATCACGTGATAAACTGATAGATAACGTTTTAACGTTTTGCCCAGGCAGAAAATTTCATTGCGAAGAACAACATGTATCACGGCATCGAATATGACAACGTTAAAAAGAAATCCTGAATATATGGATGACGATTAAATTGAGGTGCGCCTACACGACTTAGCGCCGCTCTTTAGACCAGAACACATTAAATGAGTTATGTTAAAGTACGGTGAAGTGGAATTCGTTACAAATGCGGAAAAGTGTTACTTGAGGAAAAATTGCAGTGTCGTTCCCAAGAGCGTACGTGTTGCTAAAATTTTGTTGAAAAAAACCTATTTTAATCCACCTAGCGGTGCAATTGTGCCTTTCTCAATCATGAATCACGAGAATGTGATCGTTGTTTATATTCATTAAAAACCTTTAAATGCATATATTACATTTTATTATTATACATCACATGACAACTATATACAGGAAAATAAATCATTATTCGAGTTCTAAAATTTTGAAAAAGAAAAAACAGCCACGGTAATATTGAACTGAAAAAAGGTGCAAAATCGGCAAAGTCCCAAAAAGTCGATTTTTATAAAAAAAAAAAAAAATTCGAGATAACATAAAATCTCGACGTTTCATGCATTTTAAAGATGTTTGGCATCAAAAATACGAATTCGATTTCTGAAATTTCATGGGGTCCCCCCTTTGAAAAAAAAAATTGAGTTCCGGCTTATATGGGAATTTCATATGTGACCGGACGATTTAGTCTATATTTCCGGACCCATATAAGCGATCCGTACGAAATTTTATAGACATCTATGGGGATATTATAGCTATCATTTGGGACTAAGTTTGTGAAAATCGGCCCAACCATTTCCGGGAAACTGATGTGAGTTCGTAAATTTTGAAAGATGGCCGCTTTTCCCGGGCACTTCCGGAACCGTCTATGGTGGTCAATGTAGTCAACGAAAGTTTGTTTGGCCGTCGGTGACCTAGAACTGCAAATTTATGTTATTTGAGAGACATTTTAGCGAAATTTTTACCTTTTTTGCTTCCATCGGAGTATCGGTTTGAATCACAATTTGCTATGTGATCGCACGCCACAACCCGTAACTCCGGAACCGGAAGTCGATTGGGGATAAAATTTAATAGCCATTTACGGGGACGCAACATCTTTCATTTCAGACTAAGTTTGGTTGATTCGGTCTAGCCATCTTCGAGAAACCGATGTGACTGTTATTCTGAATTTGGATACTTCCGCCGGGGCTTCCGGAACCGATGATGGTGGCCAATGTGACCAAAGAGACTTTGAATGGCTGTTAATGACCTAGTACTACAAATCGAAGCAGTTGTGGTCACATTTTGGAAAAAATTTCACCATTATACATTCATTGCAGAATTTATTAAAATCGACATTTTCTGCGTGATCGTACTCATCACCCTGTAATTCCGGAACCGGAAGTCAGATCCATTAGAAATTCAATAGCAGCCTATGGGAACGTTGCACCTTTCATTTGGAACTAAGTTTGTAAAAATCGGTTCATCCATCTCTGAGAAAAGTGAGTGAGATTGTGTTCGTGTACACACACACAGACGCACATACACACACATACATACATACACATACATACACACATACATACACACAGACATTTGCCGAACTCGACGAACTGAATCGAATGGTATATGTCACTCGGCCCTCCGGGCCTCCGTTAATAAGTCGATTTTCAGAGCAATTGCAATACCTTTCTATTGAGAAAGGCAAAAAGCTGTGCACTTACTCTGGTTAGATTCCTACGTGCCATTTTTGTAACCAGACCTACTACAACCAACACCAAAAAACATTTTCCAACAGATGTTGATAAAACACAATGAATTGGTCAATAAATAACTGGTGCGCTTTGTATACCAAAATTACCTTTCTGTACCGACAACAAAATAATATCGATTAGTCTAGTTTCCCCAAACCAACAACCAGCACATTAAATGCCGATAAATACGGATTTACAACTGCAACCCGAAAGAGCAAGAAATAAAATAGTAACTTCGAATATCTTGAAAGCTGTACCGATCAAGATATGAACGTGAACAATAACGCAGGAGAAGACAAATGGGTTGACTCCCAAGTTGTGGACAACACAGCTAATGCATAAGGTAATGGTAAAGGTTGGGAACCGCTGTTCTAGGAGAATTGTGTTGAGCAAGGGTAGAAATTGAGCAGTTTCTAGCACTGCGTGGAAAGCACCGATCTTTATGAAGAAGGCTTTTCGTGTTTCTTGACCCCACCGTTTTCAAGGAAAAATAGTTTTGATACCCCACATGCACTAGAAAAAAGTTGGACATGAAAGTGTTAATGATTTGATAATTGAAATAATTACAGTTCCTATTTTGATTGTTTGAATTAAGCCTAGGGGCGGGCATAGCCTTGTTAGTAGGGGAACCGGGGGCAAGTCCGACATCTATCACAATCATTTTTCTAAAATTCCTCGAAGCTACTAGATTGCATATTCTGCGCGTAATCCTTGTTCAGATGGGTCTTAAAAAGAAAAAAAAATGAACTCTCCCCAGGGGAGTTGAGATCACCGACTTTGCAGAAAGCGTTGTCCTGACGATAACTGACGAGACTCTTGAAGACTCTTGAGGAGGTGGACATGTTGACTGTAGAGACAATATGCTCCGTGGACACCTGAGTGGCTGACATTAAGTTGCAGCTGAATCACCACAAGACGGAGATAGTGCAACTGTAAAAAGAAATCCAGCATGTCGTGATCCGCGTAGGGGGACAATCTATCCCATCGATGGATGCACTGATGAACCTGGGTGTTATGGTCGACAATCGGTTAAATGACAACAGCCATGTCGACTATGTATGTGAGAAGGCTACGAGGACAACTAACGTATTGACAAGTATCATGCGGAATAACGGAGGAGAAAGTATTGGAAAGGCACGGGTTCGGGTCGTCGGGCGACAGTGAACTGGACATCAGGCTTCAACGGGAATCGCCGGACCGACCTCGACACCCTACTGGGTAGCTCGTAAGTAGGCTAGATCCACCGCCTGAGATTAGACCAAGCAGATCGCGTCAAATAGTTAGCAGTGGGTCGTTGGGGTGCTAGTGAATCGGAAACTACGCTCTACCCGGAATCGCTGAACCGACCTCAGCACCTACTGGCTGGCCCGTTTAATAGTTTAGGTCCACCGCCGGGAACTAGATCGAGTAGATTGTAACGAAAGCCAAATGGGTCACGGAATCGAACATCGACTAATTTTTTTTTTTTTTTTCGAGAGTTGTCCTACTGGAGCTGTAGAGCTAGGTTCTCGGAAGGGCTCCCCGTCAGAATCACATACTACAATTTGCAGACGAGACAGGCAATGTCGCCCAATAAAACACTGCAATAGGCCAATTGTAGCGGGCCGTGATTCTGAATGTGATATTCATTGTACGGTTCAGGCATGTGCGGGCGTAGGGAATCGCGTGTATCATCGCGAAGGGCTCGAACATTTGTACGTTAATGTGCTCGATCGCGTGTGCGTTTGTATGTCGCGTGTGCTAACGTGTAACTTCGCGTGCATAAATTCTATTTCATAACCGTGTGCCTTTCGCATATTCGCGTGTGTTCTAGAATAATCGCGCGCGGACCGTGAATCTGATACTTAATTTTTTGTGTACGGTTCAGATTCCAGAAGGAAGTGGGTTCTTCCATATCATTAGAGTTCCCAATCATGTCGTCGTAGAACGCGTGGTCTAGTGGATATGAGCTTTATTTTTTTTTTGATTGGTCCAACTGAATGTATAGACCTAAATTGCTAGAATGAAGGTTAAAGATTTCCGGACGTGACCGATTCATGATCGCGCATTTGCGGGTTGGCGTTTGAGATCGCGTTTGTAACTTCGTAAGTACTAAAACGTTCACACAATTGCCGCAGTGTTATCAAGTTTACGCGATGGCGGGCATAGGTGTGCGTAGATGATCGCGAAGGGCTTAAGCGTTCGTATGTTGACGTGTTTGTCGCGTGTATGTAACTTCGCATGTATAAATTCGATTTTGAAACCCTGCGGCGATTAATATATCCGCGGACCGTCATTCTGATCTTTAGTTTTCGGTGTACGGATCACATTCTGACAGGGAGAGAGTTACCCCATATCACTAGAGTTTCCGGTCATGTCGCCATGGAACGTTTTGTCTAGTGGATATGGTAGTTATTTTTCAATTTTATTATTTTTTTAATAATTAACAAGGACCTAGATTGTTTGTACCGAGGATAGATACTTCCGGACGATCCCGATTCATGATGGCGCGAGCGCGGGAGTTTGTAGGTTGACACTTGAGATCGTGTTGGTAAGTTTATGAGTGCTGAGATTTTCACCTTATCACCGGGGTGTAATCATGTTTGCGAGTTCGTATGTTGCTTGGAAAATCGCGAGGGGCTCTAACGTTTGTGCGCTGACGTGATTTTGTAACGTATGTGCTTGAATGGTCGCGCGAACCGTGAGTCTGATATTAAATTTTCAGTGCGCGGTTAGAATTCTGGCAGAGAGTGGGATCGTTTATATCGATAGGGTTCACGGTCATGTCGCCATGAGACGAGTTGTCTAATAGGTATGGGCGTATTTTCTTAAATGGTCCAGCTGAAGGCATGGACCTAGGCTTCTAGGATCAAGGATAGACTTTCGGACATGACCGATTCGTAATCGCGTGCACGATGGCATTTTTGTAGGTTCCCGCTGAGACCGCGTTTGAGAATGTGTGAGTGTTAAGACGTTCACTATCACCATCTTTGTTGACCCAGCTGAAGACGGGTGTAGAATGGCAGTATAGGACTCGAAAAGAAGAAATAAAAGACAATATATGAGAGACGTAATAGATTAGATAGGTACAAGATACAGCTGAAGTTATGATCATCACATGAGACATACATTAATACTTCAAACACTACTAATACTTGAATAGCCAATCACCACACATAGCACATCCTTTCTCAATTATCTATTTGTTACTGGTTGATTGTTGGTTATGAGCTGGTGAATAGAGGAAAGGTATAGAACAGACAAAAGGCTCATATCAGCCCTCTCGGCCTCCCCGACACACCACTATCGAGGCGTATTGTAATCAACATCTTGAAGCGGGCTTCTTATATAAATCAAATCCTCAGTAGTCATAATGTTTGGTGGAATATTAACATGAGAACTAATTAACCTCTAGTAGTAGAACTTGGTGCAAATAAAAACTAAAAAGAGCGAAGGTCCTTATATTTAGATAACTCTATTTAATATATTGTGGCTTGATGATGTTTACAATACCGTCAATCCCATCAACCTGCGAGAGGGGGAATCGAACATCGACTAATTGTGACAAAAATGGGAGATTATTGGCTCACGAAACAAACACCGGTACCGAGAGAAATTTCGCAACCGGGTAACTCTCAGTCGGAGTAGGGTAGTTCACCGCCGGATGATATCCGAGTAGATCTCAGGGAAGCGGGTATCGGTATGGATAAAAATTCCATCGTCGGGAAACGATCGGTCGGAGTGACGTGAGTTCACCGCGGCTCATGAAATCATAAACGGCTCACGGGAACGAGAGCTAAAATGGTGGCGTAATAGATGGAGACAAGAGGCAAGAAAAGAGTCGAGAGTTAAATCAAAGCTCAAAGGTCGGGCCATTTCATGAATCAAGTGAGGCTCCGAGGTAAAACAGAAGGAAGTGAAGCGACGAAAGCACAGTGATCCCTACCTCGTCACAAAGTAATACCTTAATATAGTTCCGTGGGGAAGAAGGGTGAAAAAAGACTAAGGAGTCTTTTTGTGTCGGTCCTATGCAAATAAACAAAATGGAAAAATTCAATCCAGTCGAACCACGTTTGCGGCTCAACGTTTAATTTCGAAGTAATTAGTGGTCATTGCAGAGCAAATTGTCGACGGTACCATGTCGTGTTATCAACTCGGCGTCAGCATTAGTGAGAAAGTGGTGGCGACAAAGTGCGGCTCCTTTTGGCGCAGAAGGTGTCGTCCGCGGAGCGAATCAAGAGCTAGAGGAATCATTTTTAGTTCTGTTGCTCAAATCTCGCGAGGAAAATCGCACGGTAACCCAGACGGTGGCTCCATCGATGGCGAAGGCAAATCAACAAGGAGAAAAAATCGTTCCACAAAGATGTCATTTTTGTAAGGAAAAAACACTTTTTATTCAAATGCACCAATTTCCAACAGCAAACGCCAGGGAAGCGCTTAGAATTTGTGCAGCACATGAAACTGTGCTGAAACTGTTTCAGCCGGGATCACCGTACTGCAAACTGTCAACAAGAATCCCGTTGTTTTCAATGCAATAGAATGAGTCACACCTTACTACACATAGCGATCCAGGTGTAAGGCGCTAATTACAGTACAGGATCCATATAATCATCTTTACAATTATACAGTCGTGGGTGCGTTTCGACTTCGTCTCACCAGAAACCGACACAAACTTATTGTCGAAATAGATTAGCGCCGGTTTGACGCTAAATCTCAAAACGGAAACACTATTTATGTTTTCAATCAAACGACTCGTCATGTCGTGATGTCCCGTTAGACTAGGAGTTCTGTTAAGCCGATGAGACATCCCGAAGCCGAACTTGACTTGGCTTAGCAGACCAATGCGAAAGGACTATGCTACATTCCTCCCTAAGGAGGGAAAATTGGGAAAATACCAATATTTCTCCTAACATTTTTGGTAAAATCACTCCTTTTATATGAAGGGCACAAATGATCGTTATCGTTTCTTGCAGCTAAGCGTTTGATAGTATCCAGCCCTGCTTACAATCAGTCAGGCACCTCTATGGTACTCGGGGGCAACATTGAGATCCATTCAGCTGAATGACTTTTTACTGCGGTGCGCGATAGGTCACCCGAACTTGTAATATATCAAGCACAACCTCTTTCCGGACGATCACGGGAGAGATTGCTCGTCTGTCTGCCCATCTTAAGAAGAGAATTCTTTGCAGTAGCGGGGATAGTTCAGGTAGCACCTCAGTCTATAGACTGTTCACTTCGTCAGCTACACTGACACACTGCGCACAGCTTCGTCATGAAGTTACCAGCAACTCAGCTCGCAAAGTTCAGCATATACCATTCGGACATGGTTCGCAAGCAAACCAGTTCAAATAAATGCTAGGAGAAGCGTGCTGTATGGAAATTATACAATATATGCACTGCTTATCATCGTCACCAAGGGGTGATCGCGAAATCTATAGGGTCTCTATTCGCGAGGAGCAGAATTATTCCAACAGCAGCGGTAAACACCGCCGGGCAGAATCCGGTCCTCACATCGGACATACAGTCAGCACAAACGACGGAGTCCTCTTCAGCAAGGACGACCGTGGAGGCCTCCGTTCCAGGTAAGTCTTTTCATTATATCAATGTTCCTTTGAAAATCACGTTTCAAATATTCCAGCGCACCATCGAAAACGTATCCACGTTCACTCACAGGCACTGCCACAAAGGGTTTGCGACATATCAGCAACCCTAATAAACATCCTATGATTCAAGAGCCTAACGATCTGTCCAGGGTATCAACCAAACAATATGTCGAATCGTAGGACTATATGAGTTAAAGTTCGTGTATAATATTTGTATTAGGGAGATCATGTAACATAGCAATGCTCCCGTCATGAAGTCATCAATCTCCTAGATAACTGAATCAGATGGCAACCTTTCTCTTGAACCATTGATTTAATGATAACAGCACAAGCGCCCAGTATATAGCCCTTGGACTAATCAGCAACAGCGAAGGGCGAAGATACTTGGTTGATTTTGTTTGTGTTTCAAATTCATCTCGTCAGTAACTAGGACCAACTAGGTGTCTAGTTTGACGATGGATCTATACTAGTACCCAATTAGGACTAGTTAGGACACATGTGAACATCTAAGCAAACTGATTTGTCCCGAGTGATGTCCCGGGAAGCAAATGGTTTGCTGACGAGAAAGCGAAAACGAACTCTTTTCTTATTACTAGGGAACCAAATACCTGACATTATGCAATATTAATTACCAAAAGTGGGAAAATTGGATTCGGGCCGATTGCTTCACCCTCGCTTAACTTTTAAACCAGCTTCACCAGTATGTTTAAACCTGGCTTAAGCGAATTTAACATCATTTGCTATTTCTATCACTCTTTCAATTTATAAACAAAACTCGAAAATGGATTTTTACGTTCCTAGTCACTCGTCGATTATGTAGAAAGCAGTATCATGGTATTAATTGAATTCTAAACGACCGTTCAATTTACACTCCAAAACCTCGATGGTAGCTCGATTGTAATACATACCCGAAGCAACTTGATTACAACACGTAATTACACATATGTCAAACTCTCATTTGCTGTCCTACCAACAGTTGGTCACAGTCGAGTATTATTCAGCATCCTACGCGTGATTAGTTTTGACCAATCGTTCATACCAGCCCTCGCGTGAAACATATGCCACGACACAATTGTTACCACCACCCGCCGCGGTTGCTTATGATGTGTCGCACGCAACTGCGTGATGTGATTTTGCATCTGGCGCTTATCCTCCAAATGTTACTGCCATCATGGAATTGATTCCCGATCCGGTTGACAAGATATCGTATTAACGCGCAGCGGTGGCGGAATCAGTGGCTTACCAGTTTCAACAAAGGATTATACTGAGTACGGTGGTGTGTATGTATGCGGCAAATGTTTCCGACTTTGCGGGAACTTCGGTCAGACTCGTTTAGGCAGAAGTCAAACAAAATTCTAAACACGCTCGGTGCGTAAACAAAGCTGATAATGGTTGAGCAAATTGATCCACGACATACCGCAAATGAATTTCAAATCAAATATGGAAACGAAACGGTGGCAGATAATGGATGGTGTTTAAACTATAATTGCACGGGCCCACGAACTTGCGCTGGTCAAACTCGTAAACAGCACACACACGGGTCTGGTTTTCGATATATGCAGCATAAGCAGGTTCGTTGCAATTACGCAAAATTAGAGCAAACAGCAAGCATATTTTGTTCAGCATACCTATGCGTCCATTAATTAACATGACACGGCTCGATTACTTCCATTACAATTTTGAATAGTGAATTGAAATTAGACAATTTTGAACCTTATCATCGGAAAAATTTGCTCGACTGAATGCCTCTTGTGTTCTGTGCCGTAGTGTAGAAACTGAGTAGGATCCCACCCGATTGCATTGCGATATTTTAAGCTATGCGAATAGTCAGAGTAGAGCTTTAGGAAATTTTAAGAATTGAATCAATGAGCCTGAAAACATTACCATTTCGATAGGAAAATCAGCTTGTCAAGTTTCGGCTGATTGGGTCTTTATTGATATTATTAGGAGATCAAACAGCCAACAAAGCACTGTTCTTTCCGAATCAGAGCCCATTCGAGTTATAAAATGTTCTACCCTATTGGCAAATACAAAGGGTACATGATTGACCAATCCTTGTTGTGGATGCAGTAATTTAAATGAGATTTAATAAATACCACCATTCTTGTGATATTAAGTGCAAGCGCACATTTTCGAAGAAAAGCTAGTAATTGTTGGTTATAGTGTTGTCCAATCATAATAGGGGAGAGAGGGTAACGGTGGATCAGCAGGAACTATGAAACAATCGCAATAAAATCATAATGCATGAACATAATCGTCTCATTCCCTCATATTTCATGGTTTCTAATTCTTTACACGTGTTACTATATTTTGGAAGACTTCTGATAACTCTACCTCTTTTAATGGATATTTGTTTGTTTTATAACAGTCAGAGTAAATTTGCAATAAAAACTATTATTGCATTTTTATGAGTTACCATTCACCAGATAAATGTTTATTCTACTGTTATTTGTAGCAAATTTTATGCTCAACATTTGCCGCGAACAAAGCTTTTTGGTAACTTGTCCTGGTTCTGTGTAATTTGACAATCTTCATAAATAGACCCATTGGGTAACTGTGAAGCGATGATATATGGGGAACAGTGAAAATTTCTTGTTTTTGTGATCCATATTAAAATATGAATGGGTTCCGATTTTCCACAATAAATACAACTCATTAAATGGAAAGTTTGTCAATTTGGGCAAGTTTTGTAGAAATTATCGCTTTTTTCAGGATTGCATCTTATATGCATATATGGTGGTCCGATATTACGCGATGATATAGTGATATCTCGCGTAAACAAACGATTCGTGTCTCAACATAACTTTAATAGGAAGCTTTAGGATCTTTATTCGTCAAAACAAAAGAATGAAATTTGCAAGTAGAATATTTCACTGTAGACGATGTCGTGTTTCATAGTTCCTACCCATGGGGCTCACTGGTACATTTTACCACCGACTGTTTATTACCCAAAAAAAGTTATTTCCCGTGAATTTTACCAGCTGGAAAAAATATATGTATTAGTTAACAACAAAGTGAAACTATGTATCACTTTTGGCTACACAAATAACATGTATTATCATCAAAATAAAATCGTATAAAAAATGTGTTTCATTGTTACCCCCTCTCCCCTACATGTTGTCAGGGTTCAGGAATGATGTGTATTAATTTCGATTCGATCCAGAACACAAAACAAGCCGGTAACTCAACGCTCGGAGCAATGCTGTAATAATGTGCATCTTGAGCTTTTACAAATTGAAAAGCTATGAACATTTCTGAAATCATGCAGAAGCTACCATGCGCTCCCTTTCAATTAGAGCGGAGTGGGGCAGAGAGGCTAACAGTGCAACTCATGTTTCTACGATTTATTTTAGCTGAGGATACATGTTTTTTGAAAACTAATACAAAACTTTTTTTTTCAAAGCTGTGCTTTGCAGATTATTTTTATTCAATTCGGTTATTTGAAGGTACGTTTGCGTTAGCTTAAAACGGCCATTTTTTTTGTTTTGCATTTTTAATTTCTTGAATCTTGGGGATTTCACATATAATTTTTTATTCATAATGAAACTAAAGAAATTTTACATCTAACTTATACACGTTATACATATAAAAGAGATAATTAGGGCAATTGATGCTAAAATAAGCGGAACATTTTACAACCATATTAAAACTAGGAATAACTAGAGGGAGAGCTTCAATTTTATTAAGATTAGGGTTGGGGTGGGAGATGGTTAATAAGGGCTATTTTCATTCATCTTTATATTGTATTTTGTATTCTCTATACGAGGGACATATAGAGGATAGGATCCAATAGTTGAGCTAAGGCAGAACAGTACTCGGTGCATGCCCAGACAATATGTTCGATATCGTGATAAAGCCCAATACGTCCGAGATGAGCGTCTAACGTGGAGTAACGTTACGTTGGACATGATCCGAGCCATCACACGAATGAAATCCCTACCCTCATCCATGCCTTTGAACCAAGGTTTGTGACCGGGATTCCATGCATCTCATCTTTCATTCATGAGTCGAAGAATACAGCTGAATCAGAAGCATAAGGGAGAATGACACGGTTGGGATACTATGAGGAAGGATTGATATTTTGTTTATTTTGTTTATTTTGTTTAATACATCAACAGGCATATCAAAGCCCCAATGATGTTAGCCTAAATACTAATCTTATTTCTAATACTCAAGTCGCACATAAAAACAATAATCATTCAATAATTAAAAACAAAGAATAAAAAGGTCAAGTGTTGTTAACGAAATGAGCTAGAATGGAGAAACGTACACGCAGAGTATGTCGAGAAACGTTGAAATCAAATGCTGAAGCTACCTGGTTGAAAATTCGTTGCAGACCAGTGATGGCTCCATACATACTATAATTTGGCGTCGGAATGGCAACCGGAACATATTTTTGTTACGTAGTGCGCGAGGTGCGACGTTTATGTTGATTTGTTCCAAAATAGCTGGGGCATCTATACGGCCTTGCAGAGTGTCAGCAATGAACAAAGCTCATGCGGTATTCCTTCGAACATGTAGGGGCTCTAGTTGAATCAGCTGACATCGGTTTTCATAGCTAGGTAGTCGGACAGGATCTCTGCACGGCAATCTACGGAGCGCGAAACGTAAAAAGCGTCGCTGCACACTTTCAATTCTTTCAACGCCATTATTATAGTTCGGGCTCTACACTTCAGGGCAATATTCTAGAATTGATCGGGATAAAGAATAGTACAGCGATTTGAGCCGTAAAGTTTTTGGCTATCCTGAATATGCATCCCAGTGCTCGAGACGCTTTACCTACTGCATAGGATACGTGTTGTTTAAACGTAAGTTGAGAATCCAGAATCACTCCCAGATCCTTCACGTGACCGACACGTTCGATTTCTGTCTCTAGTAGACGGTAGTTAAAATAAATCGAATCCTTCTTCCGTGAAAAAGATATTACCGAGCACTTCTTCGGGTTTACATACATGCGGTTCGTATTGCACCAATCAGCAAGGACCTGAAGCTGCTGTTGGAGAACTCTGCAATCTTCAATTGAACGAATTAGGTGAAAAATCTTGAGGTCATCTGCGAACGATACTCGTGGAGTCTTCAAAATTAGATGTACATCATTGAAGTATATCAGAAACATCAACGGTCCCAAGTGGCTTCCTTGAGGTATTCCAGATGTAGAAGAGAATGCAGGGGCCTGGCATTCTCCTATGACTACCGCTATCTTTCGGTCAGTGAGGTAGGATCGAAACCATTGCAAAATACTACCATTAATTCCAAATCTCTCCATTTTTGCTATTGAGATATCGTGGTTTATCTTGTCAAAAGTGGCAGATAAGTCGGTGTAAACAACGTCGGTTTGAGCGCGATGTTCCATACTCTCTGTTATGAAGGATGTCAAACATAACAGGTTAGACGCAGTTGACCGTCCAGACGTGAAGCCGTGTTGATCGTCACTTAGGTACTGCTTACAGTGAGCCTGAAGAGGTTCCATAATCACAAGCTCGTACAACTTCGAGACAGCACTCAATGAAGTTATTCCACGGTAGTTATTGACGTCTCGCTTATTTCCCTTTGTATGTACTGGGAACATGTTCGCTGATTTCCAGCAAGATGGAAAAATACCTCTGTCAATAGATGTTCGAAAGATGTGAAGAAGCGGATTAACCAAAACTTTAATGTGCCTTATCAGAAAAGTGGAGGGGAACCCGTCGGGTCCCGGATTGAAGGATGACTTAAGTCGAGAGGAAGCTCTGGTAATCATCGTTGCGTTGACATCGATAGCACTCAGAGTTTGACCCACAAGTGGAGCTCTGCTAGCAGCGAGTTCGATTTGCTCAATAGTTAATTCCTCATCTGTGAACACGTTCGCGAATTTTTCCGAGAAAAGTGCACATATATCTCGTGATGTGGAAGCTGTGTTACCATTGAAAGTCATAGACGACGGCAGTCCAGATTCCTTGCGCTGCTCGTTTACATATTTCCAGAAACGTTTAGGATGCGACTTGAGATTACGTTGAATATTTTGCTGATATCGATAGAAACAGTTTTGACTGGCTCGTTTGTACGCGTGGTTGAGACTGACGTAATAGCAAGCAAGATTCCTCCGCTTTGCTCTTAGAAATTTGCCGTGGCGTAACCCAACAGAGCTACCACCATACATTGATCGCTGTCGTCTGCTCGATATGGAAACTCTGGCAAAAAGGCGAAATACATCCAGAGCGATATTTGTTGGGAAAATATTGACTGGCCAAATGGATGCCCCAGATATTCTCTCACAAATCAACATTAACGTACCCCCCAGAAACCTTAGATCACGTAACTTTTTAAGACTAGACTTTCAGCGCACCGAGTACGGTCAGAACGAACCCATAAGGGCGATGTGTAATGTTTTCAATAGTGTGTATGACTATTTCGATTTTTATGTTTCTAGTGATGTTTTCAAGAATAGACTTAGGAGATTGACTTAGCTTATAAGATTATGTGAAAATATTTCTGTAATGTTATTGAAATGCTGTATACCTTGTATGTAATTTTGTTAATTTGTAGTGTCAGTTCATTGTTATTGTAGGAAAAACATGCGAAAAGATTATGGGTTTTTACGCGCATTCGAGGTCTGCTTCTGAAGTGAACCTTGAAATGGGCTTTTCCCATACAACAACATTAAATTTCATGTGATATTGTACGATACTTGGTAAACCTCCGCAGGGCAGCTCTCTTAATAGACTTCAACCGTCGCAATGTACTCGTTTGCCATGGAGGGCCGGTTTGTCGATGGTGAACTTTCTTCGGAACGTACCTGTCAATAACGTACGCCAGAACGTTGGAAAAAGTTTGGACTGCGGATTCGACATCTTCGAGGTCCAAAATATTTTCCCAATCGATGGTGGAAAAAAGGGCTGCGATACTGCGATGGTCAGCTTTACGGAAATCGTAGGTGACAGAACGTGGTGCAATATCGAAATCATGCACCACTGGTTTTACTATTGATGTGGCGGAAACCTGATCGCTGGCAAAACAAAGATCGAGATGGCGGCTATTTTCATTGGCAATAGAATTGATTTGTAGTAACGTGGCTGAGCTATAGCTGCCAAGTAGCCTCACTGCAGCTGGGTGGAGTACGGAATGGTCCGAATCCGGATAAAGGAATCCGTTGCGGGAAGACTTCCATGAAATGCTAGGAAGATTAAAATCTCCTAGTACCATGATCTCATCAACTGCGTTCGCGTCTTCGAGGGTAGTAAAAAGTGAGCTGCAGTGTGCTTCAACATATTCGATATCACGAGCGCGGTCGGGTGGAACATACAACGTACACAAGTACAACTTACGGTCGCCAAGCTCGATAATCGTCCAAACCTGCTCTAGGCAAGCCCAAGAAATATTCTCGACAGTTTTTGCCTTCAAACTGGTATTATCCGCTACTAATACGCCGCCTCCGGTGGATTTTCGGCTATTGCTAGGGCTCCGGTCGCAACGAAACACTTCGTATCCAGTACCGAACACCAGACTGGAAAGCGTGTCATCGTTCAACCACGTTTCGACGAAGACAATGATGTCAAAATTCTTATCGGATATTGCAAGGCGGTATTGCTCGACGATTGAGTTGATACCACCAACATTTTTTTAGTATAACAGCAGCTTATCCCGTCGTTGACCAAGGCTGGAAATCGAAGAGCTTTGAGGCAAGGAAGAGCTCACAGATGCATTGTACTTGCCTGAGGTAAGTTTACGGAAGACCCCTCGTCCCAACTCCACCACAGGACCGGGACGGCTGGTGGTCGCTGAAAGGAATGGCTCGACTGTGATGGGGGGACTAAGGGCTTCCTCACGACTGGCGGCAAGTATGCGTCCCGGTGACCGAAGAGACGAGATGCCGTGGGATGTATGCAACATAGCTGGACTAGGTACCTCACGTAAACAGCAGCGGTTCGCTGGCAGGAGGAGCGGCATCTGGTGCTTATACGACGCAATTAACGGAGAACTGGAATCGGGGAACATTTCAGCGCTTGAATTATTCTGAATGGATGGGTACTTGCCGCAGTAGGAAGTTTGGAAGACCCTTTCTCCACTCCCGCACACAGGACCGGGACGACTGGTGAACGTTGGCTGCAGTAGCTGGACTGTGGCGGGGGGATCGAGGGCTTCCATAATACAAGCTGCGGTGCATCCCGGTATCCCATTAACGAAATCTATCCTGCTTTGGCTGGTCGAAATTGAATTCACGAACGAATACTCCGGTGGGCCAAGTGGACGCTTTGAGTGCAGTATCCTTCAGCTCACTCGGAAGCTCAACTCAGAACGAGACGAAATTGAGTTTTGTGAGATCCGTGTCTTTTTTAACCAACAAAATTGCTTTGGGTGTGTCGCTTATACCGAGGCATTCTTGGGTCATAGCAACAATCTCCTCCACTGTATGGCTCGGGTCGAGGCGACTCAGATAGACCCAGAACTGATCGCGTTCATCAGAAACTGTTCTGCTTTCTCGCTGAATGGCTCTAGTACCACAGACACCGGCTGCAGTGGCGCGAATTTTTGCATCATTCTCACGATTTCGTTTTGGAGTGGGCAGGTCCCCCGGAAGTCGCTTCACAAACTGCCCCCTTTGATTTAAAGAGCCAGAATTAGCCAGAAAGTGAGTCTCAATGCGGCTCGAGAGATTTGAGACGACCGCGTTTAGATTGTCTGCTGCCTCACATAACTTGTTTGTGTCCACGATAGGAGCAGCGGAATCGGGTTGCTGCACCCATGTGTTGAAACAGCAAACACAATCGTCACACAGCCAGTACAGATTCTTATTGAAGCTAGACATTAAGTCTAGTGCAGATCGCTGCATACCAGGAATACAAGTGCGGCGGAAAACCGATCTGCAGCGGCCTCGGCATGCAATTCTCTCAATCCCATTAACGGGAGAATCGCATGACTTGCAACTCATACTCATGGTTGCTTTCAACCCGCCCTATGTTCTGCTTTTTCGATCTCGTCTCGCTATGCGCCAAATTGGAATGTGGGGAACACTTTCCGCTGTTCACGTGCAGGTGGCGAAATGAGCGCGTACAATTTTTGTGGGGAATTACACACTAGTCACGGGAATGTAAACAATGTCGCAAATTGAGCAAAATTATTGCACTTCCTTCCACTTCCTTGCGACAATTTTGCAAAACAAAAACAACACCGTACAGGAGACAGGAGACAACTTCGGGGAGCAATTATCTTCGATTTCAATGGAAGTAAGATAAGTATTTCACACAATTAAAAACACTTTTAGGCACAGAAGACTGACAAGTGCAGTACGTCAGTGCACCAAACAATACAGAAGATTTGTGTCATGTAATCGATGTACAAGGACATAAATCGGGTTTGAGAATTGAGCTCGACAAGCCTCTCAAAATTTCACATTTACGTAAAAGTTGTAGAGAACGGGGCTTAAACATAAGGCTTGGGGAAGGCCCATGTAGCTAATTCGTGCTGTCGATAAATCACTATGCGAAAAATGCATGTGTTTTCAGACAGCAGCAAAAAGTTGTTTGGAGTCAGTGAAAGACCATGCTGGGGCAGCTTCTTATAGAGAATTTTTATAAAAACTGAATCAAAAACCCCCTTAATAACCAAGAAAACTGATGCCATCTGCTCTTTGCTAACATAAACCATTTGAATTTAGACAATCAAGACAACCGTTCGTCCCTTTGCCTTTGCGGAATCCAAATTGTGTATCTGGCAGTAAGCCATTTTCTTCAACCCAATTATCTAGGCGACACAAGATCATTTTCTCGAACAACTCTCGGATACAGGACAGCATCGCAATCGGTCGATACGAGTTGTGGTCGGAGGCTGGTTTTCCTGGTTTTTGAATGGCGATGACCTTCACATGCCTCCAGTCATGAGGGACAATATTACCCTTAAGAAACTTATTAAATCAATGCAACAAGAGTCTCTTGGCAGAGTCTAGCAGATTCTTTAAGAAGTTGAATTTGATACTGTCTGGCCCTGGGGCTTTATTGTTACATGACAAGAGAGCAAGTGAGAACTCCACCATCGAAAACGGTGTTTCGTTCGCTCGAATATCCAATGGTGTGAATATTCCACGTTCATGTTAGTACTGTTTCGGTTTCGTAAGCGCCAGGCCATACTCCAAAGAGTGCTCATCGACGTTTCTCTCGTTAGCCCGTCGACGAACCGGCGCCAGTAGCTACGTTTTTTTGGCTTTCATCAAACTCTTCATGTGCGTTTCCGCCATCGCGTACTGTCGGTAGCTAGCTGGCAGCCCGTCGTCCCGGATGGTCTTATACGCAGCGGCTTTCTCCGCGTGCACGTCTGAGGACTCTTTGTCCCACAATGGAATGGGAGGACGCCCGCGTGAGTTCGCGTCTGGTACGCGTTTAGTCTGAGCTTGAATCGCGGTATCGAGAATCAAGCCAGCCCGGAACCCGTACTCTTTCTCCGGAGGAAGCTCTTGCGTGCACTCGATTTTGTCGGATATCGCGGACGCGTAGCTCTTCCAATCATTATTTCGTGTGAAGTCATACGAAACATTGATTGTATTCGGTGGCCCTGAACCGTTAGCAATATTAATTACGATTGGCAGATGGTCGCTGTCGTGGGGATCAGAGACTACCTTCCACATGCAATCTAACCACAGCGATGTCGAGCAGAGGGACAGGTCTAAGGCGCTCGCTGTCATTTCATCAGTGTTCAAAATGGTCATATTGAAGTTGTCGTAAAACTCATGGAAAGAGGTAGATCGATTATCGCCATGAAGGCAACCCCATGCCGTACCGTGGGAATTGAAATCACCTAGCCTCGGTGCGGGGAAGAGTTTCGCAATATCGCAAAGCCATCGGTGGCCAACTGAGGCTCTAGGGGGGATGTAGGTGTAAGCAATGCAAGGCTCTTTGCCTTTCATTCTAGTTTAGCAAGCGACAACTTCAATACCTGATGTCGAGGGAAGGTCGATTCGACTGAAAGAATGGCCATTTTTTGATCTCCAAAAGTACTCCTCCGTAAGTGTTTTCTCAATCCAAGCGAATAATATTAAAATCGGGGAAATGTAGATCTATTTCTGAAGTAAATCATGTTTCGCATAATACAAATTATTTATCAAAATTTTCAATTTTCGTGATAATATTTCTGCAATTCCATTGTAAAACAGTGATCACATCCGTGACCTAGTTCGATGAATTAGCCATCAAGGGATACGATCGCTGAAAGGAGGGCCATTTCGCAGTGAACTGCATCAAGGCTTTTTTAACTGTGGGAAGAAAGCTTATTAGGATGTTTTTAAGAGAGTCAAAAATATTTAAAGCTGTAAAAATACGGTCAACAATAACAGAGAAATGTATTAAGCCAGCATGGGTTTCTTTCTCTTGCTTGAAATACTTGGGGATTTTGATATACCAGGTAGTGCTGGGAACTCCTTCTCTGAGCTCAAGTTTTTGAAACTGGGAGCTACTTGCTTCGATTTGTTTCAGTACTTCTCGCATAATTATTTTTGGAGGATCTTTAAGAGACACCTTCGTGCCTTTACAACGATGCTTGGGAGTAGAAATGTTCCTGCTTTTCCTATTGGTTATAGGCACAGCAGAAGACGGCCCCGTGTGGAGTTCATCCGAGTCGCGTTCGTCAGTAGACAAGTTTGTATAGATGTTCGTAGAGGCTACAAAATATTGTATAGATGTTTTCTGCAAAAGTTCGCTTACAACTTTCGAATGCTTAAGTTTCTCCTCGCGCTGTTCGTAGGTAGGACATGTCGGGATATCATGAGGGTTTCCCTGTCAGCAGAGACACATTTCAGCATTCCTTCCACAGGAATTATCCACATGATTCCCACTGTATTTCCCATAACGAACCTTATTGCTACAATGGGAGGCTGTGTGTTTCAGTTATTTGCACTTTGTGCAGTTCATGACCCGCGGCGAACAGGTAAACGAATCTTATCAAAGAGGAGGTAGGTTAGGTAAAGCAGAACCGACGAAGGTTACCCGATAAGAGTCTGAGTTGATGTACGTCTTCTTCCCGTCAGCTGTGACTGAGGCTAAATGCAAACGTTTTTACTCCAGTATCTTCACTGGCTGAAGCAAAAAAAACGCCAATCCCATGTGTGAACAGTTCCATGCAATTCAAGCACGGATTGGAGACTACCCTGGTACATTTAACCCTATTTGATGGTACATATACACTACACTCCATCGTAAAATGATCATAGGCAGCAATATCATTTGCCTAGTTTAAGCTATTTACCACCGCCCGAAGCTTATCAGGGCGTATTTTCGATATTTATGTCACGGCCGAATATCGTTCCGTCAGAACTCAACAAATCTTTAAAAAAATCAAACACTTTTTGTGTTTGGGCCGGTAGAAGATCACGTGCTCGGCCCTTGCACCGGGGAGTCGATTTTGTTTCGACATCCATCTCACATAAAGATGAGAGGGGAAGTCATTTTTGCACGGGTCTGTTGCCCGATGCAAGTTGGTATTATAGACAAGAATGGAAGTGTAGTATTATAAGCAGCGAATCAGCACAATTTTTGCAATTAATAATATAGTTCATGTGCGGTTCAAAAGTATATGAAAGTATTCAACATAGAAAGAACACATATTATAATGAACATGATTTAATATGCCGCAAAAACACGACATTGGATATAGTAACTGCAGTAAAAGAACAACAAGTGATAGTACGAGCAAGACAATTATAAAATCAAACGAAGAAAATTCATTTTTCTCCCAGCTTTTGTCCATCTTCGCAGCAATAAAAAAAAACCTCACTTTGATATTCTAGCACAGAAGAACACTAAAATTAATTACAACCAAGCACGCTTTCCATCGAGTTACGTACACACGAACAGTTCCTCTCTTATGTTAGAAAACT
Organism: Topomyia yanbarensis; assembly: GCF_030247195.1. Lineage (NCBI taxonomy): Eukaryota > Metazoa > Arthropoda > Insecta > Diptera > Culicidae > Topomyia > Topomyia yanbarensis. The sequence goes on along the minus strand of NC_080672.1, from coordinate 113,600,588 downwards.
CAATTTCCCCAATGCTGCAGGCAAACACAATTTTCTCTTTACACAGAAACGGCAACTTTCCCTACATGGAGCACCACCACACCAGTCTCGGATGCAGTTGCTTTACCGTCTTATGGAAATTATCTAATTTTTCTTCATAATCATCCGTTCCATCCCACACACACACACTGCACACACATACTCACACTCGTGATTGTCACGTAATCGAACTCGCTTGGTTGACGGTTCATAAAGATAATGTAAGTATTATGTCATCACATTTCATCCTGGAGCAAGTTTTTTTTATCTATTCGCCACCCACCCTTTTCCGGCGATCTCAGCACGAGCGGAAGCAGCTGGCTCGGATTTCTTCCACCCTCAAACCTTTTCGCCAGCGACATGGTAGAAAGCAGCTCTGATTGCCATCATTCCGGCGTACCAACATGTGGAGTGAGCGAGCGGTGGCGATCCTCTTATCGGATCGAATAATCGAATGATAACTAAAAGCATTCATCGTTCGAGTGTGGTGGAGCTTAGAGGAAGCACAGTAAGTAAAGCCATCCTGACCGGATATGGCCACGGTACCGGGCCCGGGATCCAAAGGGATACTGACATGGTTCGCATTTATGTCATCCTTCTGTAATAAGAGAATAAACTAAGCTTGAGTATGTTTTGGAAGTTTAATTTATCAACACTGATTAATCCTTCGTTGGTAGTACTTTCAACCTTAGCGATATGCCAGCATTAGATTAAAATCAACTTCAAACAGTGTCAACAGTAATTAATAGAATGGAACAGATTTTTTTTGTTTCAAGGATTTTATTCGACCCGTTACTGCTAAAATATCGAGCCTACGTGGATGATCTTTCGTTCGCAACAGCTCTCTTTCCATAATCACAGAGACATCCAAGAAAGCTTGCTTTTTTGAATCTATGCACGAACACATTGTTCATTGAATAACACTAATGAAATGTGAACATTGCCAACGACGGTGGATTATGCTTTCCGGAAAGCATTTATGAAATTGTTAGCTAAGATTAAGCCGGGAGATAGGAATACTATCAACATTAATGTTATAGCGGACCCAGTAAAGTCCATATGAATTTTGGTATATGTTCACTTTTGGCACGAGTGATAATAAAATAAGAGTTTTATGTATTATTATATTAGCTCTTCTTCTGTTTCTCAAAACAGCAGTTAGAGTAGTTTTAATGTTACTGGAATCAAAAAATTAAACATTTGATAATTCAGAATAGAGCTTACTACCTTCAGTGAAGTTGTAGAACGACTAATTTCAGAAAAGGTCGATGAAGGCATGTAAGCTCCATCTGTCATACTTTTCATTTTACTAGAAAATCAATATCAAGGATTAGGGTGTTTACTAAGACAAGACGTGACCATCGGCGTCTTATTTTTCCTTCGGAATTCTTCCTTTCGCACATTTTCACCCTGCCGAAATTTTCCGAACAGTGTTGCTATTTTTATTAATGAAAATGGAGCCTTGTTAATTTATTTTATGCCGGCAATATTCTGTATTTTGAATCCACTATATTGATGAAGGGCACCGTTTTTCCATGCCATGGGTTATTCAGAAAGGTTTGATGAAGCCTTTTTCTGACTAATTTTAAATTATAGTGTGGTTTCAGTCTTATATTTGTTAAAGTTAATCAACCACGTATTCGGTAAATGCATGAGAAATCTTGAGCATTTTTTAAAATACATATCTACAATGAGTGACTCTCTTTGTTTACTTTTTCTTTCGATTTTTACGGCGTCACTATAGCACTTTTCACTTATTTTACAGTATAGATCGACTGACGGTGGTTTTGACTAGCATATTATGCAAAGAGTTGAATGATAAATGTTAAAGCGACCGAATCATTAACAGAAGAGAAAATAAACAAAGAGAGTCACTCATTGTATATACGTCGTTTTGAATAAAATGTCTAAAAATACTTGTATCACTTTGCCGCACAATTTCAGTTCAATTTAGTAATTTTTACTTTTTATCGATATTAATTTTGTCAAAAGTAATGACAATATTTTCCTATAAATATAGCAACACAGTCAAACATCATCTCGCTATCCCTGTATTAACATTGCGTACGGTGCAAAAGCAACGGCACCCCTATTTTTACGTCTTATCTTAGGGTGTTTCCTAGAAAAACAAGTTCATTCATATTACTTTTGCGGGATAGATTTAAAAATAAAATAATCTTCAGACATTATACTATTATTTTAGGTCGGATAATTTTGTTCAAACCAGCACTATTATCATTGAAAAGCACTTATCGTCGAAAATTGGGCTTTTAGACGGCGCTGGTGGTTGAATGGTAAGCGTGACCGCCACTCATTCCAGTTGGTCTGGATTCAATCCCAACCGAGGTCGTTGAGATTTTTCTCAGCAGAAAAAATCTGTGGTCACGTCTTCCTTCGAAAGGGAAGTAAAGCCGTTGGTCACCGTTCCATGAGTTGATGGATCGATATCTAGTCTAGATAGTGGAGTCACCTCTATGGTCGGTAAAAAAGATGTGAAAATCCAACTTCTATACTTACTAACCCTTGTGAAGGCAAGCTAAAATCCTAACATTAAAGGGCAAGCCGGGCCTCTCAGGCCCGTCTAAATTCAAGCTCCTTTTTGCCGTTCTCATATAGAAAGGTTATGCAATCGGTTGAAATTTCGACTTTTTAACCGAGACCCGCAGGGCCAAATCTCTTGTACCATTCGACTCAGTTCGTCGAGATTGTAAAATATCTGTATGTGTGTATGTATGTATGGATGTATGTATGTGGCAAACAATCTCACCGATTTTTCTCTGAGCTGGCTGGACCGATTTGTACAAATTTAGTCTCAAATGAAAGGTGCAGCCTTCCCATCGGTCGCTATTGATTTTTTTATTGATCCGACTTTCGGTTCTGGAGTTACGTGTTGAAGAGTACAATCACACAGCAAATTTCCATAGAAACTGATACCACCATGATGTCCAAATGATGCAATATATATTAAAATATGTTCAACATTACTTGGCTTTGCATGTCTTGATCATTAATGATCCACCGAAGGCACTTCGACCACATTGGCCAGCTATGGCGGTTCTTAATGCCCCGGGGGAACTTACCAAGTTCCTAAGATAATGTCATACCTATTTCTCAGCGAATTCTTTACCGATTTTTACAAACTTGGTTTCAAATGAAAGGTACAGCGTTCCTATTGTCTTCTGTTGAATTTCTAATTAATCCGATTTCCGGTTCCGGAATTACAGGATGATGAGTACGAACACGCAACAAATTCCGATTTCAGCGTATAAGGCGATGGATGTAAAAAGGTCAATTTTTTTTCCAAAAGGTACTCGGAAGATCACGTCGACTGTCGATTGGTTCTGAGCTCCATTTCGTTTGAAAACGACCAATAAATGTTTCTGGGTTGCTATTAATTTCTTCTGATGCATAACCGGAGTACATATTCATATTTTTCTGCATCAGATTCATCGTCGGAAGCAATATCATTCACATCTTCTTCCTCGCTTTGCAAATCAGTTTCGGAATCGTCTGCTGTTGAATTTGGTCGAATTTCTTCCATTATTTCAGATTCTTTGAGACGATTGCAAACATGGGCATATCGTCTTATAGCCATTTCAATTTTTTGTTGCTTTTAGATCTTACAATTTGAATAATTACGACAACTATATCACAAAGAATAGACAACAAAAATAGACAATAACGACAGAGTTAGGTTATGTTGTATCCAAATAATTGTCAAGTAGACCACAGTGGATGAAATAAAAGTATTTACCTAAAAAAATATGACACACGCCATTATCGTATGCTATTTTTACATTTCTTATAAAAGAAATGTATAGAATTCGCTCAAACTTTCAAGATTTTTTTCTTATATGAAAAGGTAAAAAGATAAAATCAATCAAAACATAAAAAAAATGCCTGCTACTATGAAGATGAACTCATCAAAATGTTTTTTTTTTCAGATAAATATTATTGTATAAAACCCGTGGTATTCCTAGTAAATATTGCATGTACACCGGGCCTGCCAGGCCCGGCTTGCCTTTTTGTGCATGTAAAAAATTCAAACATAGCTGCGCATCACTCCATAGATGAAAATTTAACAATTCATTATTTTTGTTATAGATTTCAAAGCTACTTATCAAAATTTCCATGCCCAAGCTTATACTGCATACACATTTTTTTGTAACTAAAAAATTGTAACGTGCCGGGCCTCTGAGACCCGGTTGCCTTTTTGAGGGCTAAAAATATCTCTTCTCCGTGATGCTTGTGAAGTACGCAGTAGTATATACGGCATCTAGCAAAAGCAAGTATCGGACTAACATTCCTTCTCTTTTCTTCCGCGATCTATGTTCGGGCTTGGCCGGCGCCGGTATTGATCAATAAAACACTTAAGGATTACCAGGAGCTGAACATTGAAAGATGTTTCGCTATTCCCAAGCATAATTATCTACTGATTCCCTATGCAACTTCAGCTAGTCCACATAGATCACGGGGTAGCAGCCAGGGTAGGAAGCACAAGCTCAAGCTCAAGTTTATCGTCGAAAATTGGGCTTTTTTGGAAACAGTGACTAGGGAATGAAAAGATAATTCTATTCCATACATTCGACGAGATTTTTTTTTAATTTAACAAAATTGATTTCAAAAAACAATATGTTTTTGAAAGTGGTCCAACTGGATCTGTAGAGCTTAATTCTCTGCTCCCTGTCAAAATCACTCACTACAATGGCAGACGAGGAGGGAAACGTCTTCCATTAAAATACTGCTCAAAACCAGTTGTAGCTGTAATTGTGATTGTGACATCGATTGTACGGTTCAGTTGAGATAACTTGGAAATTTCAAAATCGCGTGGGAACGAGGGTTCATATGTTCTCGTTTGAGGCCGCGTTAATAAGTTCATAAGTGCTAAAACACTCATTTAATCAGCGGAGCGTTTTCACGTTTGCGAGATCGCGTCGATCTCTGTGTGTAGGTGTGGACGATCGCGAAGGACTACAGCATTTTTATGTTAACGTGTTTGATCGCGTGGGCGTTCGCAAGTCGCGAGTGCTAGCGCTTGTTAGCGAGTACTGCAACTAAAGGCATGGATCTAGACAGCTATGCGCGAGGAGCTTCCGGGCGTGAAGATCGGGTAACCAACCCCGGTGGGAACTTTGGTCGTATGCTGGCAGGGAAGGGGGGGTTACCCTTCTTCGGAAGGTGTAAACCTGTCCTGGTGTCCAGGTGGGACCCTAAGCAGTCCTGGCACGATGGCCCACCGGCGAGACAGGTGGTTGGCGTAGGCCCTATAAGCCGCCCCTTAAAACACCCACATAACGAACAATACAGAAGAGAATAAGCGACGATGGATCGGGTGATGTGCGTAGTACGTGTCTCAGGGACGCTCTCGAGTCCCTTCGAATCACACAGAGGGTTACGGCAAGGTGATGGTCTCTCGTGTCTGTTATTCAACATCGCGCTGGAAGGTGTAATAAGAAGAGCAGGGATCGACACGAGTGGTACGATTTTCACAAAGTCCGTTCAGCTACTTGGCTTCGCCGATGACGTTGATATTATTGCACGGAACTTTGAGAAGATGGAGAAAGCCTACATCAGACTGAAAAGAGAAGCCAAGCGCGTCGGACTTGCCATCCACACGTCGAAGACAAAGTACATGATAGGAAGAGGTTCACGAGAAGAGAATGAGAACCGCCCGCTTCGAGTTTGCCTCGGTGGCGACGAAATCGAGGTGGTTGAAGAGTTCGTGTACTTGGGCTCACTGGTGACCGCCGACAATGATACCAGCAGAGAGATTCGTAGACGCATCGTGGCAGGAAATCGTGCTTACTTTGGCTTTCGCAAGACACTTCGGTCGAACAGAGTTCGCCGTCATACGAAGTTGACCATCTACAAGACGCTGATTAGACCGGTAGTTCTCTACGGGCACGAGACCTGGACCATGCTCGTGGAGGACTAACGCGCACTTGGTGTCTTCGAACGGAAAGTGCTGCGTACCATCTACGGTGGAGTGCAGATGGAAGATGGCACATGGAGACGGCGAATGAACCATGAGTTGCATCAGCTGTTGGGGGAGCCGCCCATCTGTCATACCGCGAAAATCGGACGACTACGGTTGGCCGGGCACGTAGCCAGAACGTCGGACAATAGCCCGGTGAAAACGGTTCTCAATTGCAATCCGACCGGTACAAGAAGACGTGGCGCGCAGCGAGCACGATGGATCGACCAGGTGGAAGAAATTTGAAAATAAATCCCCTCGATTATGTAACTAAATTTTTCGATCTTATTTTAACTCAAATAATTAAGCAGTCTTCATTTCTGTTTATTTGGCCAACTAAGGAGCTAATCCACTGGGTATTTATTGCGCGTTGTGAATACGCATGGTCTTGTGTGAGTGCTTGATGACTTTTGAATTATGTATAAGGGCTAAGAATTCACAATTCGCAAGAAGAATTCAAAACCAGTTAATAATTTTCGGCATCCATGTCAGCACCAAGAGCAAATGTTTTATTGTCATATTCATTCGTTTACTTTTAGTCCATTAAATCATCATCAAGTTATATTAATTGTTCTTATTGTATTCAGTATTTGCATATGGTTTGGAGTAGTACATGTACTATATTACTGTCACGTTGACCAAATTTTTTCATGAGTATAAAAATATTGTAGCTCGATTATTGACGCAAAAGGTGACAAGTTAGTTTCTTTTCGTTCCTATTGTTTTCAATCTTGTTCTAGTAATTAGCGCAAAAAACCGCGCACATGTCTTCGGTTGTATATCCGACATATAAAGTTAGTTGTTTCAGGTATCTCGGTAGGGTTCGCTTTATACCGTTTAAAATGTGCCTTAGATAGAATAACAACGCGCGCGAATAATTGTATCATAAGAATCTATCGTCCGCGGAGAAAGAAGCCAATACATAATTGTCACTAATACACTAATAATACAAAAATTTATACACGAAAAATAATGCGTGCATTACGAAACCTTTAATCTCATATATCGCCATCGTGAGCGGATCGTTTAGTTGAAATATAATCCAGTTATGCGAACTAGTATTATTTCAGTAAATACTGGCGCAATCACAGCTATTTGATTTACGGCTTCGATTCCTGTTTCGTCCAATTATTCCGCCTATCTTTCAGTTCAGTTTGACCAATAATATCATTCAACTATGTATTTTAAAGTTTTTTGAAAGTTAATTTATTAAAAGGGCAATGTTTTAAAACTGCACAATAGTTTAATTACTCTTATAAGAATACAGTTGCTGCGCAGACTCAAAGATTAAGCCAAATATACTCAATCATGCTTTGATAAAACTACCATAAACAAGAATAAAACCAATTAAAATTTGGATTGCTATTGCTATCCCTCTATCTAACGAAAACCAGGCTATGGTTAGCACACTAGGTGTTCGTAAAGAGGAAAATCATAAAGCTATCAAAACTTATGGTTGTCTTGTTATAATCATAAGCTGATATTCAATACCTTTGAAAGCATGTGCCGATAAAACTTTCATGTTTTACGAGAATCTTGAAAATTACTCTAGAGAACTTTCTTAAATATGGACCTCTTTTGTATTAAAAGAGATTTATGGCTGATCTGAAGCAGTTTTGTAGAACAATTGGTTTTATGTTTCTGTGGAAGGATAAAGTTTTGAAGACTTTTTCAAGGGCGCAAAAAAATTAATTTTGTTTTCTGAGTTAACAAGTACAAGTTATTTCTATTACAGAGCAATTAAAAAAGTTCAGTGACGATAACACCGCTCAGTAAATACTTTTTTCTCGCATCGCAACTGCGACATACATATCCTATTACAACCGCGACGGACCGTAAATCTATCTAGATACGAATCAATTCCATTCAGCACTTTGAATTCAATAAAATGTGATATAATTCAATTCCCAGTTCCAAAATATGAGCAAAAGAAAAAAGGCGATAATAGCTACTGATTACACCGCCTTACTTCAAAGACTTTATCTAGTTCTAACAGTAAGGTTACATTCTTAATGCAGTGAAGGCCCGATTTTGTCAGCCTCCCTTTTCGTCTACTTCTGATTTTTTTATTCATTTCGTTTATTTGATAGGCACAAAAGCGTTAGCTTGGCGGTGCCAAATTCTCTTGATTTTACATTTTGGTTTTTTGTGTTACTAGGAGGTTACAATGCTGAAATTTTTTTTTATAAAAGAGAAAAAAATTACAACTATCTTAAGACTAGAAATAAGATTCTATATACAAGAAAGGGGCAAAATATTTTTTTATGAAAATTTTTAAAACAAGGGATTCAGTTTGATATACAAGAGGAGGAATAATAGTATTTTACGAAATATTTTACAGTTATCTTAAAACTAACAATAGAGTTTGGTACACAAAAGGGGGGAAATTTTAATGAGAAATTTCACATACTTCTGATTTTGTCAGCCTAATAAAATCGTAGCATTTTTGGTGTATTACAATTTTATTGAAATTGGTGTCATCATGAACTATTACTTGGATTTCGAAGGGTTGTTTGTGGTTTTATGAAGTTTATTCATATACTATGACAGATTTAAAAACGAAGGGGGTTGGGGATTTTTTTAGAATCTATGCAAAAATAAAAACAGAAACTACTGATTATATGATAGAATTAAATATCTACTAGATTCATCACTGTTCTGATTTCTCATTAGAACTCTCTTTGACATCAGAAGCGCTATCTGGTGGTGAATGGGTGTGGAAATGCACCCTCAAATAAGTGAGAACACTGAACCCATTCCCTGCTCATTTCAATTGTCTCTTTCAAACAGTTGTTGTCATGGCTTTTTTTCGTTTGTTATTTTCGAATTGTCAACGGTAATAGTTATTTGATGGAGTAATAAATGTCATAAGTTCCGTGTTTTATTCCAAAATTATTATTTCAGATAGTTTGGTGTGGAGCAATTGCATGCACATGACCTTGTTCGATAATTACTAGTTTGTCAGTGTACAGGACAAATACAATACTAGTAGAATGGTCCTAAAGAAACTAGAATTGGCTTCTGCTTGGGATCGGATACACATGGAACTAACGCCTTACTTCTGTTCCACAAAACCAAAAGAAGCTGTTGATCAAAAAGTCTCAGAGATGATGAAGTACATAAAATTATATACTAAATGTGTTTAACAGAGAATCCATTTCTTGATTGTTTTCAGCATCTTCGGTATTTTTCAAGAAACCCAAACCCATTGTTGACTAGAAATTATTAATATAATTCAATGCTAAGTTTGTATGTTCTATAAAAGGATCACTGAGAGGATGCAGGGATCAATATGCTTCCGGCAGTCGCGCTAGTGCACTGAGTGCACGCTGCTCTGAAAATCTAGCGAAATCGTCTTAGGACACCAGCGCCTGCTCGTTCAGTTGCCCATAAGCGCAACTTCCGCAGGGATATATATTGCACAATGTGGCTCATAATGCAACCTAATTTCTGGTCAATAACGGAGAAGCAACTACGGGCAATCTCTAATGCTTATGCTTTATAAAAGGAACACTGAGACGCCAAACAATATTACAATTAAGTGGCCTTGATTTACCAGCCTTGTAATGTTCGCTAGAAAACTAAAAAATTTCTGCAACTTAACACACTTAAGACGAGTTGGTTGCGACATTTGTTGAATCGTCATATTCAGAAGTTTGTTTTAGTATCACACTGATTAATTGGATTTTTCATTTTCTTAAAAATAAGGCCAAGCAAAATTGCATCATATGTTGATAGCCATTTTTAAAATTCTGCTGGAAAAAATAAGTCTATAAGATCAACAATTCCTTATTCCACTTTATTATTATATTATTTTACGTCCTCGACGACTGAAAGTACATATAAAAGAAGTCCTATGCTAAGGGTTAAACAATTGGATAATTTTAAAAATAAACTGATATCTAAATAGTCCTAACATAGCAATTAATTTGTCCTATTGGACAGGCAGTAGATCATGCCATCGCCAGTCTACTCTTCATAAGTTGACTCCGTATCAAAAACTTATAAATCATCTTTGACGCGTTATGTTCTATTGCAAAGAATTTTGCGAAATATTTGGTCTACTAAACGAGAGAAATTTCGATCCAAATAAGAGGAACCGCTGATACATTCGATCTGCAAAAAGTTTAGTGTAAATTCCTAATTGTGTAATTCCAACCTTGCGTTCGGATCCTTAACCTTCAATAACTATATTTTTGGAATCGTTCTCCAGGAGGCGGACATGGTTTTTTCTGCGTTATATGGATAGTTTTCTATACCGAATTATTAAACGTTCCGAACAGTAAAAAACGTATAATTCTGGATCACAATGATAACAATTTTCACACCTTTTCCTTAGCAGAACTCTGCGGATGAAGCATTCACGATTTTGCAAAACGCGTTGGCTGTACACAAATGTTCAGAAAAATCACCGAAAATATCCGTTTTTATTTTGATTGTCAGATATTGAAATTCTCAAGGCCTTGTTGATTATACGATGTGAAATGCGCACGGTATACTATATATAGCACACCCAACAACCGCAGCTTCGAAAGGATGGCGCTAATTGAGTGTAATTATGAATCCTTTATAGTGGGGTCTCTAGTTATTATTTGCTTTATGAAGCAAGGAAGTCTGGCTCAATACAAATTATATCCCAATGGCATGTTCGATAGCCTCTAGCTGACGAACAAAATCGTATCCGAGTGAAATCTTCCTGGAACATATTTTCTCGTCATTTGGGTACAAAATATGCTACATAAAAGAAACATTTTGTTGCAATTTTGCATTGGAAGACTTCAATAACTTTCCTCTGGTTTTGTGTCAAAATGGTCCGAAAAGAGCTTTCAAAATACGATAGCTTTTTAAGCGTTACATCTTTAAATTAAGATTTTCATGACTTTTTCTTTTCCATGAAGAGCAATTATAAAAAGAATTCAAAATTATCGGATGATCCTCAAAAGGTTCTGCAAAAAAAATGCAAATAAAGTGTTTGCGGGACATGTTGACGTGAATTGCGAACGAATTTTTAAAATTATTTTTTATCTAAATATACGTATAGTTGGCCAATAGGAATTGATGCAGAATCGGATAATATTTGGCTTCTATAGATGTATGCAAATTCGTTATCATAAATTAGAGATTCGTTTATTGAATACTACTAATAAACATAAAAAACAAAACTGAGAAGAGGTGTATGTATTTTGCGACTATTCTTGGATGTTAATGTTAACAATTACGATACCGATTCCGGGGCTCGAGGTATTTCTAATAAATAGGAAAGAAGTGACAATGTGGTCGATCAATGAAACTGATTCAAATATTTTACAACATTGTCTTTTTTATTAACAACTATATGTAAGTAAAACTTTTTTTCCTTTTTATATTTTAACGACAGTCAATTAGCAAGGGACTGGAAGTACGTAGTTTTTTCGTATTAAGAACTATAATAATTTGTATTTGTAAGATCCGCAACAATGGTGACACTTTGTGGTCATCTTTCACAAACATTTTCGAAAATATTTCAATGTCCTGGAACTTTGACCCTTTTTCGCAAATGTGTGTGGAAGTAACATTGGCATAAATTAGAAATCATCACGTATGACTGGATTATGGACCCTATTAGTCACATAATCCAGAAAGTCCGTGGAACCGGACGATATTGCGTGGCATTTCATTCTATAAAATTTGCATAATTTAGCAGTAATATGACAGGAATAACATGTGGTAATTTGATCTTCATAGCTCCATGACGTTGTTTGAGGATGGAGAGTGGCCCGCAAACTGTCACCGTCCGGTTCATTTTTTCTATCTATTTCCCATTGGACACGTTCTGAAAAAGCTTGAAAAAAGGTAAGAAAAACAAGACTCACGTCAAAATAAGGAATATATGGACAGTGAAGTAAAGCAGGTTTATCGTCCACCATGTGAACGTTGTCTAGATCAAACAAAAATTCTTCGTATTCCGTGATGTGTTTAGGTTGGTTTTCATAAACTAAGCGCGAAGTTTCTTATGTGTTAAATATTTTTAATGGTACGGTTTTCAATCTGAATTTGATTACAAACCTGAAATAAAATTGAAAAATTGGATTTTAGTTTATATAAGTTTAATTCAAAACCTCACTTTACAGTCAAACGCTGAATGCAAAATCAAAATATGAAGCACTTCCCGTACGAAATTGCATTTTCAATTTCAGTTAGCTCAGCTCGAAGCAAAACACATAATTTCTGGTAGATTGGTCGCTTTAGAGCTATGAGAAAACTCAGAAAAATTAAATGGCAATACAATCAAAGAAAAATTTATATTTGCGAGGGGTTTGTTTTCGTACATTTGTTCGTTCCAAAATATGATGAAGACCTGAATCATTTTGCCACATTCGTCGAACTCTTGCCAGTCACTGATTTTTTGACCATCGTGTTCTGTTTGTCACGACGGTTTGATCCCTTCAGCATTTTGTATACGTGTTGAAAGAAAGTAATGAGTCCCAATTGTGTCAATGCCCCCATTTTGTCAGCCTAAAGTACACCATGGGGTTAATGAAAACGGGACATCACTGTAATATGTGCTAGCTGGAGTACTTTCCTTTGATGTTAAAATTGATGCATACCGCAGATAAATTTTCCAATTGCTTTGGCAGACCTTCCGGAAAAAAGAGGACCGCCTCACCAAGCGGCCTAGCATAGGACAAAAGAGCCTCTCGAGAAACGTGAACCATTCATTAGTTTGGATACCTTTGAAGAAATGGTTTTAATTGAGCAAATCCCACTGGGAACAAAGAGGTGAAAGCCCTTTTTACCAGAAAGTGCCCACAGGAACTCTTTCATCACACCGCAAGATTGATGATCTCGACATCTGGTGATTAATCCATCCTCATGTTGTTCGGTGTCAGTCCCACACCGTCTTGGGATAAACTTTCACCTTTCCATTACTGGTCGTGCTGTACTCGGTCGTCCAGCTGGGAAATTTCTTCCGGTCCAGAACCCCACTCAGCGTCTATTGTTTCAATTTTTCTCCAGTTCTACAGCCATTAATCTTCTACAGTTAGCTCCCGAACAAAATAATGCCAATTGTTAGCGCGTTGCCTTGCACCCGAGTTCGCATCATGTAAAAAGTTTTTTGTTTGTGCGGGTAGTGGAGTAAAGGGATCGCACCCTCCACCGGTATAGCCTTGTTCTATCAACGGAAAAAGTGGTAATTAAAATTGATTTAGGTACACGATGGCGTTTATATACTGGCTGCTGGTTTATCCGATAGTCATTGCTAGTTAGAACACCTTTTATTATCAGTGAAAGTTACGTGAAGCGAAGCATTTTTTACAACTCTCTTGATTATTTGTAATGAGTAGTATCTACATGCAAATAACATCACACTACATTGAAAGCAAATTTCTATTTTGTATTTGTGTATTTGATCATGTCAATAATTTACATCCATGGAACAGATACTTTTCCAAACAATATATCGCTCACCTATAGAAGTTACGTGTCACACAGTCGATAGCTGAAATGTAGCAGCAACTTCCTTGTTATAGCGAGAGGGCGTAGGAGTATCACGCCTGTTTCAAGAATATTTGCAAACTTCCAGCCTTTCGCTTGTTCAATTTAATCCCTGCAGCACTAGGCGTATGTATTGAACTCGTACACCCTACGACCCAACAACTGCAAACGGTTTGCTAGTATGTACAGGGAGGGAGCGTAAAGTGTTTGTATTTAACTTTTGATCGTTTACAGTTCGGTGTTCAAGGGGGAAATCGCACCAAAAGCTGTTGACTTTGCAAATTACCGCTGAAAGGCGTATAGACACACACCTACGACTAACGATGTGCGACTTTGATGTGGCTTGAAAGGACTGAACGGGGAAATATGAAAACATCTTTAAATCACGCTCAAGAGTCTTAACCCTACAACGTTTTCGTGATTTTTCTGTACGTAACCGGTACATTTGTACCCCAGAACTAACATCGCTCTAATATGCTTTATTTTTATTGGTTTTATAATTAAATTGGATAGTTGTACTTTAAAATCATTCGTGAAGTATCCTGTTCAAAAATATTCCTGTTTTATCTATTTTGTTATGTATTATTTCAATTTTCATAGAACAAGTCTTTAAATTACATCAACCCTCCCTTTTTTCTTAATATTGCTATAACTCCGCTTATTTCTAACCGATTTTGACCTATACGGCGTAGTGAAAATTATTAAATTGCGCTTTGAACAAGCAGTCAACTATTCAAAAACCGACCAAAAAGTGTATTTATTCCGATGCTTTTTTGAACATTAAACGCCAATACAAACAGTAAAAGTACAATATGCAGTAACGGAGATAAAACAGGAAGGCGTCGAAGGGACAGGTAAAACCGTATACAAAGTAAGTATGTTTCAGAGCCTGAGCTACAGAAGATGACAAATCGAGGGGTGCGTAGCGTATATCCACAAAAACAAAAATTAAGACAACGATCCAAGCGCATTTTCTAGTTACTTTGCTATAGTCAGGGCTGGAAGAAATCATTTCAAATTACATTTTTATGCGAAAGTTCGGAAAAAAAACCAACACGACAGCCCCGGTGCAAGTTTGACTACGGCTGTTATGCATGTTCACGGGCGAGAGACGAGCGAAAACGTTCACACTGCTAAGCTGCTGAGGGGTCTGAGGAGTGCGGAAGTCCCCCTCTTCTTTTCATTTTACGACTCCATCTATGTTATTCAGCAATTCATTCTGAACATTTCAGTCTAAGGTACCAAGTCTCTGCGATGAATATATTCTCATTTATTTAAGTTTTAATTGTCGGTGATGCATTGGCAGTGTTGGAAAAAAATAATAAATTTCTTCATTTGGATTTAACCATAAGTTTTAAAATCGTTAATTATTTTTTGAAAACTCGTAGATAGTTACCGTCTTCGACAAAGTTGTTAACCAAAGTTTGAACTATAGTTTTATAAAGCTGGTTTTTCATATTGAGTGAAATAGCGATCTTTATTAATGTAAATGCAAAATAATTGATTTCCCAATAGAAAATCCCATACAAACTTTGAACGCAATGCGCAAACCCGGGAAGCAACCAACCGCTCCCAAATTTTGCACAGGCATTTGGGACCAAAAAAAAAAAACTCAAAAAGTGCTGTGCCAGCTAGTTTATATCATTTTGAAGCTTTATTTAGGTCGATAATTAGGTCGAATTCTATTATAGTATTATTATCGAGTCAAACCAACTGGAATTCAGGCTAGAATTCAGGCTAGAATCTTCCACAATATTGGCCAAAACCAGCCGGAATTAGGGGTTTTTTTTACTGGGTACGTTGAGTAGTGAAATAAAAAATCTTAGGTGGTTTCCGGATCCGGCACAGTTCTCAATCCGAACCGGATTCAGACCTGGGTTCGGACCAGTTCCCGGATCTGAACCAGTACTCGGTTCCTGACCGGTCCCTGGATCTAGACCTTCCCCTTTTTTCCTTTTTCAAGTTCCGGGCCTGAACCAGGTCGGGACTTGGTGCTTGGTGCACCGACTGAAATACCCCACAACTATTACGAGTCGGTTTTTTTCTGACTGTGCTTTGAAGCTAGCCGAGTGTGAGTCGATCTTCAAATACGGAATGTGTCCCCTAGAGAAAATCGAAACTCGTCTTTATCCACATTGTGTGTTTAGCAAAGCTGTATTATCGTGCAACATGAGGCCAATCTATGTCGCCATTCATCTCTGATACAGAACTCCTATCCCTTACCTCCCCGCGGTGCCAACCGGGGTACGGCCTCCTTTTGCCTTTTATGCTTAAACTCGGGACTGAGTCGGGAAATCAGCCCCAATAAGGCTTCAATCTGCCTAGTATCGTGGGTCAATATGCAGGGCCGGCGGAACACTTTTTTCCCGATTGGGTAGTAAGATTCGGAGTGATTTCTCCCCGTACTGACGAAAGTTCAGCTATGAAGTGTGTAAGTGAAAATTAAAATTCCCTGATAATATCTGGTGGCTATTTGGAAACACCCTTTGTTAACAGGGCTGTATGTCTGACGGCTCAGCGAAAATGTGTTTGTTTAATTACAAATACTACAAATGTTCCACAGCTAAGTACCAATTACTCCATTCTTTTAAATTTAGTTGCATTAATTTTCCGTTCCCTGCTATAAAACCTTCCTTTCGTGGGTACTGAAGCCTACATGATAGTGTTGACTAATGTGAAGGTAGTGGAGGTCGTTTTGAATATTTCTACGAGAGCAAAAATAATGCCGATAAGTCTCATTTGCTAATTATATCTAATACAACCGGCCTCTGGATGGTCTACTTCCGGACCAAAGACAAGCCATTTAACATCATAGATATATCGCGTGATCTAACTAAACAACACTCGACCGAGTACGAAAAAGTATTTTATCTATGTACCCGCCCGGGAAGTAGAGATTGATGGTGTAGTCTCCGATAAGGGCCTTCATTGCGAAATACGGAGTGCTCCTTCTAGATCCCTGTGCTTCAGTCAGTGAAAATTCTGTTATGCAAAAATCGAGGAGTAAAAGAAAACTTATTTTCCATCAGCTTTATTTCAGGCCTTTCGCCGAATTTTTTCTTCTAAAATTTGTTCTTTTGAACGGGGCTCGTCTATTTGTTCGCCTTTTTGTACTGCGGGGCATGGACTGCCGTCATTGCAAACAACGAGCCCATTGTAGAAATAAAGTACTGTGTGGGAAATGTCGCTTGTTAAATCCGAATCATAGACAGAGATTTATTGATATTGTTTCCATATACGACGCACCTAAGATGGTTCTAGAAGACTTCAACTCCCACGCTATGCCAGGGGGTTGTTTTCCTTCCGATCTATCTTATTGCGTGATATTCGCGACAATTTCAATGTGACCATCTTGAATACAGTGGAAATGAAACGAATGCATACCAGCGCGGCCAAGCACGTTAGATTTATTCATTAGTGTGCTCATTGATCGAAAGAGCAATGCGTCCACTATATCCGAAACAATCGAATAATAATAAGAAATTCCTCTGATGTAAATATCCAACGTTTTGACTGACTGGTTTCTTTACGCTGCGATTAAAGGTCAGGCGAAACGAATATTCAGCGCTAAAAACCGTGGACGGTTTCCCACTCCGTTATTGTCAGAGAGTGCTCAGAATTGTATGCGAAAAGGTCCTATGAGGACTTTTTGAATGTCGGATCGCCCATTTTTTTCGAATACTCGCGACGCTGGAAACGCAAACAAAAAACTTGATGAAAACCGGAAAACGTGGTTATTGGCACCGGTTCGTCATCGGATTAAAGAAAGAAAAAATATTACGTTTGGCACCTGGGCCCTACGCTGTGTACTCGATTCGGCCTTTGATCGGAACACATGGAACTAAGAATTCTTTATCAGCGACAACAGCATTCCACGTAGATTCACATTCAAATGATAGACGTTTCGCGATCAAAATATAAAAATGTAAATAAAAGTAATATTTGTTTTTCAAATACACAAATTTATCTGACAGCAAAGATACTCGCGCTAAGCAAAAAACTTATGGTTTATACGACCATGTCCACATCGTTACGGTTCCAAGTAGGCGCTTCGATCGATGGAGCATGGAAAGCACTCCTTATTTTCCTGGACGTTCCTAGATTCTTCATGTTGAAATCGTTCCTGATTGCCTGATACAAATATTAGTTTGAGTTTTTTCCCATTGTTCAATTCCGGGCAATGAGAACAGTGGCACTTAGATTAGAATGGTAATGAGAAGGCGGACATTTAGGCATTGGAAGGAAATATTTGTGAAAGGTCGCACAGCTTTTACGAACTTTTTAGTATTTCTTGTCAGAGGACGCAAATTTCGTGGGATAATGGAAGTTTAGGAATCCCAATAGTATCAACCAACCTTGGTTAAAAAGGAAGGATGAAGGTCGTGACTTCCTTCGGGTGGCAATCATTATACGTTGAATGCGCAGGGTAGCGTATTAGGGTGGTGGAAAGTGTTATCTGAACTTGCGATGAAAGCTATCGCGACATTAAACATGTTGTCGGGTCGTGCGCCTAGTGTTCTACACACCAAAAAAAAAAATCTGAATTCTACCGTTGAGGTAACTCCAAACTTGCCAGAATTTAACAAACCGTAATTGACGAAATGACGAAATATAACCGTGTTTTGTTTAATTTTACATGTAAGATGTACTTTCTAGGCGCAGTGACATAAAATTACATTCCTCCACATTTTAAACAAACGTCATACGTGGAGTAAAATTACGTGACTCGCAAAATTCAACGACATGTAAAATTAAAATCAAACGTAAAGCTATGTAATTTTTTATGCTCGTATATGTCATGGTCAGGAGACGTAAAATTAGACGATTTTTTATGTGTGTAGCGCAAGATCTACGGTAAACGAATCCCTTCGACCTTATTCTAGTCCGAGATGTGCTGGCTACCCTCCAAATTTATTTATATCTTCTCTTTTGGTTGACTTGCTAAACAGCTACCTGCAAATGTGATCCCAAGAGTTCCCAGCGGATCCAAGGAGGCCAGTCGGCGATCCGGTTCATGATGTCCTGATAGTGATTTTCCGTTTGCTACAAAGCTACAAGTTTAATTTCTTTTAATCCCTGTTATTTTTGTCCGCCCTCTCCTCGCTTTCTCTGCTACTGATGTTGGAATCAACAATATTTTGCTTTTTTTATAAAAAGTCTACTGATTGTCTAGTTGATGTTTCTCCTTGTTCCAATTTTTAATCAAATGATTGTCCATGTTAAAACATTACAAATTGTATATATTGTCCTTAAAAATATTTCTAACTGCATCCCATAGTCTGAATAAAATTGCAATAAATTATTTGTCTATCGATCTGAAATCCTTGTATTAAGATGTAGTTGTGTCAAAATGTATTCCCAAGAGTATAAATATAAAAAATAATTCCAAATTTCAAGCAAATCCCAATTATTATTAATTATTAATTATTAAAATTGTAAAGCAAAGAAATTTGATCTGAATAAAAATATGGAATTGTTTTACATCGAGGATTTCCAACGCAAGAATTTTGTGCGCAAGACACATACGTGGTTAATCTTAGGTTTTGGTTTGTTCCAATTCCCCCTTGGTAATGTTCGAGTGGGTAGTACTACCCATACTACCCACGCATTCCGCCGGCTCTGTCAATACGTATTGAAAATTCGCGGCGTCTGTTTTTATGAATCCAATTTCGAGTTCCGTTATTGCTAACGATCCCGTACATCAGGTTAACGATCCTTGTATATCATTTGTATACGTGTGTTTTGTTCGTGGAGTTCAAATTGTATTTGTTTAGAAAACAGGACACTCTCGGTAGCCAGCTACCCAGGGTTTAAAAAGAACCAAAAACTAAATAAGATCTTTTCTTTTTTGAGTGATCGTGTTCTCGAAAACCAACTAAACTACTACCTAATAAATGTACACACAATTGACGAATCAGTATCTCAGGAGTAATAGAATGGATACAAAAAGAAGTTTTAAAATGATGGTTTAACAGCCATGTTGAGCATAATTATTAAAAAAAGTTCCATTTGTTAAACATTACCATCCCATTGAGTTGGTTAAAGGAGGAAACTACCTTTAGAGGCCGAAAAGAAGTACAATATATTTGCAAGAAGAACAGTGCTCATGAAAGTGATATAATACAGAGAAGACCCGATTTTATCAGCATCAGATTTTGTTTGCTTTTTGACCTGATTTTGTCAGCTTCATATGAAAATTGATAGTTGGTACTTTGATGGACTCTAGCAGATGAACCAAATTGAGTTCGAGTAAATCCTTTCTTGAGCATACTTTGATTATCTTAGAGATGCGATATATGCAAAAATGAAAATTCATTTTTTTTAAATTTCGTTCTTTCAGAAATATTTAAACTAAATAGCTAGAGAGGGTTTTGAGACTATATCTAAGGACTAAAGAAGAATATTTCAAGAGCCTTGGTTTATTAAAAAGAAAGTAAAAATATGTCCCGATTTTGTCAATTCACCAAGGCACTGATAAAACGGGTCTAGGTCAATGTAAAAAGATGAAATAAAACTATTTTTTCCAATATGAAAACTTAAAACTTAAGTTTTGCTGGATGTTGTAGCTTGTCTCACCGCTGACATCGAAATTGGCGAAAGTGATCCTGGCCGCAATACTAATTTGAACTCATAAAATCAAACATTTTTGTTAACTTGCGAGCCCGTTTTGTCGTTGCTTTGCGAAACTAAAAATCAGGCATCACAAAATAAATTTCCATTATTGTTGCTTCTTAATTGGTTTAAAAATGATTGGTTTTGTATGTCCCTAGTCTATCTAGATTAGTTTTATATGACCGTTAAAATGAATGCTGGATTAAGAAGATCGATTCACTAGCTTTTTCGTAATAACTTTTGCCATATAAAAAACAAACCTGTTTTAATCCATCTTGTGGTGCAATTGTGCCTTTCTCATTTGTCCAAACTACGATTCCATGGCTGGTTATGTTCAGCACAATGGTGGAAAGGTATATTACATATTTAGTACGATTTGCACATACATACAATGGATCGACAACCACGATCTTGAGATGCTATGTGTCGACGCTAAATCATCGCTTGTAACCAGCGGCGGATCAAGGAGGAGGATCCGAGGGGTCCGGACCACGCCGAAAATTTTCAACTTGTTAAGAAATTTTAAACTAGTTTCAATTTTGAAGTAGTTTCAAACTCGAAATCATTTCAAAAATTTTCACTGGTTTTTATTAAATGAGGTTATTGCGTATTATATAATGTGTTCATTTCCAAATTAAAATTTCAGGCCCTTTAGGAATTTTTTTTTTCATTTCGTTTATTTGACACAGCTCAATGCGTTAGCTTAAAGGAGCTATACAACACATTTTATTTTGAGCCTGTAAAATCCCGTGCACGCAACTTGCTATTGCGCGCGGAGATCTTTTTTCGCCTCGGGAAGATGTTCCTTCTCTCGCCAATTTCGGGGTTATCGATGTCTCTCTCGTTGTCGTTTACGCCCGTATCAGCATCTTGATTACTGCATTGATACTCGCGATCAGATGTTCTTCCTGGCTTCTTGCCCTTGCGGGTCACGAATGTGAACACTCCATCCTTGGTGGTAGTTTCTTCACTGGTGGTATTAGTTGTTAAGTTTGAAGTACTTAACGCAGCTTTTACAGTTGTCATTATTGCCTGAACAGCAGCCACGCATGTGGCAACCGTTTGCGGTTCAGGTGAATATATTGGAGCATGGGTGTTGGCATTTCTTTCTGCAGGTAAGATTTTCTCAGCGGTTTCTGGGCAGTGTGCCGTTTGTTCACAGAACTGGCACGCTTTCGTTTGTCCTTGATATGTACAAAGAGTTCGCTGTGTAATGGTATCACCCCCTTCTGTTTTGTACTGCATGATAAGGTAGGAGGGAATGGGTTGGTCTACCCGCATTCTCACCACAAAGACACCATTTGAAATACCTAGGAAGTAGTTTCTCCATGTGTCCTCCGTAATAGATTCCACTGCTCCAAAATTCGACATGAATGTTTTAATTGACACTTTGCAAGTAAGTGGAGATAAATCATGTAATTTAACTTCAATCTTTTCATTGTCCATGTATATAGGGATCTTGATTTCAACGTTGTCACAAACAATCACGTGTTTCAAGTTGTTCTGCGAAATAAATCTTTTCGCCTGGGCGAATTTGTTGAAGGTTATCCGCATGCCCGCATGCCTGACGTGTTCAAGCTGTATGGAGGTGACTTCCGAAAACCGAAGCTGCATTTTCACCTTCAGCAGATGTTCCACATCACGAATACTTGGTCTTATGCGAAAAGACCTGAAGGCAATCGCCACTGTGTTAGGCCTAATAGTCACGTTTTGTTGATGAGACTCAGTCATCTTGAAAAATCACCCAAGAATACAAATAACGGTATCCTTTGTTCTTCAAACAATACACACAAGTAACTGTTTTTTCGTTCACTTTTCACTGGCTCGGACAGAAGCAGAAGTACACTGTGTATCGTGACCGCTGTCTTTGATGGTTGAAAATAGACTGGACTAGGAAATTTTATTCTGGATCCACTCGAAAACAAAAATATATAGGGTAAGGTGGGGCAAATCCGACCGTTGGGTAAACCCGACCCCCCTCTGTTACCGAAAATCAGAAGCACTACGCGAACTAATATCAATGTTGTCGTGTAGAGCATCGAAAATAATCATAATGGTGGTATGACAGCATTTCATCAGTCTACATTGAGATGCTCAAACGACAAAAGGTGTGTTTTTAGAACTTTTGATTTGACTTTTGTGCATCATTGACTACAGGATATTTCTGATTGTTAAAGCGATTGCATAATAAATGTAAGTGGATTTAAATTCTTTGATTAAAGTCCTACAAAGTGCATAGAAGGATTTAGTTCAACCTTTTTCATATTTTTTTTAATTGCATCGTAATGAAAAATGACGCGGTGGGGCAAATCCGACCACTAAATAGTGGGGTAAATCCGACCGCTTTTTTTGCTACGAAAATTTTTATTTTTAAGATTGGAATATATTTTTATTGTTATTATTTATTATTTTTATGCAAAATGGTTCATAATTACAAACGAAAGACACAAAAACATGATGATTATAGTATTCGTCGAGCAATTGCTCCGATGCAAATGGGAATATCTTTACATGCTACTGCTCGTGATTTTAGCATTCCAGAATTGACACTGAACTCAATTTTCTTCATGTTACAATTTAATAACACAACATTCATTGATCTATCATTGAAAACCCATAAAATTTGGATAATAGCTGCACTAAATCAACCAAAAAAATAGGGGGTCTGGTTTACCCCACCATTTTTGAAAACAGCAAAAATCAACATTTTTGTATAACGCTTGTATCACAAGATATTCCCAAGATCCAAATAAAATGCTATATAAAGAAAGTTGCCCAGGAGTCTAACCTTTAATTTGATATATAAAACGACTTGATCCGATGTTTAATGAGCATTTTACAGCCAAAACCATTTACTAGGTCGGATTTGCCCCACCTTACCCTAATATTTAATAAGCTTAATGAGCATTAACTCGATGCTGTCTTTCAGCTAACCGCATTTCATCATGCGGGTGTGTGTGTGAAGGGGATAAATAACCCACAACCGAACAACTCCCAGCCTATATAGGTATGCCTACTGGGTAAAGGTGATTGGGATGAGTGAGAAACGGGTTTGAAGAGGGTGCATAAGGTGGACGTTTGAAGGGGATCTGTTGGGGGGGTTTGAGGGGAGGTGGCTAGATGGGGGGAGGGACACGATGGGGGTGACAAAATAGGGGAGGGGGTTCAGGGAAGGTGTGTAATGTGGGGAACCTTTATAAGTCAAAAAAATTGACGGGATTAGGTTGACGATTTTCAGAGTGATTGCATAACCTTTCTATATGAGAAAGGCAAAAATGTGACAAAGTACAAAAAAGTCAATTCTCGCCAAAAATTTTTCTTTCGAGATTACATCAAATCTCAACGTTTCATGCATTTTAAAGACATTTGGCATCAAAAATACAAATTCGATTTTGAAATTTTCCTTTACTCCCCTCTTTGAGAATTTTTCGATTGAGTCTATATGGCAATTTGCTGTGTGGCCGCACTCTTCAACTCGTAACTCCGGAACCGGAAGTCCAATCAATAAAAAAAAATCAATAGCAGCCGATAGGAAGGTTGTATCGTTTCATTTGGAACTAAGTTTGTGCAAATCGGTCCAGCCATCTCTGAGAAACAGAGGTGACATTTTTTCCACATACACATACATACACACATAAATACAAACACACTGACATTTTTCGATCTCGACGAACTGAATCGAATGGCATATGATGCTCGGCCCTCCGGGATTAGGTTGCGGATTTTCAAAGTGATTGCATAACCTTTCTATATGAGAAAGTCAAAAATGGTTCGTTATTTGTAATATTCATCATTTAAAATACTAATTCAATTTCTAGAAGAGCAATTGCAATTTCTAAAAGAGCAAGTTGAAATGAAATATATACTCTCTCTTTCATTCCTTTCGTAACACGTCACGGTAACAACTTAGCACTGGTAGAAAGTAGTCACATTCATCGTAAAGTGTAATGTTTTAATGAACCAAAGGCTGCTTACTGTCCTGAGTAATTCATATTTAACTGAAAGCCTCTGTTTATTTAAGTTCAAATGCCGCTGTTCCTGCTAATCGCAAAGGACCCAAATGCACCAACCACTCTCGCTGTGCAGGATAAGCCGAACAAGCGCTGTTCTTCTCCACAGCTATGAGTCAAGTAGAGTGGGGAAAGCACGAGAGAGGCATCGTCTTGGGTGTACTCTGCAGTGTCTTCTGGTATTCTACACTAAGGCAAAACACAGCGAAATTCGTAAGATTTATCTTATGATGAATAGAAAAGTAACAAAACTATGTTTTCATAAGATTAATATGAAAAACATACGACTTGTATGATTAAATTAACATTTTATAAGTTGTTGCATATGCCAGTCGTTCGAATTTCATACGAGCATCTTATGATTCTCATAAACATAAGAGAAATGTAAATCGTAGCAAACCGATTTGACAAAATAAATGACGTTTCATAAGACAATCGTATGATTTACATACGTGCTACTTGTGGCTAAAAATTATACGATATTCCTATGAAATTCGATGTATTTTGCCTGAGAGTAGGAATGGTTCTAACATAGAGCAAAATTCACCTTCCCAGCTAACAGTTAAGGAACGAGACATGAATTTGGCCTTAAAACATCTCACATGGCCCGGAGAAGACGCAGTGAAACCCAAAGGCCAAGAGTCTCTGGGTCAAACCCGGAGTGGATCGAATTGGTGTATCCTCTACAGTAATTACAGTATTAGTGATTGAAAAATAGTACTTTTCTAGAAACGTGGAAATTCAATAAATCGGTTCGCTTTCGGCAACAAAAATGGTTGCAAGTAGGGTTCGCAGTACCGACCCATTTTGGCAAGAACCGGTACTGCGGTACTGAAACCCTCAGTACCGGTACTCGAATTTTTTTTAAAAGGTTCGAGAAACGCTTCAAAGTGAAACTGAATGCTCAAACTGATGTCTTATTGCATCAGAATGTATTTTTCGAATGCGGAACCTTCTCTTATTTCGAGATCTAGGTCACTTTGAATTCAATAACTGTTAAGCGGTGCCACTTTCGTCGATTTCAACAAATGGTAAATGTAAGAAACCCTATTATCAACAGTAAATCGAAGCAAGAATGTAAATACGTCTACGTTAGTATCTTTTGCATTTCCTCTCGGCATTATCGCTTTGCTGTGAATTGATTTCGACTCTTTTGCATACCAAGGCTCCTAAATTCCTGTAAACTATGGAGTTTTGCCGACTTTTCCGATCACCAAAAATTAAGAATCGCTCCATTCGAAGCAGTTCACCAACTCTAAAATTGTAAGCTACTAAATCGCTGTTCGTTCTTTTATAGAAAATGATTAGAGGTTAGGTGTATGGCTTTGCAGTCTAATTTTTAAGCAAAAACAAACTATTTTGTCTTCATCCGACGTTTCGGTCCGTTTGGGACCTTTTTCAAGGATTTGATAATTGTTGTTTTCTTTTTCCTCTGAATTCGGTTCAATCAATATCAACTAACGAAAGACGAGCATTTCGATCCCGATAAAACTTTACACGGTCGGAACAGATGATCCTGAAAAACCATATGACAATCCATTGTTGTACAACAACAGATCTGACAACAAAACAACAATTATCGAATCCTTGAAAAAGGTCCCAAACGGACCGAAACGTTGGATGAAGACAAAATAGTTTGTTTTTACTTAAAAATTATACTGCAAAGCCATACACCTAACCTAAAAATTGGAAACAGTCGACTCCAGTACAAAGATAAAGATTAGAGCGCAAAACCAAATACAGACATGAGGGACCATTCATAAATTACGTAACGCAAAAATTGCGCAAAATTGACTCCCCCTCCCCCCATGTAACAAATTGTCACAAATTTCTCATCCTTCCCTCCCCTATTAGGTAAAAAATTCTCAGAAAATGAAAACATACTACGTAACGATTTAGCTAACTCCCCCTCCCCCCTATGTCACAACATGTCACAACTTATCGTACCCCCTCCCCCCTAAAAGCGTTACGTAATTTATGAATGGTCCCTTAGGCCTTAGTCTTATTACGCGCCACCTAGTGAATAATTGGAACCAAAGAATGTCGCTAAAAAAAAACAAATGTTTACGTCTCTTATGCTAGATGTGTTACCAAATACTGCAAGAATTTAAACATATCGTTCAGTAAAACAGGAGTTAGTAATGTTTAACTTCTAGAATCATGAATCTTCTATCATGACAACCTCACCTCATTTCCATACAAAATCGTAAGCTTAACGATTTATCTAGAAGATAATTAAATATTATTAAAAACCACCTTGCAGACCGATATTTGGAAACGGGCCCCGCTATAGAGCCTACATATTTTTCATAAAAAAATTGTATGGTACCGAAAATACCGATACTGGCTTTTTTTCAGTACCGGTATTACGGTACCAATAATGGGTCGGTATTCCCGGTATTTTCGGTACCGGTATTACCGGTACCACAACCCTAGTTGCATGTTTTGTGTGAAAGGCCCCATATACATTTTCATTTAAACGTCGCTCAGTATACAATTTAAAATAATTAACGAAATTTTGATTCGTAAAGTTGAGTTGACAATATTTAAACATAATTATTTCCTGTTTATGTCCGTAAAAATTTATGCAACATTACACATGCTTTTGTCTAAATTGAAAAAAATAAATGTGGCATAATGTATGCTTTAATTTTTAATATCGTTGTACGATTATACAAATCCCGATAGACAACTGAAATAACACACACCTTTCCCAATGATTTTCCTCTCAACGAGAGCTAGGACTCCGTATCTTTTCGTTAAAACTTAAGACAAGCAGTTAATAATCTTATCCACAATCCACAATAGCAGCAAAATTTTAAACCAACAACTCTGCTTTTCTTTCACGTTCAACAGCAGTGCGACTAACGGGAAAACTGATGGTTTGATCTTCAAGCTAGGCAGCCACATGGCAAGCACTTGAGATAATATTTGCTAAACTTCAGCAAAATTGTCGGTCCCGTCTGGATCAACTGAGCTTGTGTGTCGTCTGGCTACAAACGAAACCGAGAAGTAATGTTCTCGATGAAAGGTAATATCATAATAGCCACCCGTCCCCCCGGCTAGATGGCCGTTTTTGTGATTTTACCTGGAAGAGCAGTTCTGAATCTCAAACATCAAGTCTCTGTTGGTACACCAGTTGGAACACTACAACGTCCGGGACGTGCCCAGGATTGCAAATGAACACATCCGTCAAAATACTGGTGTATTTGTGCCGGGTTGTGACGATAGCGGCATGGCCATCGACCGCTTTGCGCCTCGGCTAAAACCTCATCAGCCAAGTAAATCGTCATGGTGCGGGGTTTTACCGACAGTGGACGGAATGGGGGTTCTAGTAAATATCGACGTGTCTGTCGAAAAACATCGGTGTTAAAATGTCAATGACATAAAAAAAACAAGGCAAAACAGCAACGATGGGAAACCGTGCACGATGCAAATATTTGATCAGTTATCATTGTTGGTTCGGTTTTTGTTTATACGGCTTTGATGTTCAGCAGCAACGGTGGCAGGAGTCTTCTCTTATGGAGATGATATATTTTGTGTTACTTACTGGGTGACAAAACATGAAAAAACAAACCTGTGTGTCGCAGGAAGCCTGAGTACACAAATCTGCGCTTCTAATGCTTTAAAACCAACATTCAGTACGGACCAATCTGCATAAATCAATCGCAAAAGATTTCAATCTGTCGTCTTCGTCAATACCATCGCTATAAGCCTCCAGTTGCTTACAGTCGGCTTAAATATTCTACTTGGTTTTTCCCTCCATATGGGACCATTCAGAAATTATGCAACTCGAGAATTTCCCAACATTGACTCTCCCCTGAAGAGTGAACGAGTAGTAATTTACTAAAAGGAAGGAGAAATTTATTTTCTTCCATTGTTAAGGTGTGTTTCCAGTGGAATTTAACATTTTATTTTAATCGAATCACTTAAAAGCTTAACAGTTTTTTTTATACTAATTGAGATTCAATTTAGAAAAAAAAATGAGCGCAAACTTATAAATTCGGAGGAGGTAATACATTGATTACCTATATACGAGTTTATACTTGAGCTAAATAATTTTTCAATATTTCTTAGCGCTATTTTTAAATCAATTGACATCTCTTTAGGTGGCGCATTATATATTCATGAACCGTTGAAAACAAAATACGAACGCAGCCTTAGACCGCCCTAGATCGTTTTAGAAGGATGGATAACTTGTTGGGTGTTCCGCTGATTGTTGCAAACGATTATTAACATTGGATTCAATTCCTGAACGCATCAACCAGTCCTATTTATGCTGTGAGGTGAGGTAAGACCAACATCATTATCATGCACAACTCAATAAAAAACGAAGAAGAAGAGTTACATAATTTCTTAAGTTTAAACAATTTTCACTTCATGTTCGTGCCAACTTCAACCACAGGCAATATCGTTGCCACGGGCTTATGGCGGGGGATAAAACATGGGTATCCTAATTGCTATTTAGAAGACAAGCTGGCGCTTCCGATTAGTTTCCAGGGCTCATATCCACTCGCTAGTATGCTTCACATATCGCCTAAAAGTGCTTTTATACGTACATACCATGTCTGGTAGAATAATGCCTACAGGCTTTCCGTGTGTGTTCCGAACACCTGTCTACCAACAGCACTGATGGCAGGCGCACAGCCACTGCCGGAAGGATGCTGTAGCAAACAAACTGCACCCGTGAGGATCAACATAATTATTTTGACATATTTTGTTACATCATTTTATTATATTTTCCACGAGCAAGTGCTACTATCCTGCGGGGAAATAATGAATGATTTCAATATTCAATTTATTGATTGTTTCTAAGCTGCCACAGTTTGCAAACTGTTCATTACATGTTCAATAGAACTTTTCAGTGCGCATGGTAACAGGTTGTTTCCAGGAAGGACCCAGTACTTGCAATATACACCGTAAGTATTCGCGGAATGTTTTCACCTAGTCCAGGGGCGTAGCCAGGAAAAAAAGGAACGTGGGTATGTCTCTATTAATTTTAATT
The DNA here is from genome assembly GCF_030247195.1 of Topomyia yanbarensis. NCBI lineage: Eukaryota > Metazoa > Arthropoda > Insecta > Diptera > Culicidae > Topomyia > Topomyia yanbarensis. The sequence goes on along the minus strand of NC_080672.1, from coordinate 113,571,493 downwards.
TTATCTCAAAACTGCATTTTCGAGGGAAGCTTGAAAACACTTTTTATTCCTCCCACAATTTGTCCGGAACAGAAAAATTAACCAGGTTAATTTACATGCTTCAAGCATAGATATTTGCGAAATCCTTAAGAAGGTTAATTTTAAATTTTAACGACATTCAATTAGCTAGAGATTGCTGGGTAGGGAAAGTTATGAAACTTAGAGCCATAGTACTCAAGTGAGAGCAAGGATATGAAGCAAACAGATCGGAAAACTAGAAGTGGCAGGGTCATTAGAATAGGCTTAATATCGTACGGACTTAATCTTTGCCTGCAGCCGGTTGTTACGGTAAAGATAGATACGTCTACCTTTATCAGGACACATGTTAGTGAACTCGGGTGACTCGTAGTTATTCTGCCTAAGCTCGACCCTCATTAACAGCAGGCAAAGATTAAGCCCGTACGATATTAAGCCTGTTCTAATGACCCTGCCACTTCTAGTTTTCCGATCTGTTTACTTCACATCCTTGCTCTCACTTGAGTACTATGGCTCTGAGTTTCATAACTTTCCCTACCCAGCAATCTCTAGCTAATTGAATGTCGTTAAAACGTAAAAAAGAAAATGTGACTAACATAGTCGAAATAAAAAAAAAGGAAAAAAGTTAATTTTAAAGTCAAAACCTGTAGCTTCAAATTTAAAATATCTTTTTAGTAAATATTCCCCAAATGCAACTCAATATCGGGCCTCCAGAGCAGAGAACCCCTGTAATTGACGATGTTTCTGCCGCATTTTTAGCAACTTTGTCAAGATTTTTTTCTTATATAAAATGTTAAGAAGTTTAAAAATATATTTATAAATCTTACAAAAGAAATGTATAGGATCTCGCTCGCTCAATCTTTGAAAACTTTTTCAGAGGCTTGGAGGGTAGAGTCTCATATACCAATCGCCTCAGGTTTACAAATTGGGACAATGTCTGTATGTATGTGTAATAATCTCAGCAACGGGTGAACCGCTCTTAACGAAATTAGTTTCAAATGAAAGGCCTAACGTGACCATTTGACATCATTATTTTTGTTTTTCTATATGTTGTTTACTTTCTGAGATATGGATGATTTTGTCAAAACACAACAGGTTTTAAGCGAATAACTTTCGAATGAAGCAATCATGTCGCGCAAACTCCGTAGAAAGATTATAAAATACCTGTCTACCAAGCTATAGATTTTCACAGTCCGTTCACGAGCATTTTTATACCTCGTTTACTAATTTCCACTAACTAAAAATAAAACCGCTACATACAGCGTATTGCTTTACTGGTGTTTAGGGGCTAAACTAATCCGATTTTGAATATCGGGGTATGAAAACACATTTACGTGATTCGAGGAATTCGATTCTGAAAACAAATTACCGAATGCGAATTACCGCAATAATAAATAAAGTATTTCTCAATAGTTAATATGCAAGTTTTCTTCATAGACAAAATAATGTGTGAGTTGACTTCATTGTGACATTTTTTCTAGATTTCATGCATTTATACCTTCGATTAGGCAATGCATTCAATCGTGAGGTGTATGTTGAAGAGTATATTAATACACAGATCTTCAAATAATGCACCTAGTAGTGAGATAAAAGATTTCTCCTATAGTTATGCTCGTAGCATTATCGAGAGCAACTGTATTTTTGAATCCTAGCCAAAATTTCGCCTCTTTTGCAAGAGTTAGATTATCCTGGTCATGGCGTAAAAATACTAGTTGCATTATTCGTAATAAGGGTCTAAACAAATAAATGTATCGCATAATATACCTATAATAATAAGGTGACGGCAATAACCATCATGTGCCATTTCTCATACGCCCCCGCTCTCTCTTACTCTCTCTTTCTCTCTCTCCCGCTTTCTCTCTTCCTTCGTGTTCGTAGTAACTGTCACGACACGCATCTATCCTGCTGTTTCTCTACCTATTTTTAAGTTGTGTAATAAGATCTTCTGCTATTCTGAAATATTCCATTCAAGTGTGCGATGTAATTGTGGACATTTTGCGAACACAAAAATATATGCCGTTACCCTGCAAATAGTTTTTCGTATTTTAGTGTAGAAGAGAGCCACTCGTGAAAATAAGTTAAATACTACATCCTACTTGGCAAATAAAATATTTGTAGTCCTGAGAAAATTTGCAAGATGTTAGTATTATGAGAAAACTATAACTATTTCCAAATGTTCACACCCTCAGGATAAAAGGAGTAACCCTTCGAAACGTTGCACTATGGGTACCCTAGTAACAATTGTGTTTTTTTAGTAGTTTTATAGCCTGTTATAAAACTTAGATTGTACTTGTAGCATGCTATAAAACTTCAATTGTTACTAGGGTAGGTAGGTGACCATAAATCGAAACCTACATCAACTCCAATTTAATTCAGTTCTATTCACAGCTTTTATATACGCTATAATTAAAGAAATGCATGACTATCTCAGAAAATATTTAATCCAACTGGGTAATATGGATGTTTGAAGATGAAAACTTTGAAAAGAGACATTACATGTGTAATGTAAACTTTTGTATCTCTATTGAATTTTGAATAAAACATGCTCAAATATGTCACATGAAAAGTAAGAACACCTTGTGATGATGTTATTGGAAATATATAGGGGAGAGCGAAGAAAAATGAACCACTTTTTTGTTAATTGTTATATTATTAAACCTTTGCGATAGAATGTTCTATATGCATGAATATGAAAAAACAAACATTGCTTTTCAATATGCAATATTATTTGTAAACAAAAGTAACGTTTTCAAAACTGTATGCATTTTTGTTAAATATGTCAGATGGCTCAAGTATCTCCACCATATGAAAAAAGTTCGTTCATTCTGTCTTTAGCGCAAAAAAATAAAATAATTTCATTTGTAAGTTTGTAGTATCCACATAATAATTTTTTTTTTGCTTTTAATATTTTTGTGTTTTGACGTTGGACTACGTCTTTGTTTTCGATGTAGGGGTGCACGTTGCAAATTCTACAAAAATGGTATGTAACGAAAAGTGGTCCAATTTTAAACGCATATAATTCAGCCATCTCACGATAAATTCTCATTTTTTTTGCGCATATCGCCCCGAAATACTTCTAAGAATAGATTCCAATAGATAAACCCAAAGATTTTTGATATCATGGCATTAAAAATTTAAAGAATGAACAACCTAGTCAAAATATCGCGCATTTACACACAGAAGATAGCGCTTCCCTAGTCCAGCACGACAGATTTGTGTACCTAGCGCGCTACGCTTCTATGAATGACGTCATCATCGACTATTTAAACGGGCGGATTTCGCCCGAGCAGCTCAGTTGCCTGTTGATCGGCAGGCGAAGCAGATCACTGCGCTGTGTGTTTTCACAGCCAGTGTAGCTGAGTTAGAAGTCCGCTACACTGCCTGTGGAGGTACGCTACCCAGTGAATGCGACTGAGCTTGTCCGTCCAAACACTATGCTTTCGTTTCCAGCACACTTTTATGTATAATTATTCGTACACAAAATAGGTTGTACATGCGAGCGCCATTTGCAAACACGGTTAATATAGTGTCGTGGTATTAGTTGTCTCTTTCGCTCTACCCAACTCTACCCACTGTTTCAGTGTTTGAATAGCGAGGAACGCAGACAGTTGAAGAGTGATCGCCCGCCTAGCGGTGGAGAGTGAACGAGAGTGAATGGAGATGCGTGATATAAGTTTATGCGTCCGACGATGGCTGAAGAGCAGTAAGCCGAAACGTTACGTGTGGTAATGGGAAAATTTGGAGTTTTCATTTTCACCGAGAAAAGTTAACAAGTCCATGAAATAAATATGTTGCGGTGACCATAAAATCTTATATAGATCTAATTTATTACTAAATTGCACAACGAAAGTTTATTATTTACGTTCGATCAATTCATTGATTCATTTCCCCTTCACGTGATTCATTTCCACTCATCCTACAGTATTTTGATTCTACTAATAGGTACATACTACAAAGCCTATTTATGAATGAATACACTGCCACAGGAAAAACCGTTGCAAAAATGCATCTTGTACATATATAAACTTGTTTTCGATTCTTGTATATTTATAGTTTCGATATATGATTAAGATCACTGCGTTCGCTATATTTATATGCGTACTTTAGGCAAGCTACAATAATGGCAAAATATAACTAGAATGCTTGGTCTCTACATGAAATGTGATTATATTGTCTAAAATTTGATTTTTCTTCACTGGTCCGGGTTTTTTACCACACACAATAGAAAAGTTTTTACAAGCTAATCTTATGCTATAAAGATTTAGTTCCAGATATTAGTTCGGTCGCAGTTTTCTGTCTTCTTTCTTCAGATCTTCTTAAATAAGTTTAAGCGGATTCGATCACCTACTACAAATGAAAGGACCTGATAACCAAGAAGGTTTGGTTCAATATGTAATATTCGATGTTGATTGGTTGTGATTAAACCACACGTAAGAAATATACTCAAACTATTTCTTATTGTGCGGTCAATAGAAGATTGCAAGGAACTACAGCAACACTTAGATGCTTTCTGTAGTTGGTGTAATCGCAACTTGCTGGCTCTCAGCGTGTCCAAGTGCTCCATAATATCTTTTACACGTAGAAAAAATCCAATACTGTGGAACTACACCATTTCCGGGAAATCGCTAGAGAGAATGACAGTTGTCAGAGACCTCGGTGTACTTCTGGACTCACAATTAACATTCGGAAATCATTATTCTCATGTTACAGCACAGGCAAATAGAAATCTCGGTTTCATTATAACAATCGCCAAAGAGTTCACTGATCCATATTGTTTGCGGGCACTCTACTTTTCACTTGTGCGATCTGTCTTGGAAGCTTCAGCACCCATTTGGTGTCCTTACACAAGCAATTGGATCAACCGAATAGAAGCAGTGCAGGCAAGATTCCTCCGTACTCGGTGTTCGTGTGGTGAGAATGCGTGTGACCAAGCCAATTCCCTCTTACATAAGCTTCACAGTGTTAGGAAGGGACGATGCTCTCATTCAACAGACATCACTAGTCACGTACCCAGGGCAAATTCATACGTGCCAGTTCTGCACGAAGAAGCTGCAACTCGGAAAACCTTGCGTAGAAACTGTTAAGGAGAACTCAAATCCTACTGAATTCAGCACACAACCATCTTACGCTAAACCACTAAAAGCTGCAAAACCAACATCTATGGATCAAGCACCAACAACCAGCAACAACAACAACGAAACGAATGCCGATAACGAACATACTAAAACGACCCTTAAGAGTAAAACACAAACTGGAACATCCGACTGCGAGCAGCAGGAAAGTTGTACGGATGAGGACATGGACGTGAACGATAACGCGAAATAAGACAAACGAAATGAACCTCAACTTGCAGTGGACAACACTGGCAATATTTCGCCCCCTAGAAAAAGGATCTCAACACGCAGCAGAAAGCTGCGCCTGAACGAGACCAAAAATTTAACATAGCTGTTTTTTTTTTATTTATTGTAAAAAAACCAGCAATCGGCCTCGTCGAGCTATCGCATTTGGACCTAAATAAATTTATTAATTATAAAAAAAGATTCCTCCGTTTTGCTCTTAGAACTCTGCCGTGGCGTAACCCAACAAAGCTACCACCGTACATCGATCCTTGTCGTCGATATGGAAACCCTAGCCAAAAGGCGGAACACATTTAGAGCAGTATTTGTTGGGAAGATATTAACTGGCCAAATAGATGCTCCAGATATTCTCTCACAAATAAATGTCAATGTGCCCCCGAGAAGTCTCAGATCGCAAACCTTTTTAAGACTCGAGTTTCAACGCACCGAGTACGGTCAAAACGAACCCATTAGGGCGATGTGTAATGTATTTAATAGTGTTTATGGCCATTTTGACTTTTCTGTATCTTGTGATGTTTTCAAAAATAGACTAAGAAGGTTGACTTAGATTTTAGGATTCATTTTTTTTGTAATATTTGTATTTTTTATTTTTGTAATGCTGTGTACTATTTGATTATATTTTATTGTAGCGTGAATCCATTGTAATCAGGTGTGAATATATAAAAGGCTAATGGGTTTTTACGCCCATTTGAGGATTGCTTCTGAAGTATATCCTGAAATGGGCTTTTCCCATTCAACTACATTTCATGTAGACCAACATAGGTCAGATGAAAAATAAGAATAAATAAATAAATAAATAAAAAAAAAATAAATAAATAAACAAATAAATAAATAAATAAATAAATAAATAATAAAATATTTAAATAAATAAATAAATAAATAAATAAATAAATAAATAAATAAATAAATAAATAAATAAATAAATAAATAAATAAATAAATAAATAAATAAATAAATAAATAATTGATTTATTATTACTATAAATGTACTAAGAAAATAAATATTTTACATTAAGTAGTATAGTCCTACGTCTACAGCTCGTGCAACCCCATAGGGCTGCCTCTTGTAGTTCTTTCCTTTCTTCCATCGTGTTTTTCGTTGATCAATTTCATTTATAGCGAGTCGGTAGTGATGCTACTTCTTTCTCGTCCTTTCTTAATTTCTAGACTTACGTGCTTGAGCCTTTGGGGATCTGTGCAAGTTTCTGGTAATTAACCTGGTGGAAACCTATGCTTTCTTCCTGACGATGGAACATTATAGGTATATTCAGTGAGATTTCAGACTGGTTTGATAGCCTCTAAGCAGTAAATTCTGTCTCTTGATGTCGAAAATCAGCTTCTAATTACGTTTCTCGGGGGTACAAGATATTGTGTATTTTACCTATGTCCCTTCTCAAAATTGCAAATTAGTGCAGACTTCATAGTTACACTCATAGTCAAGCCTGTTAACAAAAAAATTACAAAAATCCTAACCTAAAAGTGTTTCATTATCTTTAAAAGTGACAACACACACTTCGCGCTATCGCAAATGCGTGTGAGGTTAGCTTACCGAAAGAGCTACCAAAACGCATAAGATTTGCACTAAAATAGAATGTGACGTAATATCCTTTGTGGTTCACCTATCCCTGTGTTTCAAGTATCCCCACTCTCCCCTATTCATTGTATTGGTATAAACTGTTATGAAGAATAACGGATCATAGCACAAAAATATCCACAAATTAGATCCGGGAAAAGAAGTCTCCCAAAGACCCCACTCTCGATGGGAGATGCAAGTACAATGTTTCTTCTAACTTATCGTTGTCCATTTTTGCTCTCTACTGAGTACAATTCAATTGACGTTTCAATGGCAGTGGCGTTGGATAATTCTGTACACGTTTCGTTTGAGTTCTCCGTATTGTATAAAGTAAATTAGCGAGGACTACCATTACAGTTTATGCATTAGACAGATAGTTTATCTGACTACATTTTTGCCGTATACTTCACAGTGTAGCAACAAATGCACACGAAAGAATCCCTTTTATGACCAATGTGACTGAAAAAATATTTATTCGCAGTAAATTAAGACTTGTAATTTCAAGCATATTGTTTTTATGTCCAATTACACTTTCAATGGCCTTTTGCGTTTCCCCCAATTTAAATACTTATCTTGATAATTTAAACCATTTCTTTTTCATAGTTTTGGTTTGTACAGGACTTATTTATTCATATTTTCGGAACGGGAATTCCGAACTAAACAATATGAAAGCAATTAGGATGACCGGAAAGAGACTGCATTATAATCAACTGAATGCACGGGTTTTATGCCATCGACAAAACATAATCACCAGCATACTTACAGACACTTTTTGCTTCAATGCAAATGAAAAATTTGAAATATCTACTGTCTCATTCACGAATCGCATTTTCCCTCTGTCACTCTCTGTTTAAGGGCTTAAAAGCACATGTGACCTTATTATTCAGTTTATTTATTTAATAGGCACAAATGCGTTCGTTTGGCGGTGCCAAATTCATTTTATTACATTTTGGATATTTTAAAATTAGGAGGTTACAATTTTGAAATATTTTTTTACAACAAGGGGAATTTTTTTTTCATTTTCTTAAAGCTAAAAATTGAATGTTATTTACAACAGTGGGATACAAACGATTTTAAAAAAATTGCAGCTATTTTAAAACTAGAAATCGAGTTTGATAAACACAAGGGGGAACAAGTTATCTTTACGAAAAATTTTACTGCTATCTTAAAACAAAGAATACAGTTTGAAAAGGGAATTTATGAGAAATTTAACAGCTATCTTAAAACTAGAAATGCAGTTTGACATACAAGGTGGGAAAGAATATTTTTTATGACAAAAACACAGCTATCTTAAAACTAGAAATACAGAATACAAATGTGGTTTGTTTCCATTCTCGGTGTTCCAGCTGTTGTATCAGGGATAGAAGAGAGTTGGCGGATATGGGGATAGGTAAGAAGACCAAACTTTCCATTCACCGGACCTGCGGAGAATCGGGTCGCTCTCGCTTCAAATTTCGTGACAAGGGCGACGGCGGTCACATAATGGCACTGTGGCGCTGATCGGTTCCACAAGGCTCTTCCAAAAACAAGAAATAAAATAGATGGGCTAAATTGGGATACATATCGTTTTTATGAAAATATAAATAAGGGACATATAGGGAAGATCGCGATTTGCCAGCATATCACGAACTGGGACACTGGGTGGTCTATCTAGGGCCCGAAGGGAATCCTTTAACTGAGACTTGGCGTCACAATATCCGGCGCATATCCAGACAACGTGCTCGATGTCGTTATAGCCCTCGTCACAAGCGCACAGACTACTCTCCGCAAGCCTAATATGCCGCAAATGCGCATCCAAGATGTAGTGGTTGGACTTAAACCGGGACATTACACGAATGAAATCCCGACCTGCATCCATCCCCCTGAACCAAGGCTTCGTTAATACCTTTGGGATAATGGAATGTAGCCATCGTCCAAGTTCACCAATGCTCCAGGAGGTTTGCCAACTGTTGAGTGTCCTCTGACGACAAATACTAAAAAAATCGTCGGAGCAGATTGGTCTTTCGAGTATGTTACCATCTAATGCGCCCACCTTTGCTAAAGAGTCGGACTTTTTGTTGCCCGGGATAGAGCAATGAGAGGGGACCCAAACATAGGTAATCTGGTAAGATTTTTCAGATAACATACGCAAGGACTCCCGTATCTTCCTCAGAAAATACCGGAATTGCTTTTTGGGCTTCATCACACGAAGAGCCTCGATAGAACTGAGGCTGTCCGAAATGATGAAGTAGTGGTCAGAGTTTCGATGATCCAAATGGTGTACTGCATTGCAGCTAACTTTGCGACGTAAACTGCGCGGGATCATTGAGCTTAAATCAAGCGGTGATAGTATTATTGAAGATACCGAAGCCAATGGACCCATCGAGATTTGATCCGTCAGTGTAGAACATTTTGTCACAGTCGACTTCTCGGATTTTTTTATAAAATATATTGGGGATCACTTGCGGGCGTATATGGTCCGGGATTCCACGAATCTCTTCCTGCATGGATGTGTCGAAGAATACAGTAGAATTAGAAGTATCTAGGAGACGGACGCGGTTGGGATTGTACGAAGAAGGATTGATGCCCTGTGCCATGTAGTCGAAGTACCAGGACATAAATCGGGTTTGTGAATTAAGCTCGACGAGCCTCTCGAAATTTTCAATCATGAACGGGTTCAGAATGTCGCATCGAATGAGCAATCGATACGAGAGTTCTCAAAATCGATTTTTTAGCGGGAGAGTGCCCGCCAGCACTTCGAGACTCATCGTATGGGTCGAGTGCATGCAACCCAAGGCAATGCGCAAGCAACGATACTGGATTCTCTCCAGTTTTATGAAGTGTGTGTTCGCAGCGCAGCGGAAAAAGAAACACCCATACTCCATCATCGACCATATCGTTGTTTGGTATAACCTGATCGGTCTCTTGGGTGGGTACCCCACCATGTTCCAGTTATTGTCCGGAGAAAATTGATCCTTTGTTGGCATTTCTGTTTCAGATACCTAATGTGACATCCTCAGGTACCAGGTACCCCGAACCAGACCCCGAGATATTTTACTGTGAAGACCTGATAGATCGTTACACCCATTAATAGAAGCTGAAGTTGCGCCGACTCGGGCTTCCTAGGAAAGACAACTAACTCAGTTTTCTCCGTGGAAAACTCGATACCCAGCTGAAGAGCCCAAGCAGACAAATTATCCAAGGTATCTTGTAATGGTCCTTGCAAATCAGCAGCCTTGGGCCCTATAACAGAGACCCATCTAGCTAAATCGCCATGTGAAAAGAGCATGTGCTTTTCAGACAACAGGTTTAGCAAAAAGTTATTTAAAATCGGTGAAAGACCATGCTGGTGCAGCTTCTCCGACAGAATGTTGATAGAAACTGATTCAAAAGCCCCCTTAATATCCAAGAAGACTGATGCCATCTGCTCTTTGTTAGCATAGGCCATTTGGATGTCTGTAGAAAGCAACGCAATGCAATCGTTCGTCCCTTTGCCTTTGCGGAAACCAAATTGTGTATCTGACAGTAAGCCATTTGCTTCGACCCAATAGTCGAGGCAAAACATGATCATTTTCTCGAGCAACTTCCGAATACAGGACCGCATTGCAATCGGTCGATACGAGTTGTGGTCGGAGGCTGGTTTTCCTGGTTTTTGGATGGCGATGACCTTCACTTGCCTCCAGTCATGAGGGACAATGTTACCCTCAAGAAACTTGTTAAATAAATTCAACAAGCGCCTTTTTGCAGTGTCAGGCAGATTATTCGGCAAGTTGAATTTGATTCTGTCTAACCCTGGGGCGTTATTGTTGCATGACAAGAGAGCAAGTGAGAACTCCACCATCGAAAACGGTGTTTCGTTCGCGGTATCGCGAGGAGACGCGGCGCGATACGTTTTCTGTACCGGGACAGAGTCCGGACAGATCTTCTTGGCGAAAGCGAATATCCATCGGTTTGAATATTCCACGTTCTCGTTGATACTGTTTCGGTTACGCATGCGTCGAGTCGTACCCCAAAGAGTGCTCATCGCTGTTTCTCTCGTTAACCCGCCGACGAATCGGCGCCAATAACTGCGTTTTTTGGCTTTCATTAGACTCTCCATTCGCCTTTATAACGATGCGTACTGTTGATAGCTAGCGGGTAACCCGTCTTCCCGGAAGGCCTTATATGCAGTGGACTTCTTCGCGTACAGCTCTGAGCACTTTGTCCCATCGCGGTGTGGGAGACCGTCCATTGGTATTCGCGCTGGGTACTGGTTTAGTCTGAGCTTGATTCGCGCTGTCGAGAATCAAGCCAGCCAAAAACCTGTACTCTTCCTCCGGAGGCAGCTCTTGAGTGGATTCGATTTTAACGGATATCGCGGTCGCGTAACTCTTCCAATCAATGTTCCGTGTGAGGTCATACGAGACATTGATTGTTTCTGATGGTATTGAACCGTTAGCAATTGAAATTACGATAGGCATAATCGCTACCGTGGGGATCAGGGATCACCTTCCACATGCACTCTAACTGTAGCGATGTCGAGCAAAGCGATAAATCCAACGCGCTTGCGCGTGCTGGTGGTGTAGGAATCCGCGTCATTTCTCCCGTGTTTATGGTCATGTTGAAATTGTCGCAAATATCTTGGATCAATGTTGATCTATTATCAATATGTCTTCATGGTGATAATAGATAGTAGCCCCATACCGTACACAGGGCCGTCGAGAGCGGCGGCGGGCCCCAAGGCTAGTGTTACTGACGGGCCCTTCTCAACTTACTTATTTGAATCTTGATTAGAGGACTTGTATATATTCATTCATATATCAAACTATGTTGCTGTTGCTAAAATTGCTATGGTTATGTGTTTTTCAATTAGCGGGTTCCCGGGTACTCTTTTGCCCTGTTAAAAATGTACACAATGGTTAACAACCTTATTAGAGGTATATGGAGATAATCCGTGTATTCGCACCACGTTTGTGTCATCGCCTTTATATATACAGAGGTACTGACTTCATGTTGCCACATTCAATGATATATTTAATTTTGCGCAATAAACGCTTCTACTTGATTATTAGTCTGAAAAATAATCAGTACACTATGTCCAACTATGAAATTGTAAGGTATAGACATTGATCATCTTTACCTCCATTTGCAAATTTGATATTTTTAACTTCTCCAACAGGTGATTTTAAGGGACACCTCGAAAAGTAAACAGGAATACAGTTTGACCACAGTACGGCCATTTTCCGCTTTGATCGTCATTCATTTTTATTCACGTTCGACACAGTAGGTTGAAGTAGGGGAGACTGGGGCTAGTTGGCGGGGTTTTTTGGTTTCAATTTTTATCGCCGATTTTTTTAAAGTGTTTGATGCATTGTCTCCATTTTTAGAGACAAAAATATGTGACGCGGAAAACCCGCTAACTTACCCCGGCCCCGGGGTAAGTTTGCGGTGTGTGAGTATACGCCAAAAACTAAGCAATCAAATTACTCAATTACTTCAAGGGACCTTTTGGAACGTGCTGAATGTCTTTTCGAGAAAACTGTATATTAACCGACATTTGCTATTATATTTCAGTTTCAATACCCCGGAATTTTGACTTTGACGCGTACTCCCTATACAAAAGAAAATTTTCGAAATTTTTTATGCAATTAGCCGGAATAAATGTCTCCTACATTGGCGAGATACACAAGAAAAAGATTTTCTTACTTTGGAGTGAATTCCAGAAATAAAAATATTTCATGATTTTATTGCACTGTAAATAGTACCGCCAACTTATCCCACGTGCAGCACCGCCAACTTGCCTCAACCGCATATTTTATTAAAAATTATTTAAAAAATTACTTTTGTTTGTGGATAGATGTAATATCTATACGGATGCTCTTTTCACGCGCTGTCGAAAAATATAATCATTCGGGAAATAGATTTAAAATCACTCTAAATAACGCAAAGCATTTAAAATTTAGAACATTTACGTGGTATACTCGAAAACACAATATCACCCACAACTTCCACCAAACAAATCGTTTTGCAACAAAAACACATTGGATAACGGGTTTTACCTAACTTGAGGTACACAAGAAGAGCCAGCGCAATATGTCTAATTGAAACAGAGAAAAAGGGATTCCGCCAATTTACCTCAACCGCCAACTAGCCCCGGGCTCCCCTACGATATTTTGCTTCTGTGGTTTAGACAAAATGATACACGGGTAGATTTATCTGTTGGTAGTGGTGGAGCAGTTTTTAGCTTTTGTTGTTAGCAAGAATAAGGTAGCAAATTCAGCTCGTAATTCTCGTTTAACCCTACAACGGTTTCGTAACTTTTTCTATACGTAAACGGTTTTGTGGGGTACATTCGTACCCCAGAATTAAAACCGCTCTAATATGCCTAGTTTTTATTGAATTTATAATTAAATTAGATAGTTTTATTCAAAAATAAGCCAATCAAAGCAGCCTTTTCAAAAATAATCGTGCTTTGCAAATTTTTTATGCACATTTTCATTTTTATACAATTTGTCCTAAAAATACGTCAACATCCCTTTTTAACCTTTATATTGCTATAACTTCGGAAGCTTCTAACCGATTTTTACTATCTATACGGCGTTGTAAATATTATTAAATTGCCTTTTGAACAAATAGTAAATAATTCAAAAACCGACCAAAAAGTGCATTTATTCCGATGCTTGTTTGAACACCAAATACAAATACAATACAAATAGTAAATATACAGCAATATGCAGTAACGAAGTTAAAATAGGCGATGAAGGAACAGACCAGTGCATTGTACGTTCCAGAACTTGGGCTACAGAAGATGAGGAATTGAGTGGTGCATAGTACATATTATATACAAATCATATTTTGACATCAAAACCAAAAAATACGATTACGATCCAAGCGCCTTTTCTAGTTACTTTGCTATAGTAGCATTATTAAATCAAATAACAGATTTAATTGTTCAGCAGTGTTGAAGCCTATACAATTTCACGCAAGTTACTATGTATCGATATTTTGCTTATAAAAAAGATATAATAAATTTTCCGAATTATATACACATGATAAAACACAAACGTAAACGGTTTTGTGGGGTACATTTGTACCCCAGACAAATTTTAAGCAGGCTCTGTTAGGTTATTTAAGTGAAACAAATAGGTTGCACCAGCTTTAATGGAAGTTTAATAATCAAATTGATTTATGATAAAGTTTGCTTGCAGTTAAAATAAATCGTAACGGAATAACAGGGATTGCAAATAGCTCTGGGGTACAAATGTACCCCACAAAACCGTTGTAGGATTAAAAATATAGAACAACCGAGAAATTTTTTTCTAGCTTTTATGAAGGTTTTTTTGGAAAGGAATGTGAAGTTTTAATGTAGAAGTCGGTTTTAATACGCTGTTGGAATATGCAGTAATAGACAAAAAATGACACAGAACGCAGTAATAAGGAATTAAACGCAAATAAAACAACTGCGAGTACAGCGGGCAAACGACTGCTAGTACTGGTGACTGAATTGAACTGATTTGATTTCCTTATTTGGCACATAGCAATTGGCTTCTTATGGATATCACAAACATCTCTAGCGACGCCCAAAATTAGTGTTCCATCTTAACACAAAGCATTTTTGGCGAAAAATTGTTTTAAAGTGCTATGAAAATACAAATATACAAATAAAAATTTATTTCAATTACCGGTTAATTAAAGTCAGTCTACCTACTCATCCCTCCCGGAGTCCAAGCTAAAATCGTTCCGCCATAGATCCCCGGCAAAATCTAGCCCCACTGTGGATAAATTGTGTTGCTATTGTTTTTTTGGAAATGTTCTTTGAGACCAGCTATTCGAGAAGTGAAACAATTACTAAAAGTGAAAAAGGTGCTCAATGTGGCAGGAGCTAATATCCTACAATTGCACCATATAAAACATTAATCACAGTCATTCGTTACGCGAAACAACATACAACACGCCAACGAATGCGGCAACGTTAACTAAAGCATCCCCGTATATATAGACAACGGCTCTAAACAGGTGCGCTTACACGATTTATCTCTGCCCACTCCGATAAAAAAAAAGTTTATATCAAGGTACGGAGAAATGGATTTAATAACATTGAGGAACATTTTCCAGGGTAATTCTAATCCTTTTCCTGTGGTGAGAATGCTTGTGAACAAACTAATTCCTTTATACAAAACCATTTTATGCATATTAACCGAACATGGAACATCTCATCAGACAACACCGGTTATGCACCCAGGGCAGATTCCTATGCGCAAATTCTCCAAAAAACACTGCACCACCTAAAACATTGTACAGAAGTAGCTAAGAAAAGTCCGCCTACTATAACCGCTAACAGCACATCGTTATCTTATGCCAAACCACAAAATGCTTCAAAACCAAGATTTGTGGATCTTACAGAAACAAATATTCACTCAATAAAATATTCCCAGTGTCTGCAATCCAACAACCGGTACCACCAGTAAAGAAACGAACGCAGAAGAGGACGGATACGTTCGTGTGCTTGCATTTCTGTTTGGCGCTGTTCTCTTCGAAAATACATTGAATTGGCTTCTGAACGTTTTGTAAAGTATTCTGCCAATTCAAACAAAAAACTCGGTTTTGTTGACCTAGTACATAAAGTAGACAACTCCTCTAAGAACGTTTGTTTTAACAAATGTTAAATATATCGTCGGTTGTCACGGTAAAGATGGACACGTCTATCGATACCAGGACACATGTTAGTGAACTCGGGTGATTCGTAGTTATACTGCCTAAGCTCGACCCTCATTAACAGAAGACAAAGATTAAGCCCGTACGATATTAAGCCTGTTCTAACGACCCTGCCACTTCTAGTTTTCCGATCTGTTTACTTCACATCCTTGCTCTCACTTGAGTACTATGGCTCTAATTTTCATAAATTTCCCTACCCAGTAATCTCTAGCTAATTGAATGTCGTTAAAATGTAAAAAGAAAATGTGACTAACATAGTCGAAATAAAAAAAGTTAAATATAAAATAAAGCTCTGGTATCCACAATTTCGAACCCTCAAGTTATTAGATTAAAATGTCTTTCAAATTTTTCTCCGCTTTCCTCATATGACAATTTAATAGGGTGAATAATTACAAAGAAATTACTTATTCTTATTTTTCTTGCTCTTCTATGAATACCAGACGTTTTCACCCATCTTCCGGATAAAAATTCGGGCCCCCAAACGCGACCCGGGCCCCAGGGCAATTGCCCCGGCTGACCCCCCCTCTCATCGGGCCTGACCGTACAGTGCGAAGTTAAACTCGAACTAGCCGCGGTGCCGGTATAGATTCCGTGATGTTACAAAGCGTTCAGTGCCCTACCGAGGTACTAGGAGCAATGTAGATGGAAGCAAGGCAAAGGTATTTGCCTTTTATTAAAAATTGACAAGCGAAAATTTCAATGCTTGGTGTCGAAGGGAGGT
The DNA here is from genome assembly GCF_030247195.1 of Topomyia yanbarensis. NCBI lineage: Eukaryota > Metazoa > Arthropoda > Insecta > Diptera > Culicidae > Topomyia > Topomyia yanbarensis. Next base: position 113,555,155 of record NC_080672.1, on the reverse strand, counting down.
TAATTCGGTTGAAAGAATAGCACTTTTCAACCCCCAAAAGTACTTCTCAGGGTTTTCTCGATCCAGACGAATTATATTAAAGTCGTGGAAGTTGATGTCTATTTCGGAAGTTAACAAAGTTTCACACAAGGCGAAGACATCACATTTTAAACTGATTATTTAGTATGAATTTTCGGGAGGCTACTTCTGCAATTCCACTGTAGGACAGTGATCGAATGAGTGACCTCGTTTGATGACTTAGCCATCGAAGGATACGATCGCTGCAGGGAAGGGCCATTTAGCAGTCAACTGTTTCAAAAATGTTTGCACTACAGGGAAAAAATGTATCGGAGTTCTTTTAAGAGGATCAGTAACATTGAAAGCTGTGAAAATTAGGTTCACTATGTCAGAAAATTTCATTAGTCCGTTACTGGATTGAGTATCTGTTTGAAAAAAGTGGACACTTGGGGTTTTTGGAGTCCCTGGAAGTGGTGGATTCCCCTTGTTAGAATTAAAATTTCCAAGGTTTTTTTTATTTCGGTTATAGAGGTTTTAACCTTAAGGTCATTCGCCTCTTCGGGTTGGAAAAATCTCTTATGAAAAATTTCTAACCCAATGTGCGGGGTCGGGACTCGAACCCAGGTGCGCTGCGTACAAGGCAATCGATTTACCAACTACGCTACGCCCACCCCCTTATTTCGAGCAACTTGCTTCGGCTTTAGGGCATAACTTCCGTTGGATTTATTGATTGTAGTTGGCACACTCTCAGAGGACGACACCTTGGCACCCTTACAAGACAGTCTAGGGGAGGCTATATTTCTCCTCTTTCTGGATTCCCCCGGGCTAACAAAAGATGTTCCTTCTTGTCGTCAGATTTTTGCTCAACGTCAGCCAAAAAAGCAAAGAAATTTTCGGAATGGATCAAATGGCGAAGCATTCTTTAGAATTTCTGCATAAGAGCACTTCGAGCGTTCCTCAAGGGAACGCTTAATTTTATCCCCGCGCTGCTTGTTCGCAGGGCATGATTTTAAGATCATACAGCCCCGCAGTAAATACACAATTCAGTTTCAGTAGGTGGCTGTGTGGCCCAGCTTCTTACAATTGCTGCAGCTCTTTTCCCTCGGTACACACAGACGATCAGGCAGACGAACCTTATACAGGAGGGCATAGTTGGGAAGGGAAGACCCTGAGAAAGTCACTCGAAGCGAGTCTGACAATGAATAAGTTGTCTCCCGCGGGATCTCTGGAATATTAGACGATTTCGTGTTGGGCCGGAAATAGACCACCCAGGGTCCATTTAAACTGGCTGTAAACGAGAGATGAAACTTATATTTAGGGGATAGGGATCTAAAAAGTAGCGACTGATCGGGGGAAAAGGAAATACTTAGCTTATATAGGAGCATGTCCGGCTTTTCCACTATTCACTTCACCAGCCTAGGAGTTGACCTTCACTGGCAATGTATAAATACTTATTCACTCTATGCACCGCATAAGAAAACGATCAACTTCGATCGAGAGCTCGGAAACGAATGAGCAAAAAGAATTAAATTTTAACATTTTCCAGAAAAACGACCGTTCGCAAGTAACTCCTCTAAACAAATTTCTGGCTACGCTACTGAACTAGTACCATGGTCAATGTTTTCTGCCGCCACAACTCTGTTACAACGGATCAATGTATCAAATTCAATTAAAATACATTGCTGCATTGCATGATGAAATTAAAGTATCCCTCTGAACATGAACAACGTCCTCTTGTACCACGCAAAATGGTTGGAGGAGTGAGTGGGTGGTGTTATGTGCACCAACGCAGTACGATTAATATATTGCAAACTTCATTCGAGTATGTGACGAGGCACCCAGCTCACAGTGGCACGACTTAGAACAAAAGGTGGACTAAAGTCCAAACTTTTCCGTGTCGGTTCATATAGGACGTTTTTATGTAATTTTGGTACGCTGAATTCGTTTTCGATATTAAAACATTTCAAAAATGAACATTTACTATTCATTAGTGTGCCTCAAAAAAAAAATTTTTTTTTTCTAAATCGTTCTTAAAATTTGTGTATGTTAATTTTCGTGTGCTAAATCGTTTTTGATATTAACATTTGCAAAAAAAAATCATTATTATTTTGTTGTGAAGGTTCAAAATTTTTTTAAAGACATTTTTGTGCGCTGAATTCCTATGTTGGTTGTAGAAAATAGAAATTAAATTTACTACTTATTAGAGTGGCTCAAAAGTAAATATTTTGTCTTTTATAAAGATTTCTTTCAATTGTAATTTTGGAATTTATTTTCCGTATTGAAACGAATTGATTCTCATTATGTGGCTTTAGAAATGACAATATTATTTTTAAGGATCAAATAAAATGTGATCGACTAATTTTGGAATGTTTAATTCATTAGTGGGTTACTTGGTACTACATTTTTTTTTCATTTTCAAAACAAACATTTTGAGCGTCTTAGTGGAATATTGATTTACATTCACTATTCAACAAGATGGTTAACGATTTTGTTTTCGCAGGTGTGTTTTAAGTTGCTTAGATTGCTTATTTCATACCTTAAATTAAAATAAATCCAAAATCCTTTTTTCGCGTATATGGTTCATTTAAAAATGGTCTCATTTTATAAGGATAATATCGCATACCCTTAAGCTATATCAGCGCTATGCAAACTCGGTAAAAATAGTATCACCAAATGTCTAGAACTCAACTGTGTTCACTCAATTTGACAGTTATTGCGTAAGTTAGCAAAAATAGTTCATGAAACAGTTTATGACACATTTCAGATGGTTGAAAATATTTACTGAATTTCAAATATTCTTAATTCCTTTACCACTTAAAAACCATACTTCCCATTCGGCTCCTTACTCTTGATCACTAGTAAAACCCTTGTAGATCATGCTCTAAATGCTATTTGAAAGTTGTGCATAAATTAGTGTCATTATTCTAGTCATAAAGTGAATATTCAAATAAAATATCAGTAATAACCATGCGTCTCCATTCACAGTTTTTTCAAATTTTGACTGCTTATCGCAAGTTTTCGCAAAACTAGCATAGGCTCATTTTAAAGAGAAAATGAAAAGCTTTCGAATGAGCATAGTGTGATCGCGGGCATTGACGGGCGTCTTTGTTGTTATCGCTTTAGAAATTCGAATTCAATAAAAATTCACGACAAAACAGTTATCTAAACACTAACTAAACCAACTAGTGACTTATTTTTGGCGATTTTACGATGCAATTTTATCACACGGATAATTTTGGTGAAGTAATGTAATTCATAAAATCAACCGTTTCTTTGAAAAACGAGAATAACCGTATGTAGTTCCTATGGTCAAATAATGCAAAAAACACTTGAGTTATGCCCTTCAAAAAGCTGTCAAAAATTCATTTTGCATTCAAATCACCTAAAATCTCGCGAAAATGTCTCTGATGGCTCAGCTAATACGAGAAAAATACTAGTGAGAATATCGCATAACCTTCATATATGGACTTAAGTCCGGGCTCGTCCCACTGTGCAGCTGTTTTCCATTCCCAAGGTGCAGTGGGCGTAGGCACTTTACAGGGTAATTTTGCAAGCTTTCAGGGACGAACCTTTGCACACTGATGTGTTTTTATTCTCCTCACTCATTGACGTCACGCAGCAGATGAGTATTTTCAATAAGCTACTTACAAATACTTACCACATGCTCCTCTCGATTTCAATCGGTGTAAAACTTGATAATTCATGAACCAAACTTAACTTCAATAAATTAACGAAGTTCAACCTTTTTGGATGTATTGTCCCTCGCCGCTTCCATGCCAGCTTGTTATTCACTCATGTTGCGTGTACTTTTCAATATGGAATGTAATAAATAATAAAACACGATTGTACTCTAATTAAAATAATTTATGTCCAAACGGTAAGTGCACACGAGAGGCCTCGTGCAGGACAAACATACATGATTTTTTTTCTCCCATTATCGTTATTTGGACAGTTTGACTAAAATAATAGTGAAACATGACATGAAACAAAATTTAATCATTGACAACTTTTCACGAAATTTTCGGAGTAATTATTGCGCCAATAAAATTCGAACAGACTGTCTTACAGCATACACGTATCTATGATGTTTTTGAAATAATGCTGGACTATTCAGTGTTTTATCGTTTATGCTTCATTCGATTTCTATAGCACGGTGAGTGGTGTTTAGAGTTGTTTTCACAGAATATAAAATGCTTTGCTTAAATTTTAAAATTCGATTTTTGGAAATCATATACTACGTTACTAATTTCTGCTATTGAAAATTATCCAAACTTCCTACACTATTTTCAACCTGTCAGTTTTAAAGTACACTGTTGAAATTACATAGAACCAATTCCAAACCTCATGCTTGACTACTCAAACAAAGAACTCTTCACACTAATGTGGATTCTCGATTCTAACCAATTTGTTATTATTCCCGCGTGGGAATTCAACAAGACCCAGGAAGGAAAAATGAGTTGCCATTCGCGGCGTACGGATAACATCCATCCAATTGAATTCGATCGTGACTAATGGAGTAGGCGCCAAGTGCTTTGTAAATATTGCCTATTCAATTTCCTTTCGAACGGTGAGCCGGAGGCTGCGAGTAACCTTTATCCTTGTATAAAGTATATATTTGAAGGCTTGTTGGTGGAAAAAGAAGAGAAAAAAAAACAACACCGACGATGAATATGGTTTTCAAAGCCAGACTGGGCTAATTGAATTGCCGCTGAATGGAAATTCACAAATTCGCTTCGACAAAGTGCGACTCTTGCCACGCATACATTTAATTCCGACGACAAGCGTTATTCGTTGATAATGTAACCGGATGTTAGGGCCTACCGGGAGGCAAACTTGGCAAACCGTACATCGCACGCACTGACTCGGGTAGGTATCTTTTTTTTTGCTTCCCAACTTTTTTCGAACAAGCTTTTTTGTCTGCCAGGGCACGAAATCGGTTCCGAAATAGGCAATCAATTTGCTTTCTCACTACCCCCACCCCAAAGCTACGAATTCCCGGGTAGGCGCTGGGCTTACCCCAAACCTTACCAATTCCCAATCATGTCAACGCCTTTTGCGTGGAGGAAAATTTATTCCGTATCATCTGTATGCAAATCATGTTTTCAAAATGAGGCGAAAGCACTTTCCTAGATTTACGATGCCGATTTCTGGTAGTGACTGACTGTGGGATCAGGCGCCCCTTACCTTTCCCCTCGTCAAACGCTATTCACTGATTGGTGAGACAGCAAAATTCGAAAGGACAGTTTTGCTAGATGGTCTGTCCATTTGGAATGCAAACGCTTCATGCCGAAATGTTGTTTGTTGCCCTTCGACGGTAATTCGACATTTAATTTGATTCCATCATCGTTTGGTAGTTTCGCTAGCACGCGCTCGTCCATTGGTCGTCAGGGATGGCAACATGCCCCAGTTGTGACCCGGGGTGGGAATACAATGCAATTAATTTGCAATTGATTGAGGTTATTATGTTGGAGACTAGTGTACTACACGTAAATCGTAAATAATCAAAGGGTATAGGCGGATTCAGCGGGATGGAAAAGGAAGAGAAGGGGGGGGGGGGGTTTATTACGCCTTCTTGGCAAAAAGGATCTGAGGGAATTGGAAAATGGAATTTGGAATTTCGAGTTTAGGAAACGCGTTTCCTGAACAAGCATGTAGTGTGTAGCGCAGAATTTGGCAAATCATACACAGAAATTATTTAAGATGTTTCTCATGGAAGTTACTAAGGACAACTAGTATCGGTTTTATTCATCAATGATATTGATTCAATGAATTAAATAAAAATTCAAATACAAGAATTCACGAAAGACACACGCTTTTTACTAGATCACTTTCCGGTTGAATAGAAGGGGCACAAGCCCCCCAAACTATCCCTTTCCCTTCACCAGTGGGTATCTCCGGTCATAATGAGAATACATCCGATAAGATTGGATTTGTTTACAGGAAAAAGTCTATTTGATTGACACTGGTAATTATTACAAATATTACTGGCAAGGGATTGGAGACGGCGCCGGTGGTTGAGTGGTAAGCGTGATCGCCACTCATTCCAGTTGGCCTGGGTGTTCAATTCCAGCCGAGGTCGTTGAGATTTTTCTGAGGTGAAAAAATCTGTGGTCGCGTCTTCCTTCGGAAGGGAAGTAAAGCTGTTGGTCGCCGGTCCATGAGTTGATGATGGGTCGATATCTCATCCAGATAGTGGAGTCACCTCTTTGGCGTCGGTAAAGAAGAAGTAGAATCCAACTTCTATACTTACTAATAAATATCCTCCTCCCGTGATACTTGTGGAGTGCGCAGTAGTATATACGGCGGCCTTTAGCAAAATCAAGTATCGGACTAACAATTCCTTCCCTTTCCTTCCGCGATCTACGTTCGGGCCTGGCCGCACCGGTCTTGATCAATAAACACTTTAGGATTATCAGGAGTTGCACATTGAAAGATGTCTAAAGCATAATTCTCTACTGATTCCTTGTGCAACTTCAGCTAGTCCAGATCGATAACGGATTAGCAGCCAGGGGTGGTTGCACAAGCTCAAGCTCAATATTACTGGCAAGGGATTGGTGCGGGGGAACAAAAGTTCGAAATAACGTGAATTTTAAACATACAATATCACAGTATGTGTCAGAAAACTTTGAAACTTTTACACCATAGAAAAAAAACCGCATTACATTTCTTATAAAAGATGGACTACTTAACCCTTTCATGCCCAACTTTTTTCTAGTGCATGTACAATTTTTTTCTTCCTTTTAATTACTCATATATAAGCTGACCAACTGTACGGAATTTGGGAGGACAGTACGGATTTTTGGTCATGTGTCCGGAAAAAATACTTGTACGGATTTGTCCGGAATTTGTACGGAATTTTCAACCTCAGTGGAAGTGGAAGTACTCCCGGGACAACAAAAAATCTTCCACAAATGGAAACAGACTAAATAATGTTGCAAACTAGTTTCCCAGGTTTCAAAAATGCAATTAAAAGCAAAAGGAAACCAGTGAACAAGAGTGCTAAAAAATCAATTTTTGAGAATTTTCTTATAAGCTTTGGGACTAAGTAAACTTTACGATTTGTTCTAATATAAAAGAAAAAAATGAACTTTTATAGGTCCCGCTATCTGCCTCGACTAGTTGTTTAAGCCGTTCTTTCAAGCTTGGTGGTATTTTGAAATTCAGTGTCTAGCAGCCGCCAAGTCGTTCTATCGAAGTCGAAACGCAATTTACTCGATTAATTTCCGTAATGAAAAATATAGTGCTCGATGTACACATTTGGTCTAGGGGCAGATCACTTGTGATGCATTTTTAAAAATTAGCGAAACTAACTGAATTTCTTTCCATGAAAATACAAATTCTTGATGTATTTTGCGCTGCGTGTAAGACGTCAAAACCCTACAAAACAACTAGCCCTACTTTCAACAAAATGTCGAGCAAAGTGGATCAGCGTAGGACGTTTGTTAAACAAACTTTTCTACGAGGGAGGGCAAAGTTGATGCAAAATTGGAAATTAAATTCATTTTTTTTAAATTGATGGTAATTTGTATTCCTAGAGTGATCTGCCCCTAGTATTTGGTTCAACTCAATTTGCCTCCTGTGAAGGTAGGTATCTGAAAATGATCCGGATTATACATTTTCTACTTTAATTCTTTTTCGGGACCAAATTATACAGCAGGCTCGTTTGTATCATAAACCGTTCATATTTACTGCTGTAAGTTTTCGTGATGAGATTTTTTACTTCCATTTCAGTTATTGGGGTGATTTTATTTTACGTGGATGCCTCTTTGGCCATAACCGGAAACTCTAGTGATATGGGAGAACTCACTCTCTTCTAGGATCTGAACATTGCAAATTAAGTATCAGATTCAGAGTCCGCGCGCGATCATTCAAGAATACACGCAAATATGCGAATAGCCACACGGTTATAAAATCGAATTAATACACGCGAAGTTGCATACACGCTAGCACACGCGACAAACACGTTAACATACAAACGTTTGAGCCCTTCGCGATCATCTATGCATACCTACGCTTACGATCTTGCTAACAGGAACACTCCGGCAGGGATGCATGAAGCATAGCACGTGAGTCTAACACGAGCTCAGAGGCCGCTTTGAACGAATCAAATGCAATTAGAACTGACAACGCTCGTGCTACGCTTTGTGCTCGAGCTGTAGGATTCGAAGAGCTAGCTCGGTAATCTGGCACGATTTAACTCAATTAACTAGCACGGTAAGCCTGCCCAATGAGCTAGAACGCAATAGAGTAAGCCATTAAACGAAAGAATAGGACAAAGCACTAAAAAAATGTCTTGGTAAATGTGCGACAAGTCTCTGCAATAAAACGATACAAGCATTGTTACTCACACTAACGTGTTGTATTTTTTCAACTTTGCTATAGCTGAGCTATAGCTTGGAACAGCGTACTAGCTAGCACCGGGCTAGCAAGAGCTCTCGCTCATCGGTGCTCGTGCTACTTGCTAGCTCAATGAACTTAGTTCTGATACATTATGAGCCAGTGCACAGGATGCAGCACCGTTCTTGTGCATGCATGCACTCCGGTGACTAAGCGAACGTTTTAGCACTTATAAATTCAGAAACGCAGTCTCAAGAATGAGCATACATACGCTCGTGTTCTCGTGATCATGAATTAATTATGTCCGGAAGTTCTTCCTCTCGGCCCTAGCAGCCTAGGACCCATGCCCTCAGCTGGACCAATCAGAAAACAAAAATCACGTTCATATCTACTAGACAATACGTTCCATGGTGACATGACCGGGAACTCTAATGATAGAGTTGATTGTGATAGAAAACTCACTCTTTTCTAGCATCTGAACCATACACTGAAAATAAGTATCAGATTCACGGTCCGTGTGATCATCCAAGAACACACGCGAATGTGTAATTGGACCTGGTTTTAAAATCGAATTTATGGATGCGAAGTGACACGCTAGCACACACGACATGCAAACGTCTACGCGACAAACAAACGCCCACGCAATCGAATACAATAACATACAAACGCCCTAGACCTTCGCGATTGTACACAAAGCCGAACATACAATCGCGATCATCCACGCACAACTACGCCCAATATTTCGCTAACACAAAACGCCCCGAATGATTTAGTGACCCCTACATCACTTCCAATCCGATTCACGCTGTCTCAAGCACACACCAATAAACGCTCATTCTCACGCGATCGTAGAGCCCATACGCCCGCACAACTGAACCGTACACTCGATATCACAATCAGAATCATGGCCTGCTGCAATTGGACTTAAATAGCAATGAGAAATTCTGATGGGTAGCCTTTCCGTTAACTCAGCTCTACAGCTCCAGTAGGACAACTCTCGAAAAAGAAAGAAAGAAAGAAAACAAAATTTAAAATATCTATGAGAATCGTATTCTGTAATAAAATTATGTTTTTGTCTGTCAGTTAGTATGAAAAATAGAAACATGTTAAAAACATTTACAAGAAAAACATTTTTACTACTTTTTTCTCCGCGATGCAACCACAATAAATATGTTTCTATTCTCTTCAGACTTTCGTTGTGAAAAAATAAAAGTTTTCAAAAAATGAGTTTTTGTAGTTTTTTCGATAAAAAAAATTAATTTTTTGAAAAATTCGCAACTTTTTATTCTGCGTTTGTTTTATTTGTGTTTTTCTGAACAAAATACAGATCTCGTCACATTTTTTTGAAAACGCTGCAAAAACTCTTAGGTCCTTTTAAAGTATTGCGCTTGAATCAAAATGCTTTGCTTTGCCGTGCAAAATGCTCAAAACCCATGCTAGTGTTGCTTGAGGCACTAAAAACTGGATTCTAACCGCACTGCGCACTTACTATTCTTCTATTAAATTCTTCTCATAGACTGGTTAGTTCGACTGGCCTGTCTATGAAAGTACCATCTCTATCACTTGAAATAGATGTGTTTTGACAGCTCGCAGTTTTCAGTGAAAGTGCGGAGTCCAGGTTGGTGGAAAGTGCGCAATAAAACGTCTAATGGCGTAACTTTTATTCAAAACGACATATCTACAACCCAGTTAAACTCGTTCCGAAACCAGTTCGAATTTCTGATTGGAGTCAGTATGGATTCCAAATCATATGCAACAAGCGATTCCGACTCAATCGGTTTCAGAATCGGTTGTTGCATTTGATTTGGAATTCCATTCAGGATTCCGAATCAAATTCCGAATGGTTTGACCGGGAATGAGTGACTCTCTTTGTTTACTTTCTCTTTCGATTTTTATGGCGTCTCTATAGAACTTTTCACTTATTTTACAGTACAGATCGAAAGATGATGGTTTTGACTAGCATGTTATGCAAAAAGTTGAGGGATAAATGTTAAAGCGACCGAATTATTAACAGAAGAGAAAGTAAACAAAGAGAGTCACTGATTGTAGAAGTCGTTTTGAATAAAAGGTCTAGATGTTTCATCTGTAGTGAAGATGGTCTTTCGCGATTTTAAAGATTTTTGAGTGAATCTTGGAAGAATTACTGTATCGTAGAATCTGTCGGGAAGTGTCAATTTGAACAACAATCGCTGTAATACTTTAATTCTTGCCGAAGTGATCGTTTATTGTCGAGATATGTGAAAATGAAAAACAAACGAGGAACTCTGGTCAAAAAACGTTACTTTTCATCTTTTCGCATTAGTCCTAGTTTTTGGAATATTTACAAACAGTTTTCATAGCATAGCCTTGCGAAAGTCACCTCCATCAGATGCCATCATATAAGACATTCAATAATGATAATTTTCGATAGATTGCGCCAGGCAAATAAAATCATTTTGCAGAACAATCTACAACAATTAGTGTTTATGGATAATGGCAAAATCAAGATTCGACTGCACGATATGGCATCTCGAGCTTGCGATACGTTTTTTAAAAGTGTCGCTGTACAGAAAAGTGGAATCGTTACAAAGGACACATGAAAAAAAAACTAATTATTCCTAGATATTTCAATGGTGATTACGCGTTAAGATTGTGTTCTTCCTACCTGGTCCGACATTACAAAACACGACAGTATAATTCTATAAACCACGCTTTGCAGTTATCAATGACAGATTCCTACTTCAAAATTCTATGATTCTAAATTCAGATCCTCTAATCAAATTGGATATTTAAATTTAAATTCGAAACCTAATCAGTAATCATTTTGAATTCAATGTTCTAAGCAACATAACTGTTATAATTTCGTAAGTTCATTTCGATCGGACTGTCTAATTTTCTATAGAAACCCATATAATTTCTAAGAACCTTCCTGCATGGCAAAAAATTTCAGTTCATTGTGAACATGACGAATGCTAAACAGAAGATTTTTTTCTGGATTTTTTAAAAGCATAATGCGAAGAACGAAACGATGTCTCGGAATGGTCGAACTAGACTTTGACGGTAAACTAAATATATTTTGGTTCCATAAATACTAACTGCAAATCAAATACCAAATGTACATGGAGGAAACCAATCAGTACACTAACACAGAAACTCTGACTTATAATTTCTGTGCTCCATCAATTACATTGAATTCAGAAAATATTTCGATTATAGAGGTTTTAACATTGGGGTCATTTGCTTCTTTTTTCGTGGTAGAAGAATCGCTTTTGAAAAAACTCTAACCCTGTGTGCGGGGTTGGGAATCGAACCAACTTTAGTTTTCTAACTTTTGAGAAGAAATGTGTACGGATTTTTCCTAGCCCACAGTTGGTCAGCTTACTCATATATCATCTTATTCCTTATGAAGTGGTGAAATGGTTTTACATAAATCTGAACGCTGGAATAGTTATTAATTACATTTTCACATTTTACTCAATAACTAATGTTGGGGAGACTTGACTAAGATTTTATGGGGAGACTTGACCAAGTAGAAATAAGCTGAAAACGGATTCAAAACTTTTGATATTCATTATGGTGTGGTAGTATTACCACACCATAATGAATATCAAATGTTAAACACGCCACAAAAATATTCCACCTCAAACATCAGTCTATATCTTTTAGTACTAGTAAACAAAGTAAGCAGTAATACGGCTTTTTTTCGTGACGTGTGAACAATGTAAGCAGTACAGTTCATCCTTAATAGTAAATGCACCAAAATAATTGAATCAAATTAGTATTCTGTATTCCTAGTTTTAAGATAGCTATAATTTTTACTCTTTATTGAAACTCTTGTCCTCCATCTTGTAAATAGAATTGAATCCCTAGTTTTAAGATTTCTGTGAAATTTCTCATAAATATTTGTTCCCCATTTTGTGTACTAAACTATATTGTTAGTTTTAAGATAACCGTAAAATATTTCGTAAAATACTATCTTGTATATCAAAGTGAATCCCTTGTTTTAAATTTTTTCATAAAAAAATCTTTTGGCCCTCTCTTGTATATTGAATCTTATTTCTAGTCTTAAGATAGCTGTAAACTTTCTTTTCCTTGGTAAAAAAAAATATTTCAACATTGTAACCTCCTAGTTTTAAGATGTCCAAAATGTAAAAACAAAAGCATTTGGCACCGCCAAGCTAACGCATTTGTGCCTATCAAATAAACGAAATGAATAAAAAAAAATAATTGAAATTTTTGAAATGCAAGGCTTAATTATTTTGTACTGGTAGTTAAGGAGGGGGGGGGGGGGGGGGGGTAAAGGTTTCAGCGTGAAATAAAACACTTTTTTGCGAATTTTTTTAGAAGTTTGCATGAAGCAAATTTATCAAAACTTATGTCCATTATAGTGTATCATTTCAACTACATGCTGTAATTTTTCTTTGAAAAAATATCGACAAACGACTCGGTGACGAAGCTTTTTGTAGAACGCCTCTGGAAAAACATGATTTGCGGTGTGGCAAAGGATTCTTCACACTTCCTTTCGATCATGTCCATATGGGCCTGCGTAGTCCTAGTTTTCCGTTCGAAGTTTATAACTGATTCGCTTTAGAATACCTATCCGTCTTTCAATTTTATTGCTTTCGATTTTTCTTAGTCTTAAATTTTCCGAAAATAGTTAACAGAATCAGTTGAACCATGCGGCAATTAAAACACGATTCGAGAAAGTATTTGGTGTAATTTATTTTAGTGAAATGAATGAGTATTAAAAATTAATCTGATCCTCTACATATTTATGTATCTTTTCACTAATAAGTTTCATTTTGTTCGTAGTTTTTTTCAAGAAGAAGTTGAGTTTCACCAAAAATTATAAAAAAATAATTTGAACAGCACAATTAAAATTCGTTATTTACTTCGCTCTCAATAAAACTTCAATTACTTCACAGGGAGGAAAAAGTATTTCCTGTTCGGGTGATCCTTCGGGGGCAGCTATCCAATGTTGATTTTCAAGTAGTAAAAATTCAATACCTCCGCCTCTAGATCATACAGCTTGGAAGCGTAATCAGGTGATTATCCGAACAGCTTGAAGGCATCGGAGTGCTGCCGCTTCTGTGTAGCATGGCTAATATTATTTCACTTCCATCAACCATCCCAACATTCGAAGATTCCACAGCGGGAATTTCATCGTTTTGAGCAAAAACTTTTTGTCAGCCTTATTGAAAAAAACACAGTAGGTACTTTCGCGTTGCTTACAATAAAAAAATGATGTCAATCAAAAATTCACGTGAAAATTGTGTATCAGTAGGAAAAACTTCTGATTTTGACCAAACACCTTTTCTAATCGCACATTCCAGGGGAGCAAGCACGTGGCAGCCCACAAACAATATATTCTTCACCCAAGAAAGATAGGCACTCAAGTAAGAATGGATGCCAATCAAATTTGCATACATTTTGGAATTTTTGTGACGACTTTTTTGCAGTAGGGAGGCATTTGACGACAATGAATAAAGATGTTAAAAATGAAGATGATGACAATGGCAATGAAGCAATGCTGTCAGTACGGAAAAATGGGATCCATTATGCTTCGAACACCATTATCGGCACTTTCGAAAAGTAACAGAAGAGAAAGCGACAGCCACTTGTTCCGTAAAATGTACAATACTGACTTTATTCGACAGTTCCTTTATTTATGAATTATTTCGCAAAGGTGCTATCTTTCTTAAATTTTGGCACAGGTAGCTTACAGAGCAGAGCTTTGTTTCCAAATGATATCATATAGAAGCTTGAATGTAGATATCGATTATACCAACTTATTTTGACAACAGGCTTGCAGAAGCACTATAAAAGCCGTCTACTGAATACCAGATTTATTTGTTTATTTGTGTACTGCAAGCAAAATATATTTATTTCTGGGTGAAATGGAAACAAGAAGCCTATTTCTCCTCTCAGCGTTAGGTATCGTATAAACAGCTTGCCCCAACTATACAGCATGATTCGACCATTTTCGACATAGCTGCAATAATGTGGGGTTTGAGTAAATATTTGTCGAAACTGATTATGTTTTTCGCCCCGCAACGATAAGCCATACCTATATTTCTAATAATTCGATTTATTGTTTATATCATATTAAGCTAGCTGAATAACAAATGGTTTTAATTATCGTGGTAAGAGGCAAGGGGAGTAACGGGTTGCATTTTACGTTTTTGCCTTTTTCATATAGAAAGGTTAAGCAATCACTCTGAAATTTTGTCAACCTTATCCCGGAAAAAAAATAAAATTGAACCGGATGAATGGATCTTGTTCGTGGTAATCCGGATTTTCCGGAGTAATGTTCCTAGTACTAGGGAATGATTTGTAAATTTTAATTATGTCCGGATTCCCGGGAATCGAATGCAGTAACCCAATTTATTTTTACCAAGTCTAAAAGTAGATGAGTTCCCGAATCCAAAACACCAAGAAGTATCAAAATCGGTTGGAAATTACCTTAGTTATTGGTATTTCACGTCGGCCTGTTAGGTAGTATACAAATTCAGGAGGCCCCCTCCTCACTCCCTCTTAATATATCAACAATATTATTAACCCAAAAGCTTGACTTAGTGAAGTTCTAAGATGCCACACAGTTTCAATTTCCAGCTATGGATAAATTTTGGGAATTTCATTAATTGAAACCTAACGGTTAACACCGATATTAAATGATTTTCTAACGGGTCATGTACAATTTCATCTCGGTCCGGTTCATCGTATGAGTTTTAGTTTGAGGATATGGAAAAGAAGTAAAAGATGCACATTTTCCATGTATCCGCTTTACCCGGGCTGGATTTTTTCAAATATTTCATACTATGGTGAATGCAGCAATTTTATGCACCATCTTCTTTGTCCTGAAGCTAACATTCATACGAAATCGCTAGTATGGACAGGTTTGACTCCAATGAATTAATTACCTCAAAACGCTGTTTTGAGCTACTGTGCATCGGCTGCTATTGAATTTTACCTTCATGATATCAAAATGGTGAACAATTTAGTAAAATGGTGCAAAATTACTTGGATGCCAGTCTAGATCATAAATGTTTAGATAAATTATTTAGAAAGGCATAATTTCATAACTAGGTATTAAAATAGGTTTTTTTCGTTTTCGGATCCGAGTTTAGTTTTTTAGTACAAATTCCAAACGAAAGTTAAAGTCGGAAGGACAGAACAAGACAGAACGATGACAGGCTTTGTAAAACGTACTTTATATACATCAGAATGTTAAAGTCGCGTAAAATCGTTTAGGTTATTCTTAGATATAAAAGACGGTTAAAAAATCTTCAGCCTACGAACCGTACAAAAATATACGGTTCAGTCTATCTTCTGACCTCGCACAAAGCAGAAATAAAAAATCGCTACGCTATAGCAAGCTATACCTAGGAACAAGTGTAGCAAGCCAGCGTTTTGATCTATATCAGTGCACAAACAATATTGTATCGTTACTCCGGGCAGCGAAGCGAAATGAGTCTTTTGAGTTCCGGCTTAATTGTTACTAGGGTTGTCATTCTGTAGGCCGGGTTGATGTCCGGGCCTACCGTTTTAAGTAGCTCCCTGCACGTCGCTTCAAACCTTGGACATTCGAAAATCACACGCTCCGGTGGCTCCTCGACGTTCTCACACTCCGGGCACAATGGTGACGTTGCGTACCCGAACCGATGAAGATACTTCCTGAAGCAGCCGTGGCCCGATAGTAGCTGTTTCAGGTAGAAGGTCATCTCTCCGTGCTTTCTGTTGGGTCAACAGGTTTGGGATGAGCCGGTAGATCCACTTTCTTTTCTCCGTATTTTCCCATTCTTGCTGCTACGCCACCAATTAATCGATTCACATCATCTTCCTCACGTTTCTGGCGTTTCATTGATTGTAGCACTTGATATCCTCCGCTAGGGTGATTCAGATGGGGATTATCTCGGCGATAACGCGTACTGACTCCGAAGATATTCTTCTGTACACAATCGCAACTCGTACGACTACCAGCCGGAACATCAACGAAACGCACGGTTTTCACTTTCCTGGGCAGCCGCAATGATAAGACCCCATCGTACATCCCGTTCCAAAGAGTTGGACAGAGAATGGAGCCCTGATGAACGCCCGCTGTGACTCGCATTGACTTTGTACAGAAGTACCCTAGTAACAATTGAGGTTTTAAGGTAGTTTTATAGTCACTCATAAAACTTAGATTGCACTTGTAGCGTGGTATAAAACTTCAATTGTTACTTGGGTACTCTACTCTGGAAGTAGCTGTGCACCGCTGCGGCTGACCTACACGAGGCTGGATGGCCCGGTGACTTCCCTGACTTTGGCAGCAACACTGGTGTCGGCAGGCCCTCATCTTCGTCACGACGACTCAGTACGCGTTCCCCAGGGATTGGCGTCTACTTCTCAGCACAGCTACTTATGCCAAAAACGGGTTTGCTAAGCTTTTTAAAGTGTCCCTAGCTTCTCGAAACGTCGCTTGCGTTCCTCTCTCACTCTCCGATCTTGCTCTCTGAGCCCGCTTTCAGGCTCTAAGACAAGCAGCGTATAGCGTACTGAGCTACTCATTTAACCAGTAAGAGGCACGCCGTCTACTGCGTGGCTCCAGTTTTCGTGGTATTGTAACGTCACAAGCCGTCACAATCCTTCTTGTTAGATCAGACGCATCAACGTATATAATTCCGCTGTTCGCCGAAATGACTCAACAAAGAGGATTTTTTCTCATACCCCTTCCAGTCCATGTTCGCCACTAGTCAAGGACAACAGAATATGGCGGAATTTTTCTCGGTACCGAGGTCCCTTTGGTGAACCTATAAGCTCCCAGTTTTGTCACGATACCAGGAGCCATTTAGCTGCCAGCTTCGCCGCGACCTACTCGGTGTAGCCCTCGGCGGTAGACCTAGCCTCCACAATAAGCCGACCGATAGGTGCCGAAGTGTGTCACCAATTTTCAATACAAAGAAATATTCTCACAAGATAACTTTTGAAAGCGAAACTTTGGGAGTTCCATTGAAAATATTAAGCATATTTTTGTTGAACATATTCATTTTTTTCAATTTTTCTTCGAAATATTTCGGGACGAGATTTATCCCCCCGCTGGCACCAGTATGTGATCAGCCTCTAAACAGTTCAAGGTTCCATTCGAAACGTGTGAAAGGAAAGTGTTCGTCAATGAGAGCGACTCAGATTTGTCGCGTGAGGTAACAATATAATAATTTAGGGTGTTGATTAAGTAGATAACCGAAAAAACATGTTCGGATTGGGAAGAATACACGTCCTGATAGCAGCTTACACGCAGCTTCAAAGCTGTAATATATTATATTAGATTGCATACTGTTTTAAATATAGGTTAGCTTACATTTTCGTTTGCTTCTTCCGCGCTTTTCCGAAACAAATTCTTCTTTTTCATATGTGTCCGTACTGTCTTGTCTTGCAAATCTGTGATAACTAGCAATTAACCGTACTGTTAGCTTTAGTATCTAGTTTAATCACAAATTCACTCCTTTAACTAGTATTTAAGTAATTGTAGAAATAAGTTTTAATTGCAGACTATATTATTTTATAGAGCTTTCAGATCTCCAACCAACTCCTCGGGTGAAATCTATGCTCCATCTGACAGTCCAGCACACGAGGGTATGTTCTGACGTTTGCGCAACTGACATTTATGTTTGCTCGAATTGACAGCACCGGGTGGTACTGAACTGAACTCATCTGTCTGTTGAACGAATCTGCCCTGTGGTTTCGTAACAAACATGATCGAAAAAGAGAAGGAAAAGGAATCAGAAAACACTCCAAAACGCAAACGTGATCGTCGCGCAGCTAAGCAACCACGTGAGCCGGGATGCACTACTTCAACTCCACACTCTGGCGACGACGAGGTCACCGAAGGAGGTCATTCGCAGGTACAAAGACAGAGGCAGCTGCTGAAAAACAATATTTTTTGCCTTTCTCATGTAGAAAGGTTATGCAATCATTCTAAAAACGGTCAGCCTAATTCCGGCTCGGAGGGCCGAGCGTCATATACCATTCGACTTAATTCGTCGAGATCGGAAAATGTCTGTGTGTATGTGGAAAAAAGTATCACCTCTGTTCCTCAGAGATAGCTGGACCGATTTGCACAAACTTAGTCTCAAATGAAAGGTACAACCTTCCCATCGGCTGCTATTGATTTTTTTATTGATAGGACTTCCGGTTCCGGAGTTACGGTTTGAAGAGTGTGACCACACAGGAAATTCCCATATAAACTGAAATGAAAAAAAAATTCAAAATCGAATTTGCATTCTTGATACCAAATGACTTTAAAATGCATAAAACGTTAAGATTTGATGAAATATCGAAAAAAAAAATTTTTTGACGAAAATTGACTTTTTTGGACTTTGGTACATTGTTGCCTTTCTCATATAGAAAGGTTATGCAATCAATGCCGGCTAAAATTTTTTAACCTGTAAAGGCTTAGGTAGGAATATACAATAAAGAGTTTCTACTTTAAAATTAAAACTAGTTTAAAATTTCTTAACAAGTTGAAAATTTTCGGCAGGGTCCGGAGCCCGGATCTTTCTCCTTGATCCGCCGCTGGTTTCAAGCAATGTTTCAGGGTCGACACATAGTATCTCAAGATCTTGGCTGTCGAACCATTGTAGGTATGTGCAAATGGTACTGAATATGTAATATACATTTCCATCATTGTATTGAATATAACCAGCCACGGAATCGTAGTTTGGACAACTGAGAATGGCACAATTGCACCACTACACAGTGGTCATAATGAGCAAATTCATGCCTTTAATTATTTTGTGGCTAAACTATTCGGTTTTGAGTTTTGGTGATTTCAGACAAGCTTTTGGAGTAATTAAAGCGGATTTTTTGAAATAGATGGTCATGTTCAAAAATGAAGTGTAAAGGCATTTCTGAAATATAACTTTTTACTGAATGGAAATAGGCGGTTTGAGTTTTCAGCAAAGTTGTAGAGAATGTTATTTTAAGTAATTTAACTGAAGATACTAACTCTCTATCTGCAGCCGATTTGTTGTTATGAGAAGTTTTCGTTAGCACCCTTTAAAAATCTGTTTTTTGGAAATAACTTTTGTCATATTTATTTCCCTACAACAGTGTTCTCTGCAATGTTTTAGATTTTGTAAAACGCTACAACTTTGTTGATTATTTTAAGGCACTCCGATGCTTATATAAAGAGTTAGAGATATTTCTTTGATAAAAATGTCATATTTCTTAGCCAGTTTTCTAAAAAAGTTGCAAAAATATGCAGGTGATATTGTATTATCTTGAAAGTACAATCTACTGCAAAGTCATGAAGGAATGGTTAGTATCCGTTGGTATCCAAGAATGTTGCGCTCAAATGAAATGGTGAGTATTTTAGTTCTAACGGCGTTTATATTCTATTCAACCTTAAATAATGGAAAAGTAGCAAAGGTCTACAATAGAATGTTGAAGATCTAGTTATCTTATCCTCTTTCGATTAACTGTTGTCTGCGTTGTTATGCAAATTTTTAGTTGGATCGTCCTCGGTTATATTCGAAAATTGTAACAACTTACGTTTACCAATTTCGACAACAAACAAAATCGCTAACTAATAAACGGCTACATTAAAATGCTTGAAAAAACTGAAAGCATACTCGAATACCTAACATAAAATTTATTGTCAGTAATATATAGATCAAATAGAATAGAAGCATCCGATGAACAATGAATATCGAAGTTGCTTTATTTCAATTTTGCAGTTATAAACGGTTTACAATATAACAACCAAATATTCATGTAAATATCGACGAGGGGGGTAAGAGATTAGGTTCATTCGGTGAAAATTGCTTTTAATAGATTTTGATGATACACAAAGCGTTAGTCAATTTCCATATAATAATGCAACATTTGAACTTAATTTCTCCAATTTTCGTGGCAAAATATTGAAAATAATTGAGAGTGAATCTGTGGAGGAGACTTTAAGAAAATAGGTGTGCATCATAACTCAGAATCTACTGGGCCAATTATTTCAAAATTTTGTACAGTACTTCTTCACATAATTTGCAATGGAACTACGAGCACTTTTTGCTAAATTATGGTATTACTTTTACAACAACTCATTAATTGAGCTTGAGCTTGTGCGACCACCACCCCTGGCTGCTACTCCGTTATCGATCTGGACTAGCTTAAGTTTCACAGAGAATAAGTAAATAATTATGCTTGGGAGTAGCGAAACATCTTTCAATGTGCAACTCCTGGTAATCCTAAAGTATTGATCAATACCGGCGCCGGCCAGGCCCGAACGTAGATCGCGGAAGGAAAGGGAAGAAATGTTGGTCTGATACTTGCTTTTACTGGAGGCCGTATATATTTACTGTGCACTCCACAAGTATCACAGGAGGAGGATATTTTAGTTAGTAAGAGTATAGAAGTTGGATCACTTCTTCTTTACCGACGCCAGAGAGGCGACTTCACTGTCTGAATTAGATATCGATCCACTAAACTCATAGACTGGGGACCAACGGCCTTAACTTCCCTTCCGAAGGAAGACGTGACCACAGATTTTTTCACCTCAGAAAAATCTCAACGACCTTGGCTGACCACTTCTTTTGGATTTTGTAGTAGATTGTTAGTACTTTCAAGATAACATTGTTCCATTTGCATATTTTTGCAACTTTTTTAGAAAACTTGTTAAGAAATATGACATTTTCAATCAAAGAAACAGCTTTAACTCTTTGTATAAACATCGGATCGTCTTAAATTATTCAACAAAGTTGTGGGCTTTTACAATATCTAAAACATTGTGAAGAACATTGTTGTAGAGAAATGAGTACGACAAAAGTTATTTTAAATAAACTTATTTTATGTGGTTCATTGGAAAACTTCTCATAACAACGAAACGGCTGTAGAAAGAGAGTTAGTATCTTCAGTTAAATTACTTAAAATAACATTATCTGCAACTTTGCTGAAGACTCAAACTGTCTATCTTCTTCCAGTAAAAAGTTACATTTCAAAAATGTCTTTACATATCATTTTGGAACATTGTCGTCTACTCCTGGAAATCTGTCTTAATAACTCCAAAAACTTGTCCTAAGTCACCGAAACTCATAACCTTATGGTTTAGCCGCAAAATAATTAAAGGCATGACATTGCTCATTTTGACCACTGTGCACTAGGTGGATTAAAACAGGTTTAAACTTTTCTTCATAGGTTTTATTTGTTTCCACATCATTTGCCACTTCGTCAGTGGATTGCATTTATTATTTGTGTTATAAATTTTTAAATAATCTGCAGTATTCATACTCTTCAAATAAAAGTTTTCTAAACGTGTACATTGTTTTATTTACCCTTGAATATCGTACCCCCATATTTTAAAAACATCGAGAAAAGCACCTTCGCCTAATTGGATTTAGCTTGAAAAATATTTAGCTAGGTATAATATTATTACTGCCAAAACGTTGCCAGATGTATAACTAAGCTGACCAACCGTACGGAATTTGGGAGGACAGTACGGATTTTTAGTCGTGTGTCCGGAAAAAATACTTGTACGGATTTGTCCGGAATTTGTACGGAATTTCCAACATTAATGGAAGTGGAAGTACTCCCGGGACAACAAAAAATCTTCCACAAATGCAATTTTTGTTAGCAAATGGAAACCGGTGAACAAGAAGAGTGCTAAAAACTTGATTTTTGTAAATTTTCTCATAAGCTGTGGAACTAAGCAAACTTGGCGATTTTTTCTAACATAAAAGAAAAAAATTAACTTTTATGTGTCTCACTATACGCCTCGACTAGTTGTTTAAGTCGTTCTCCCAAGTTGGGTGGTATTTTGAAAATCAGTGTCTAGCAGCCGCCTAGTCGTTCTATCTAAGTCGAAAGGCAATTTACCCGATTAATTTCCGTTATGAAAAATATAGTGCTCGATATACACATTTGGTTCAACTCAATTTGCCTCCTATGAAGGTATCTCAATATGATCCGAATTATACAATTTCTATTTTTAATCTTTTTCGGAACCAAATTATTACTACTGCAGTTCGATTGTATTCTGTAGTTCTGAGATATAATACAATTAAAATATGCAGTGGATTCTGGAACTCTCTAAAATTTTCCTTTAATTTCATTTGAAAGGTTGAACCAAAAATTTAAACATACTCGAAGAACATTAGATACAGAAACGAGACTGTTAAGTACAATAGAGTATTTATATTTACGTTAGATTTTCAGCCAGATAAACTGATTGGATAGCTTGATACACACAAGGAACATGATGAGTGTAAGTGCTAAATGCGTGTACACTCACTTTTATATTCCGTAATCAATTTCTTCTTGTGCAAAGAAGCGCTTTTTGACTTTAATACTATGTTCACACTACAGAGTTAAAATACGTTATTATAATTAGCAACAAGAAAAATGTCATAGATGTCATAGATAGCGTTAAAATACGCTTTAACTCGTAGTGTGAACGTAGTATAATGTTGTGCGTTTATAAAATTATGGGGTACAGTGATGTACCAAATCGGGTTTTTATATCAGGAATCAGTAGCGTCTGGCTCAAATGGCACGTTCCCCATGTTGATCGGAGATTTGTGCCTTGCCAAGAATCGTCTTTTCATCATTTTCCTGATGGGAAGGATTGGGGAAGTGGTAAGGTTAGGGGTAAGGAAAACAACGACACAGAACAATTAAAACAGAGCATTGTGCACCCCCGGAGTGATGCTGAACGATCTGCAGGTGCTACAACAGCAGCAATAAAACTTCCAACCCCCGGAGGGATTTAGAACCTCTACTCAAACAGTTAGCGGATATATCAACACCCCCGAGGGGATATTGAGATAACAGAACGACAACACCCCCGAAGAGATATTGTCATTCAAATACGGCTAAAAAACTATAGCTCTTTACCACACTGGGTTAGGAACAAAAGCATATCCTTAAATTTCAGCTCTCTGTACATAGGTTCATCTATGTATGGAGAACCAAAAATTCGGATGCGCAATTGCATTAATATAGGGCAATTGCATATCAAATGATATGACATTCCGTAATCGGATTCACAAAGATCACATGAATAATACTAATTTCGATCTCGAATCTGCCGAACTAAGTGCTGTCAGGGCAGCCTGACTGTTAGAGCAAAAATAGATTCTTTAATCGCAAATTCCCTGTTGAAGTGCGGATTGTACGCCACACAGAATCGCAAAGATTTCTGCTTGGAATACGGTACAGTATCTACCAAGCGAATGAGATTGGTTTAATCTCATCTCATGACAATAGACACCAGCACCGGCTCGGCTCTCCAACAAAGAACCGTCCGTATAATAAACTACGTATTCTTCAAGTTGTCGCTCCATCCAGCCAGACAGCCATCCCTCACGAAGAGGAATTCTCACATTGAAAGTTTTAGAAGGAAAACTACATGTGAGTGTAAGGTCACTGGGAGCAAGTGTATATTCATCCCAAGTAACCATTTGGGGCCACAGTCTTGTGTGGCTAATTACACGATCTATTGGGTTACTGTTCCAGAGCCCAGTAACCTTAAGACGGTATGCACGAGAAAGTGCTTCTTGTTTCAGAAGCACATGTAGTGGTTTTATGTTCAAGAGTGCCTCGAGAGCAGCAGTAGGTGTTGTCGAGAACGCACCAGTCATCGCCATCAAGACCATCCTCTGAAGATGGTTTAACTTTGATTGGATTGTCATGACTTCTCCCTTCTGCCATTGGTCTAACAATTGTTGTGTAGATCCACTGAATGTACTTGAGTTTGAGTCCCCAAGATTTGCCGAAAGCCCGTCTACATTGGCCAAAGGCCATGCAAGCTTTCTTGATCCTGAAATCGATGTGAGCTGTCCAATTAAGTTTTGAGTCGAGAATTACCCCAACGTACTTAACTTGATCTTCGACAATAATTTCAGAGTCAAAAGCTGCAATGGACGAGCTCCGGTTGTAATCCTTCGTTGCGTGAAAAGCACCATTGAGGTTTTATTTGGATTAACTGATAGTCCTTCATGTTGGACTATCCGTTGGACACCACCGCTCAACAACACATAAGGCTTGTTACATCAAACCAAAAAGTGTGTTAATGCAAATACCGGTGATCATTATATGATAATCATCGGCGAAACCATACGTCGGAAACCCAAGCTCATTTAGTTTTCTCAACAAGCTATCGGCGACAAGGTTCCATAGAAGTGGTGACAGCACACCACCTTGAGGACATCCGCAGACACTCAGTTTCCTCATCTCTACTTGTCTTAACGATGAGCACAGATGTCGGTTGCTAAGCATTGCGTGTATCCAGTTCGTGATATATGAAGGTACTCCATGATCTCGTGCTGCTTCCAAAATGGATTCGAAAGACACGTTGTCAAAAGCACCTTCAATATCGAGAAAAACTCCTAAACTTGATTGCTTTTGTGAAAAAGCTTTTTCAATGTTGTAGATAACATTGTGTAACAGGGTGGTAGTAGACTTCCCCCGCTGATATGCATGTTGCATGGCATGCAGCGGGTGCTCGCCCAAGCTACCATCCTGAATGTAGTGGTCGATTAAACGTTCCACTGATTTGAGAAGGAAGGAGGTCAGACTGATCGGTCTAAAGCTCTTTGCCTCCTCATAAGTGACGCGGCCACCTTTGGGAATGAATTTGACAGTTATTTCCATAACTGACATACTTCAACCCGCCGGATGCCACGCGGCCTCTAGGCTGGTTTTGTCCGGAGAAAGATAATAGAGTTATCAACCTCCTAGTGGACCACAGCCAGTTACTGGGGAGTTCGCCCGGCTCTTCCCAGGCTCCCTTCGCCATTGAGAATATTTTAAACCCCCTCAACAATTTTACCCATAGCACGGGTCGCATGACACTATGGAATTGGGGTTCCCTGTTTGGTGTTACCACCGGAACAGGTAGTCCGTAGTGTAATTCTTAGCCGGTTAAAACAACCACTACCGACACTACACGGCTTATATAGGCTGTTCGGAGAAAGAAGCTGACATTGATGGACAGCTCCCATAGATGGCCGAACAGCCACACAAAAAATTAAAATACGTTATTATAATTAGCAACAAGAAAAATGTCATAGATGTCATAGATAGCGTTAAAATACGCTTTAACTCGTAGTGTGAACGTAGTATAATGTTGTGCGTTTATAAAATTATGGGGTACAGTGATGTACCAAATCGGGTTTTTATAATTTTCGGGGGAAAAAAACCAAGGTTTCTTTCCCGGTTAAAACGGTTTTTTTCATGGGAAGTTTAGGTTTTTTGAGTTTTTGATGTTTTAATAATAGAAAATTAATGTATTTTTTGATTTATGAGCATTATTGTCATTACGATTGGTTTGAATCTGAAAATTTTGATAAGTCTTTCTCGATATAATCATTGTCTGATCGCTGATCCAACATTTATTTACCAATTTTGTATTTAAATAGCTTTCCAACACAAGCTGAGCTAAGTCGATTGCGTTTTTTGCTGCGAATCAACCACCAGCCGAAAGCATTCCGATTTCAATTTGTGAGAGTTCTGATTGCGGTGCGATGTTTTTGTGCATATTACTCATTTTTACTTTTCACCGAATGAAGTATTTAGTAAATTTTGGGTAAATTTTTAGTAAATTTTGGGAAGGTATTTAGTATATTTTGGGTGAAAAATTATCTAACTTCGATAAAAGTGAAACAACTTCTAAAATGAGTAACAAGCAGGATAAAAGTGGCTAAGGCATCACATGATTGTTCTGCTTTTTATTAGGGTAACTATGTCTATTGTTCGATGTATTATAAAAAATGTGCTGAAATTTTTGGCTGCGGACTAAATGAGTGACCGAAAATAAATGTCGTAAGAACAGAACATGCTTCATAAAACCCGCTTTAAATATATTAGAATGTTAAATATTCCATTTTACATTTTAAGATAGTTGAAGTGGGTTTTACAAAGCATGTTCTATCCTTGCGACTTTAATTTTCGGTCGTTCAAATCTAGGTACAAGATTCTTAAAAAAACGCTAAACAAACATTCTGTAGTCGAACAATCGAAAAAAACAGGTTTCGGCCGGGTTAAAATGATTTGGGAAAAACCCGGTTACAACCCAAAAATAGAAACCTCAGCGATACATAATAGAATAGCGGCATAATAGGAATTGTGTTATATATCAGGTTTGTTTGTATCAAAAACCGTTCATATTTACTGCTGTAAGTTGTGATGAGATTTGGTACTTCTATTTCAGTTTTTGGGGTGATTTTATATTACGTGGATGCCTCTTTGGCCATAACCGGAAACTCTAGTAATATGGGAGAACTCACTCTCTTCTAGGATATGAAGCATACATTGCAAATTCAATATCAGATTCAGAATCCGCGCGCGATTGTTCAAGAATACACGCAAATATGCGACTTGCCACACGGTTATAAAACCGAATTTATGCACGAGAAGTTACATACACGCTAGCACACGCACACAAACACGTTCACATACAAACGCTTGAGCCCTTCGCGATCATCCACGCATACCTACGCTTACGATCTAGCAAACAGGATAACACTCCGGTGACTAAGTGAACGTTCTAGCACTTATAAATTTACAAACGCGGTCTGAAGAATGAGCCTACATACGCTTGTGTTCGCGCGATCATGAATTGGTTATGTCCGGAAATTATTCCTCTCGGCCCTAGCCGCCTAGGTCCACGCCCTCAGATGGACTAATCAGAAAAACGACGCTAATATCTACTAGACAATACGTTCCATGGCGACATGACAGGGAACTCTAGTGATAGAGTTGATAGTGATAGAGAACTCACTCTCTTCTAGCATCTGAACCATAAACTGAAAATTAAGTATTATATTAACCCTTTCATGCCCAACTTTTTTCTAGTGCATGTAGGATTTCAAAACTATTTTTTCTTTAAAACGGTGGGGTCAAGAAACTCCAAAAAACATTTTTCATGAAGGTAGGCGCTTTCCTTGCAGTGCTAGAAGCTGCTCAATTTTTACCTTCTAATGCTCACTGCAATTCTCCTAGAATATTTACAATAGTCCAACTGCGTGGAAAACGTAGCCAAAAATAGTCCAAATTGATAAGTTTTATTAGTTTTCACTGATATTGCAATATAAAGAAGTTATATGAAAAATTCATTTTCCGTCGTCAACGTAAACGGTACCTGGCAGCACTGCTCCATCGGAGTTCAATCAGACTAATTGCAATAACTTCATTTCTAGAGCTGATCCGTGTAACCGTTAATACTCAAATGAAAGCCAATAGTCACATTTATTAGCCTTACTTGTTTTTGTTCTGCAAATCTTATCCCAATCAAAAGTTATAGCTGTTTAAAGACGTTGTTGTCCACAAACAACATGGGCATGAATGGGTTAACAGTCCGTGCGATCATCCAAGAACACACGCAAATATGCAAATGACACCCGGTTTTAAAATCGAATTTAAGCATGCGAAGTGACACGCTAGCACACGCGACACACAAACATCTACGCGACAAACAAACGCCCACGCAATCGAACACAATAACATCCAAACGCTCGAGCCCTTCGTGAGGGTACACAAAGCCGAATCGCGATCATCCATATACAACTACGCCCAAGATTTCATAATCACAAAAACGACTCCTATGATTTAGTAACCCCTACAGCACTTCTAATCCGATTAACGCGGTCTCAAGCGCACACAAATACACGCTCATTCCAACGCGATCGTCAAGTTCATTCCACTGCACAACTGAACCGTACAGTCGATATCACAATCGGAATCACGGCCTGCTGCAATTGGACTGAAGCAGTGATGAGTGATTCTGATAGGGAGCCCTTCCGTGAACTCAGCTCTACAGCTCCAGTAGGAAAACTCTCGAAATAGAAAGAAAGATAACAAAATTTAAAATATCTATGAGAATCGTATTCTGTAATAAAATTATGTTTTTGTCTGCCAGTTAGTATGAAATTTGGGAGCATATTTAAGGCAGTTGCAAGAAAAACATTTTTACCAATTACTTCTCCGCGATGCAATCACATTAAATATATTTTCATTCTCTTCAGACTTTCGTTGCCAAAAAATAAAACTTTTTAAAAAATGAGTTTTTTGTAGTTTTAGTTTATATTAAATTTTTTTAATTTTTTGGTAAATTCACATCTTTTTATACAGCATTTGTTTTTTGCGAAGAAGAGATTATTCCCTGCAATTTTTTCTCGGAGTGTTTTGCTGTGCAAAATACAGATCTCGAACCACATTTTTTTTAAACGATGCCTGCATAAAATTTTAGGCTTTTTGAAAGTATTGCTCTTGAATCAAAATGCTTTGCTTTGCGTGCAAAATCCTCAGAACCCATGCTGGTAAAACGTCTAATGTTTCAACCGTATCGAAGATGGTCGTTCGCGATTTTAAAGATTTTTGGGTGAATCTTGGAGGAATTACTGTGTTGTAAAATCTGTCGGGAAGTGCCAATTTGACCAACAATCGCTGTAATATTTTATTTCTTGCCGAAGTGATCGTTTAGTGTCGAGATATGTGAATATTAAAAACAAAAGTGGAACTCTGGTCAAAGAACGGACCTCGAGTCTTTCCGTATTGGCCCGAGTTTTTGGAATATTTAGTTACAGGTTTCATAGCCTAACCTTGAGAAAGTCACCTCTATCAGATGCCATCATATCAGGCATTCAATAATGATAATTTTCGATAGATTGCGCCAGGCAAACAAAATCATTTTGCAGAACAATCTACAACATGTCGTGAAGCACTATAATAAAATTCAAGATCCTCGTGTTTATGGATAAAATCAAGATTTAACTGCCCGATACGGCACCTCGAACTTGTGATACGGTCTTTAAAATTATCGCTGTACAGAAAAGTGGAATCGTCACAAAGGATACATGAAAAACTAATTATGCCTAGATATTTCAATGGTGATTACGCGGTAAGATTGCGTCCTTCCTACCTGATCCGACAATACAAAACACGACAGTATTATTTTACAAATAATGCTTTGCAGTTATCAATGACAGATTCCTACCTCCATATTCTATGATAAAACGGCTCACTATCATAAACCGTAACAGCAGTCGTTAAGAAAACTCATCTCTGACAATTAATACCAATACACAGTCTTCAATTCCGTTGCCTGATCCCCAAATGATTGCCAACTTTGTGACACTTGTTCAGGCAATAACGGCAACTGCAAAACCGTAAAAACTGTGTGTAACTTCAAATTAAAAGCCAGAGTTCCCAGTTGGGACGAAGAAAGAAAGAAGATCCAACCGTGCATGTACTGAGATGAAGTCGAAACGCATAAGCATTTTATTTTTAATTTGTCGATTTGTATAGAACTCTGTTCATACGAACAGCTGTTTTTGTGAATTTGAAGTATAGAATACATCCTTTTTATTCCAAAATTTTGAAAAAAAAATCTGTGCACGTTTCGGGGCTTTGGTCTCTGTACTAAGATTCTAATCAAAATTCATAATCCGTGGATTGGATGGTCGTGGATATTTAAATTCGAAACCAAATTATTTTGGATCCAATGTGCTGAGCAACAGTCTGTTATAATTTCGTAAGTTCATTTCGATCGGAATATCTAATTTTCTACAGAAACCCATATAATTTGAAAGAACCTACCTGCATGGCAAGAAATTTCAGTTCGTTGTGAACTTAACATGAAGAATGTTAAAAAGAAGGTATTTTTTCTGGATTTTTTAAAAACATAATGCGAAGAACGAAACGATGTCTCGGAATGGTCGAACTAGACTTAGATGGTAAACTAAATATAGTTTGGTTCCATAAATTATAACTGCAAATTAAATAACAAATGTACATGGAGGAAACTGATCAGGACACTAACACAGGCAACTCTGGCATATAATTTCTATGCTTCATAACTTCATAACATTGAATCCAGAAAATATTTTGATTATAGAGGTTTTAACATTAGGGTCATTTGCCTTTTTTTTCGTGGTAGAAAATCTCTTTTGAAAAAACTGTTACCTTGTGTGCGGGATTGGGAATCGAACCAATCGATTTACCAACTACGCTATGCCAACCCCTTAAATCATTGTTAAAAATTCCATTGCCTGTAGTAAAATATAGTAAACAAGAGAAATACTAAACAGTCCTAGAAATCAACCTCTGTGTTCTAAATTTTGAAATGAAATGTGTACGGATTTTTCTTAGTCCACAGTTGGTCAGCTTATGTATAACTAACCTGACCAATTCAGACGAAAAAATCCGAACGCCATACCACAACGAACCGCAATCGTTCACCACGCTCAGGCAAACCGTTCGCAAAGTGCACGGATTTTTTCGCCACAGTTGGACAGCTTATGTATAACCTATCCAACGATTGCTTTTTTGTCAAAATCGGTGCAAAAATACCATCGCGGAAAAAACTAACCTACTTGATCTCACTCTACTCTGCATAATAAATTTCGCTCCCAAAATATATACTATCATACTAAGTGTGTTCAAATATTATTTTTGACGCTGTCCTAATTGGCGTGGAAGGGCCAAAAACGAGGAAATTTCAAGCTGTAAAGACACATCTTTTTCAAGTTTATGTGAATTAACAAAAACACCCACTGTCATTTTCTCCCCAAATAGTAAAGTGTATTTGGAAACAGAACCTATGTATCTATTGTACAGAAATCGACAAATACCTATTTTAAAACGTAAACTTTAAGTTATCTCCTCTAAAGGTCCAAATGCGGTTAGTTATCCTATCCAATTTTCACATTTCGCCTAATAAGTACGAAATACATACCTTGTTATTGTTTATCAGCAGCATACACTCCCCGGGTCAAGATATCCATCGGTGACGAAAACTGATTTTCGATTAACTCCCATTACCATGTCATCGGGTCAGAGTGCGGTATTATGTTAATGTTTGCCGAAGCATACTTACTGACAGCGAGTAACGAGAAGCCGTGGAGTCACAGCGTGTTTTTTTTTCTTCTCATTGACAGCATGACGGATTGTCGCAATGTCGGAGTTCAGATATGCATAAAAATTTAATAAAGCAAAAAACGCACGTTCACATCGGTTTTTTTTTCATTTGTTTATTTATAAAAGCCTACGCAGTAATTGTTTCCATGCTTAGTTTTGTTTTTCTGTAGTTGCTTTGTAGTTTACAAAATGATTTTTTGTTCATTTTAGCACATTTTGCGGACAGCTCCTCTCTGTATTTATTGTGTTCGATTTTTGCTTGTTTTCCTCGCCTGTTCGAAATAAAAACTAGTTTAGTTTAGAACAATTTTCGTCGCCTTCCTGCACTCATCTGGCACATTTTTTTCCGTTGCATGTAACGTATCTGTCGTATATCTACAAAGTTGAAATGAAAATACGTTGTATTCGTGTTGTATGATTTTATTTCATTTTGGGTTAAATTCGGTCTTTTTTGTCGGTTCTGTATGAGTTTACACTTTTTTTATATATTCTGGCTCATGAGTATGCTCACACCGGTTTTTCATTAGTTTCTATCGTTTTTGTGCATCATATTTACAGTTCGTTTAATTTTACTGCCCAAAAAGTTATTTCCCTTTTGTTGCGACCACCAATTAAAAATAATTTGCGTCGAGGTTCACCGACCCGTAGAGTTATATGGCTTCCTCCCCCGTTCAAGCGAGACAGATGTGATGGATGAGGAATATTGATCATTAGAGCTGCGACCAGAGTGACAGTGAGCGGATGACTGTGAAGCGGAAAGCTTTTAAGCTGACAAACATGTTCTATGTTTCAATCGTACGGTCCTGCGAACACATTGATATATGGCGCTTTGTTTGTTTTATTATGCAACGGCGCACAAGAGCTCATCACTTATTCACTAGCTTTTAAGGAGCTACAATTTAGAACAAAAGCAGCCCAATGCAAGTCCACGTATGCACCGAAATCAAAAGATGCACTTCACTTGTGTTTTGTTGGGAAAACGGGGAAAACTCGAGACGAACACAAAGGGAACTCCCCTCCATTTACTCCGCACTTTCAAGGTTCGCATTTGTTGTTGAACAACACACACACACGTCCAACCTTCTTGTTAAATGAGCAGATAGCCGTCCTCTGTTCGCAACCATTCACGGAATCCTTTTGCGTGCTTTCCCAAAAGAACCTCCACTCGACCGGTAACGACTCTTCACCACTGGAAATACACACGCCTGATCCGTATTGTATGCACGCATGTTTGGATGACGCACTCACAGCTCAAGGAGTAGAGGAGCGATAGCACTTTGTCCCATAAGTCTATGTAGGAATGTTTGTACATATAGTAAGGGACAAATATGGGAACAGTGCCATATGCTACTGATGGATGCTCATCAGGATGCTTCTCGAGTCGAGACAAGCTGCCATTGAAGCGACAAGGACTCGCGAAACTGCATTCATGTCTGTTTGTGCAATGGGGCTCATCATCCGTACAAAGTCAATGAGTGGGAAAGGGTGCCACTCGCTGAAATTATTCGTGCAAATTTCGTGGCAGCCGTTGTCTAGCTTTAATCATGGCACGTAGTTTGTTTCATTGCTGTCTCTCTTTCTTTATTTTTTTATTCAATTCGTTTATATGATATACGTTAGCTTAATGGTGCCAAATCCTTTGTTGTACGTTATTAATTTCTTAAAAAATCGGGATTGAAATTTCAAATTATTTTCCATATTAAAGCTCGAGTAGGTGGTAAAATAAATATAGAGTGAGGGATATATTGCTAGAAATTTGCCACAATTTCCCAAACACACGCTAGCAAAACAAACACTCGCGGTGCGTTTGTGTGTGCAAATGAAAATCGTGATACATCGAAGATTTCGGGCACGAGTATTGTGTTCGCGAGAGACATTGGTTCATTTCAAATTTTAGGTTTGTTCTAGAGTTTGGTGTGGTTAAAACCTTCTCGAAAATTTTCGAATGATTAGCTCCAAACAGAATACTGACGTAATATGTCGGATATTTGAGCGTCTACCATTTCTATTCATCTCGTTGGCTCAAATGGTACTGTGAAAGTTGGGGCACTCGATTGAAGTTTTCTTTGATCAAACGATTCATCATTTGCAGGTCGTTTTCGCTACTATACAGCTTGGGAACGTCAATCTCTTCATCTTAATTTATACGGATTCTGTTTGTTGTAGGGTGATTATTGATCCAAATAGTACAATCCCCTTACTAATAGGGCCAAAATAGGCACATTGCCCTTTTGTCAATCAATGACAAGGAAATTAAGGCAAGTGCTTTCATTTGATAATTATGTGCTACAAGGTATTTTGATTCGTCATGTTGGAATTTGCTCAAAAAAATTACATCTGTGAATATTTGAGATGTTGATAAAACATTTCGGAGTTCAAATATGTTCTATTTTTCATCTTCTCGTCTGTTTTGATTTTAAATTGGCAAAATTCCGACATTAATCGTCTTTCCAATCTAAAAAAAAATGCTCTGAGAATCGTATTTAAAAATAAGTACAACTCAGAATCCGTAAGTAGTCAGATTGTTAAGAATACCCTCGCGTTTGACTTTATGTATTGCTGTGTCCGTCCATCTGCTCGTGAGGTGGAATATTTACTAACGGTAAGAATGGAGCTTAGGATAACCTTCAATTTTATTCAGTTCCGTCATACAAGAGATACTGTACTGATATCGTTAAAGAGGGTGAGGGTTTAAGGTAAGCTCTATTCGGAATTGAATTCTCTTCTACATGAATCTATGACATTACTAAAAACCAATTTTATTTATTAATTTAATTTAATTTAATTATTATTTTTTATATTGTAACGACATATAATTAGCAAGGGACTGGAAGGTGAAGTATTTTTCAAATATTAAGAGCCATAGTACTCAAGGGAGAGCAAGGATTTGAAGTAAGAAAGTTTAGAAAAGCGTGGAGTAGGGTCAATGAACAAGCTTAGAGTTTCCCGGTTACTTAGCTTTTAATTATTATGCTTATAGCCCATTAGTCAAAATTTGATCTCAAAAATATGCAACCTTCGCAAAAATTTTGTACCTGTGTGGCTGTGGACCACTTGGAGGTTGATAACAGTCTACTTTCTTTCTCCGAACACAACATACGTTGAGGCCGTGTGACATCCAACGGGTTGAAGTATCTCAACCAATAATTGATCCACTGGGTTTCTGCTCCCATGTCGTAAGAGGCGATTTAAGACAGAAGTCCTCAAGTCAATGTGATTTTTCGTGCCGAGAACGGAATGACTGATAGGACTAAAATATGCTAGTCGCGCGCGGAGTGTCGTGGGTCTTACCCTTGCTGTGTTACGCGAATCTCTGACACAGTGATTTCTTCGCAAATCTTGGGATTGATGATGAAATTTGTACAGATCGAGAACGAAAGGAGTATCACAACAGTAATCTTTAGCATATACGTACAGCAACTATGAATCTATTCACCCTTCTGCAGAACATTGGCTTAAAAACCGTATTTCCGTAAAAAATTCTATACTGGAACTTTCAACACAAATGGCATGACGAATCCACGTGAAATTCCTCGTGCATGCATACTTGCGAATAGTGTGATTGACGCGTGTCTTATATCCGATCTCCTGACTCGCAATATTGTCGATATGACTGTTGATAACATAAATATGAAAGACGTTTATTGTTCGTCATATTTGCCTCGAAATGAACCACCACCTTCTGATGATTTCAAAAGGGTTGTATCTTACTGTGGCAAAAATTGGTTTCCCCTCATAATCGGCAGTGATGCAAATGCCCACCATATAATTTGGGGTAGCTCAGATATCTATTTGAAAGGCAACAAATTATTGGAATACTTAAGTGGTACAAATCTGCATATTCCTAATGCAGGAAACCGTCTGACATTTGCACGAGCTGGCAAAAAAGAGGTGTTAGATGTAACTCTCTGTTCTGACGGTATTACACATGAGTTGGCAAACTGACTCGTACCAAACGAGCTTGAACCGTCGTTATCTGATCATAAGTACATTGTCTTTGATCATTTAAACGTCTCGCTAGATATCGTCGCATATCGTAATCCCAAACCAACGAACTGGGACCTTTAGAAGAGGGCTGGACAATTAGGTTTTATAGGTATCTTCCTACGATTGAATCTCCAAGTGACTTGGATGAGGTCGTGAATAAAACAAACTAACTCATAGTAACACCATATCAAGAGGCTGGTCCGCTTCGAGTTATGCGTGCTTCTATAGGTTCAACTCGAAAAGTTATGTAGAAGATCTTGGAATCGCAGACACAGGGACGGGTCGGAGGCATCCAAGTTCGCTCGCAAAGCAAAGCTGAACAAAGTGGTTGGAAAAGCCTCTACACAAACACAAAAATCTCAACGAGATTAGTAGATTCAATAAGTTACTTTTGACATTGAAAGACTTTCATGTCAGTTTCATTAGAGCTGCTAATGGTGAATAATCGTCTCACGTAAATGCAGTACTGAACTATTTTTCAGATACATACTTTACAGACTTTATAGAGTTATCGCCAACGACTGCCCCTGAATTCTTTTCACGTAGTTCTGATTCTTGAGTATTTGCTCGTAGAATTGTGACAACCAAACAATCAAATCGGTGATCGAAAGCTTTGCTTCGTATGAATCTCCGGGAAAAGATGGAAATATTCTGAACCTACTTTGAAGGGAATAAGAACACTTCAAGCATGTTTAAAAAAAATCTTACGTGTAGTCTTGGAAAAGGTACATACCATTAATGTGGTTGGAAACAATTGTAAAAGTCATTCCACAGGTGGCCGCGTCACTTATGAGAAGGCAAAAAGCTTTAGTCCGATCAGTCTGACCTCCTTCCTTCTCAAATCAGTGGAACGTTTAATCGACCACTACTTTCGGAATGTTAGCTTGGCCGAGCACCCGCTGCATGCAATGCAACATGTCACAAAATGTTGTCTACAACATTGAAAAACACATTCACAAAAGCAATCAAGTTTCGGAGTTTTTATTGATATCGAAGGTGCTTTTGACATCGTGTCTTTCGAATACATCTTGGAAGCAGAACGAGTTCATAGAGTACCTTCATATATCACGAACTGAATACACGCAATGCTTAGCAACCGACATCTGTGCTCATCATTAAGACAAGCGGAGATAAGAAAAATGAGTGTCGGTGGATGTTTTCAAGGTGAAGTGCTGTCACCACTTCTATGGAACCTTGCCGCCGATAGCTTGTTGAGGAAACTTAATGAGCTTGGGTTTCCGACATATGGTTTGACATAATTTTATATTTGATGCAACAAGTGTGTTGTTGAGCAAATGGTGTTTTCATATTAGACTATGAGTTAATCCAAATAAACCATCAATGGCGCTTTTCATGCAACGAGGGATTACAACCGGAGCTCATCCGTTGCAGTTCTTTGGCTCAAAAATTATTGTCGAAGATCAAGCTAAGTACGTTGGGATAATTCCTGACTCGAAACTAAGCTGGACAGCTCACAACGATTTTGGAATCTAGCTTGCATGGCCTTCGGCCAATGCAGACGGGCTTTCGGTAAATCTTGGGGCCTTAAATTACATTCAGTGGATCTACACAACAATTGTCGGACCAATTCTGACTTACGGGTGCCTTGTTTGGTGGCAGAAGGGAGAAGTTATGACAATCCAATCAAAGTTAAACCATCTTCAGATGATGGTATTGATGACGATGACTGGTGCGTTCTCGACAACGCCTACTGCTACTCTATAGGCACTGTTGAACATAAAACCACTATATATGTTTCTGAAACAAGCTGCACTTAGTTGTGCATTCCGCCTTACTTTCGAACAGTAACCCAATATATCGTGCAGATAGCCACACAAGCCCCAAATGTTTACTAGGTATGAGTATACACGTGCTCCCATTGGCCATGTACTCCAAAACTTTGTGAGAATTCGTCCTCGCGAGGAATGGCTGTCTGGCTGGATGGAGCGACAACTTAAAGAATACGTAGTTTGTTATACTGAATGGTCGAGTCGGTGCTGGTGTCTACTGTCCTGAAATGAGATTAGACCATTCTCATTCGCTTGGTAGATACTTGGTCGTATTCCAAGCTGGAATATTTGCGATCCTGTGTGGCATACAGTCGGCACTTCAGCAAGTTGTCAGTCAGATTGCCCTAAAAGCTTTTATTTCGGCAGATTCGAGATCGAAATTTAGTAATTCCATGTCGAACTCAAAAAATAAAAACTTTCAGCATTTCAAGTGCTATCTACCTTCTATGGGTTCCGCTCTAACCAATTCGTTTCCAGTAATACCGGAATGATTGACTTCATTGCTCTAGGACCAGTTCAACCACTATCAATAAGTCGGATAAAGCACAAGATTCGCTCTCGTGCTGCATCCGAACATGCCAACCATTGGTGTAGCTTGAAAATTTGCGTTTAAACAAAAACTTTTCTGCCGGTTGTGAGTCCGAAAATGCTAAAGAATTTGTTACGTTTTTTCAAGCACAATCGCAGTATTCTAGTCAGAGCGCTGACTGAATATTCGAAACTTAATTATCACATGGCTACCAATCAGCGTGCTGAGTATTATTCGTGAGATCATTGTGAATCCAGTTATAAAACTTAATATCATTCGATATGAAACTGCCCTGAAGTAATGCAATTACGTACCCGAGTTTTGGGTTCTCCATACATAATTGAACCTATGTACAGAGAACTGAAGGATATTCTATTGTTTCTAAGTCGGTGTGTTAAAGAGCTGTAGTTTAAGTCGAACTTGAATGACATTTTTTCTTTGGGAGTATTGCCGTTCTGTTATCCCAATGTCCTCTCGGAGGTGTTGATATATCCGCTCATCGAGATGGGTCTTTTATTCCCTTGGCAGTTAAGAATACTTCCGCATTGTCTATATTTTCTGTGTCATAATTTTCCTTATCCACAACTTTACCATTTCCCCAATACTTCCTATCAGGAAATAATGAAAATATCAATGATGAAAAGGCACAAATCTCCGCTCAACATGGGGAACGTGCCATTTGAGCCAGTCGCTACTGATTCCTAATAACATTACTAAAAACCAATTTTAATTGTTTTTATGTCCCGTTAAAGTCGAAATTTTATCCCAAAAATACGTTAACCTCGGAAAAATTCCATACCTGTATAAACGACAACTAGCAGCCTCTCTATCTAGTGTGCATTGCCTAGAGAACAAAGGAAGCATTGTATTTATTCTTGCCATTATGAGTAAAGTTGATGTAAAAGCTCTGCTCCGACCCAAAAACTGCGGTCGTTGACTTTAAATGCTGTTCAATACGACCGAGTATTCGTGAAATGGAATATCTTCTGAAGGTGAAAATGGAACTTAGACTTTCGGAGGTCATTTTTCTTCAGTATCATCATCTCCGCAATGCAGTAACGGGTGTTCAATAAAATATGAGAATGATTTCAATACCTTTCTGCAATTAAAGTAAAGAGCGTAAATAAATCTCTCCAAGAGAACTGCTTTCTGGACTCCCTGTAAATAGGTGGCATGTTTCTTTTCGCTCGGCTGCTGTCAGTTCAATCGAAGATGGCGTCGAACCAGCGAGCACTTCGCGAGCGTGTTGTACGGTTTTATGAAACGCAAGGTCATCGTGGCAAAAAGTTTACGGTGGACCGCTTTAGAGATGAAAACGTGCCCGTGAGTACAGTTTACA
Source organism: Topomyia yanbarensis (assembly GCF_030247195.1). NCBI lineage: Eukaryota > Metazoa > Arthropoda > Insecta > Diptera > Culicidae > Topomyia > Topomyia yanbarensis. Next base: position 113,516,316 of record NC_080672.1, on the reverse strand, counting down.
GGATCCTGGTATCGATGAGCGGGGAGCGGCCGTCCGGCGAAGATTATGACGAAGAAGGCGTTGTAACAGCTGTTCGATAACAAGAACGGAACGAGTTTGCGTGACGCCGGCCGAAAATATTACTGCTTCTATACCTTGATTCACCGAACCCTCAAGATGGAGGACATCATCTGACGGAAGAAGAAACACGGGCGAGCAGATAGCGATAGAGAAATCGCAGTGCCGATGGATGATGAAGAACTACCGCAGGACGTCGTTCGTGCTGGACGACGAAAGTTACTTTCCGCTCTCGAAGAAAAATAACAGCTACTATTGCAGCAAAAAGTCAACCACACCCGCCGAAGTAAAATACAAGTTCAAGCATAAATTTGAAAAAAAAAAAGTTATACTGTACATCGCCATATCGGACAGAGGAATTTCAAAGCCGTCGTTTAAGCCGAGCGGTCTGGCCATTAATTAAGAAGTGTACCATGAGAAGTGTCTTGAGAAAGTTCTTCTGCCGTTCTTAAAGAAGCATCATGCGGATGGGAAGTACGTCTTCAGGGCGGGCAAGGTGTCGTCCCATTACGCCAAGAAGGCGCTGGAGCATCTTGAGCATGTTTAATCCTTGCAAATTTAATTTTTGGTCGCACATATGGTTTTCTAGAAATCTGTACGGACTCGTAAGGCTAATAGATAGAAGAAGTCTTATAGTCGGGTTTAAACAGCCCGACGACAACTTCACAGCTCCGATATATTGAACTCATAAGCAAATTTTGTAGTGATTTGGTGATGTCATGGCGGCTCGAATGGAGCAAAATTTGAAAAAAGCGCATCCCATATATTATTCTCCATATCTGTAAAAAATAAACAATTTAAGCATTTCTAACATCAAATTTATTTCGCTGTTCAAATTAGAAGCTGTTCTCATTCCGCTATACTTAAACAGAAACATAGATTCAATTTTGAATTCAAAAAATCCAAAATAAAATAAATTCGATTTTTGGAAATACAAGAAGATGACTTTCAAAATCAAGCCACTTCTACTTATATTGGCATTCCCAAAAATCTTGCGGAACGAATCAACATTTCCCCAGGCATAAAATCCTCCAGTAGATGCCGTTCCGATAGGTTTCTATCAAACTGTAAATTCCGTAAATAATTCTGAAGGGATCTGTACCAAAACCATCGCAATATCTGCCGGACAGAATAATTATTAATTTAATTTATTTTACGTTCTTAATGAATTTAAAACAAGATGTCGTAGGTTCACAAATTGTTAAGCGTGGTAATTTACTTTCATTGGTTACAATGTTTTTCATTTATATTTCTCGAGAAAAAGGCACTAAGGATTTACCGACTACAAACTTCACACAAAAAGAAAACTAAAACATTTTTAGGAAGGAGGTGAGCTGGTTGTTTAAAACAACGACTTCTAGCTAAATTTATAAAAAGATTTATGTAACATTGCTGACGGTTTCCGGTTAGGGATAAATTTATTCTCTAATAATAGTTTTCTTTATCCACATTTTGGAATACGCTTTTTCTAAATGTTGTTCCAGCCGGGTTGACGGCGTTCATAACACACATAACGAAACACGCTTTTCTCTTGAAACTTTTTCGTTTCGTTGTTCGTGGTACTCGTACAGAGAAGGCATACTAGCGCCACCATCAAATCGGTGGTGCACAGGGTTACCAAAAATACAGAATAATCTGTATTTATACAGATTTTTCAGCCATTTTCACACCAAGAATCTGTATTTACAGATATACAGATTTTTCCGTGTATGTACAAATTTTTGAGAAATGAAGTGCCAAAATTATTTTTAGAAATATTTTTTTCAGTTTCAGTAATACTTCCTCTCTGTCTCTCTCAGCTTAGTCCATCATATTAAAATATATCTTCATTTGTGAGATTGGTCGCTCACTCTGAAAGGTAAAGGTTTGTAATACACCCAGGTTAGCACGAGGTTTTTTCCGAGAATTTGACAGCTACATTGGTCGACTTAATGTATATAAGATTATATATCAACAAAAGTCATTAATTGAAGAAGAAAATTATTTTTCCAATGTGCACATCGATAAAGCTCAAGTTTCAGGATGTAAAATATCAGAACGACTTGTAGTGTTTTTTATGAAAATGTTAACAGGTCCTTGCTTGACTGATTTAAACCACAAGAATTAATATCTTCGATAGATAATCCAGCAAATGGTTAAACGACTCAACTGATTCGATACAGATATCGACACAGATTATTGGAAGAGTAAATTTAATTTTGGCAACACTGGTGGTGCATATATTGAACAAGCACTATCTGTTAAGTTGTCCCTGGCTTGGGTTTAAATGATCTAATATGTAGCGTGGTTCTCTTACGCCCTTCGCAGAGTCTCGGTGTTGCCCTCTTTTAGTCTTTCGTTTGTCTTCCTTTTTTAGTCCGCCTTTCGAATAAAAGTTAAGTGTGTACTCGGAAATTGCACATATTTCCTAATTTATTTTGACACTTACCTTCACTTAGTTTATAAAGCAAATCAAGATTTCAGCGCTCTCCCAAGACTAAGCGGAAACTTGTTTAACATTGCGGGACTTTTCGGCGCTAGTAGTACTCTCAATAAATATAACGTTAAGTGTCTGAAAGGCAATCCAACCAGGTAATAATTTTTAATACAATTTCTCCAAGAAAAGACTTCAATATAGGGCACCAAGAGAACACTCCTGGTTTTATTTGTTATATCATTCGTATTCAGGTGTTTGAAGGCGACTGGAGAGGCGTTTTTTTTCAGGAGACCGTGAAATTAGTAGATGCTAGATGTTTAAAGCCGACGGACGCATTTTTTCGGGAGATTATACGTTCTGATCGATTAACTGGACAGACGATTTATTAGGAAATACTACCCACCTCTATCATACAATAATCCGAAGTATTTTAATAGTTGTTCCTTCACCAACCGTTATATTTATTTTCGTTGGTTGGAAATATGTAACAACGCCAAAAATCTCGAAAACCAAAAGATTCGATCGTTCGACATCGTTCGTGATTGGCTGTCGTTCATTTTATGTAAATTTTAGCCGCAAATTTTGAACAGTATATGCGAGGAATCAGTTGACTGTAAGTGTTTGATGGCGACAGACGGGGCATCTATTCAGAAGACTGTATATAAAGTCCAGTATACTGAGGAGACAATTTTTAAGAGCGGTGAACTGGTTAGTAAATTGATGAGTACGGTAGATATCATTAGATGGCAATTAACATGAATTAGCATCCAACCATACAACGAACAAAGATAGGCGATCACACTTTTGGTTTATTATCTCCTGAATAGTCTTTAAATTTCTTGTATCTCCCATAATTTTTGTCCCAGTTTTCACTTTGCGCGGGGTTCTAGGCCCGCATATAAATAAATTCTAAAATGAATGTCGAACAAGATTCGTCATCGATGAGAGTCAGATTCTCGTTAAAAAAATCATACGCATTGAACTCGGTCGGGCAATATCCGATCTTCTTTCGGATCAAAGATATGTGCTCTAAAGTTTTCGAAAGAAATATTCAGCCGTTACAGATATCTCGAATGTTTGACCATATAAACTCAGAATAGTGCTCCCCTGTCTAAAGCATGCAAATGACATTACTGACGACAAGTTTTGTATGAAGGACTACCGTGCCTACACGTCTGTTCACATAGTCGAGATCGACGGTGCGGTTACTGATTCGATCTGGTCATACCGGGGGTGAAAGGGGTTGGCTGTTTTAAGGACCCCTTTCTTCAGTGAGTGAAGATTTTGAAAGATCGCAGAGGACGGGACGAAATTGTATGTCCCTCCAAACAGCTCCTGGTCTTGGAAATTCTCACTTATTTTATAAACCAGATGATTTCAACGCCCCTCTAAGGTTGGTGCCCTTGGCGGAGGCCAACCCGGTCAATCGCACGCTACGGGCCAGTATGCATGTGAGTGATATCGACGTATACATAACACGCTGATATCATGTAAGATGATGATGAACCCAATCAAAACAACTATACAAAGCACAAAAGACGATGACACTTGAACCATTTTAATTATCTCTATTTTAAATATCATTTGTATAACTAAAAGACAAGAACCATCTCATAAACCTATACACATTAGTCAACCATATCATTTTGTAGTGGCACCTCCGATTGACCGCAAAATTTGAAAATTTATCATAACGTTTACATAAAAACGAAATGAAAGTTAAAAAATTCATTGATTCCTTCATTCCTACGACTTTTCCATCTTGAATGATGGCAATGTGAATCTGGGTTGTAGGTCGCGGTTTATAATCAGTGGAATATCACACATTTTATCAGTTTACATTAGGTCTGTTCCAGTACCAGGAGAAACTGGAAGTACTCCGGAGAAAATCGTTCCTGTACTCTCTTCTTCTCTTTTTTCTTCTTCTGGTGGCAAACCGGAGTAAAAAGGAGCAAAGATTTTTTGCTCCTGTTTACTCCGGAGTGACTTCCGTGTACTGGAACAAACCTATTAGTTACCTACTATTAGTTGAGTTCTCGTGATAAGCACGAAGATCAAGAAATTAATATTGATAATTGTCCGCATTACGCATAGTTATAATTCTGAAACAAAAAAAACATCCCTCAGAAAAATCACAACAATAACCACATGAATCCGAAATTATACGGCACACTAAACATGACCCGTTTCCCACACCTAACCCACACCCGGGCAGTGCGAGATTCATTGCAGCAAAATATTTTATCACTCACTCACTGGTCAGCTGCAGTCGAATGTTCCTCATTATCTCGTCTGCTCGGCTCGGTCTAGGCCGGGTCGCCACAGCCAAAACTCGCCAGCAGTAGCCATACTACGCCATGGCATGATTAGGCTAAATTAACCAAATTGCGTCGTAAATCGTGGCCTTATGATGCTATTTGCTTAGCTTTTATGGTCAAACAGCCATATTTATTCGTGTGCCTCCTTTTTTTGACTGTCGAAGCCCTGCCACGGGTACTGAAATCCGATCTTCTGTCTTCAGTACAAGGCAGCAGTCGCAGAGACTCCCGCCGAAACGAAAATGGGAACCTTTATTGTTATCGTTTTTCCACAGCGTAATTATTTTTAACCGAAATCGTGTTGCTCAATTTGCCATGTTAATTGCTCTGTGTTTACCTCGGTGGAAACGATAACAATGTAAAATAAAATGGGCAAAATAATGGAAACGCACCGTTTGTTGGTTCAATTTATTGGGATTAAATGTGTATGTATATATTCACAGTCTTAGTTTTTTTTTCCTCTTCTGCAGGTTTTCCGTTGTTTCAGGAGTTTCACTTGGCAAATTTCGGTAGCTCCTATTTGTCAGCCAAGCTTGAGCTAATTATGGTTTCAGTGTATTTTCGGTTGTTTCCTCTAGTGCAGTTGTTATTGCCAAGTCATTCTTGTACTCCCACCGCCGTAATGGCGTTACAAAAATAAATTCTATTCTATCGCACGCCGTCCGAATTTCCCACGTCCTTCACAAGTCAATACTATTCTGCCCCGGTAACTAAATTAAGTTTGTTTATGGTTGATTTTCTTCTGTTTATTCTCACTCGCAGATTTCTCAAGTTTTGTTTTCCACTTACCTTATGTCGTATCTATTTTTACAGCGATCAGCATATAACCTAGACTAATACAGTGGTCCTTAATTCTAGCGTGTTTTAAACCTAATTATCCTTTCGAAATATATCACTTATGATCGATTGAGATTTCTTTGCTACTGTACAAGTATTTAGTGTCGACTGTTGAGGAATGGTTGTTCTGTAAGGTTTGGTTCTGGAAAGCCAGGTGATACTTTTCAGTTGCTATAATTTGTGGAACTAAAAACCGAGGTTACTCCGAAGAAAAAATCATTTCCATGAATAAAAAAGAAAAACATACCAATCAGAACTGATAATGCGATCGGCCATGGTGGCAGACTGAAGGCTTCAGATTAATGACGTAAAAAAGCACACATACAAAATCGGTTTTCCCCTAGTCTGTTCATTGAGAGAGCGTTAAGTTCACGTGAACTGTGCTTTAGAAACCAAAAACAAAGCAGCGTTATTTTCGTTTCGGCAATAAAGATTGCATTGACTGAGAAGTCCTTGATTATAATGAGGTTACTCTTCGCCGTTGTAGACTTTAGGAGCGTCAAAATAGAATAGATAGAATTCAATAGCTCCGGGGGTAGTAGTAGTGTTTCGCTTCTTGTGAGCTGCCTGGATACCGTTATACAACTTAAGTACCGCTATTATATGACATTTTCCACTCTTGTATCACTTACCATACTGCACTGGTAAATTGACCCGTGCAAAAATGACTTCCCCTGACCATGATTTGTCTGAAAGTGATTTGAATGCAGAAATTAAATCGACTTCCCATCTGAAATTGTACCCATCCTCCTCCAGATGACCTTTCGCAATCTTCTTCCGGACCAAAGACGAGAAATGTTTTGAATCTGTTGGACATTTCTCAAGTTCTGACAGAGCAATATTCGGCTGTAACAGAAATATCGAAAATTCACCCCGCTAAGCTTCGGGTAGTGGTAAATAGTTTAAAGCAGGCAAGTGATTTTGCTGGCTACGGGCCCTTTACGAAGGAGTACAGAGTATATGTACCAGCTAACGAGGTTGAAATAAGTGGGGTCGTCACCGATTCGAGTTTGAATTGCGCGGATCTGCTGACACACAGGCTGGCGGTTTTAAAGCCCCACACTTTAGCGACTGAAGATAGTGAAGTGCAAATGATTGCATACAGTATTAGTCACAGCTGACGTGATGAGAACTCAGACTCTTACCGGGCGACATTTGCCGGGTCCGCTCCACCCAACTATTTTCTCTTTGACAAGGATCGTCTACCTGTTCGCTTTTTGTGCGGCGGATAATGAGCTGTACGAACTTCAAACAACTGGGACACATAGCCACCTATTAAAGTAATAGTTTTCGATGTAGAAAATGAGGTGGGATCACTGTGGAAGGGACCTAAGAAATCTCCATGATCTCCCGACTTGTCCCGCGTACAAACAGCGCGAGGTGAAACTGAAGCGTTCTCTTCAGGAATCGCACCAAGTTTTCTTTTGCAGAAATGCAAAGATACATACCTACGCCATTGGACCCTACAAACATCTATACTAACTTGTCTACTGGCAAAAGCGACAGTGATAAACCGCGGTTTAGAACATCTACTGCTGTAACTAGAAGCAATAGAAAAGGAGGATCATTTTTTCTCCTAAGCTTTGTTACAAAGACTAGAAGTTGTCCCTTCAAGGTCCTCCAAAAATAACAGCTCGAGAAAGTACTGGTGCAAAACGGAAGCAAGTAGCTTCTAGTCTCAAAAAACTGAGCTCAGAAAAGGAATTCTCAGCACTTCATGGGACATCAAAAACTCCAAGTGTTCCTATATCTCAAACAGAAAAAACCGAAGCTGGTTTAAAAAAATTCTCTGATATTGTGGTATTGTATTTTCACAGCTTTAAAAATTTCTAATCCTCTTAAAGGCATCTGTGATAAAATTTCTCCCCGCTGCAAAAACTTTCTTGATGCAGTTGACTGCAAAACAATTCCTCCTTCCAGCGATTGTATCCTTCGAAGGGTCATTCATCGAACTAGGTCACAGATTTGGTCACTGTTCTACAGTGGAATTAGAAGCATCATCCGAAATTCTCTTAAAATTTCAATAAATAACTTGCAACAGGATGCATTTGAATAATGCGAAATATGGCTTACTTCAGAAATAGATTTCAACTTTCACGATTTCAATATTATTCGCTTGGATCGAGAAAACTCTTACGAAGAAGTACTTTTGGAGATCAAAAATGCTATTTTTTCAAAATACATAATCGACCTCCCCACTAATCCAGGCATCGAAGTTGTCGCTTGCCAAACTAGAATTAAAGGTAAAGACATTTGCATTGCTTCCAACTGACAATTTCCATGTGGCCATTTTGTACACTGATGAAATGACAAGGATTCCTGTCCCACTAGCGCGTCCGAGTGCCTTAGACTTGTCCTTCTGCTCGACATCGCTGCGGTTAGATTGAATGTGGAGGGTAATCCCTGATCCCCACAACTGCGACCATCTACCAATTGTGATTAATATTGTTAACAACTCAGCGCCACCGAATACAATCAGTTTTCCGTATGGTATAATACGATGTAGTGATTGGACCGATGGGCGTTCACGATATCCAGCAAAATCGAATCCACACTTACTCCGAAGGAAAAGTATGGGTTCCTGGCTGGCTTAACTCTTGACACCGCGTTTCAAGGTTAGATTATCTACAGGAAGGACTGGTTACCCGCTAGCTATCGACAGTACGCAATGTTAGAAACGCGTTTAAGTTTAATGAAAGCCAAAAAATGTCGTTACTGGCGCCGGTTCGTTGACGAATTAACGAGGGAAACATCTATGAGCACTCTTTGGGTCACGGCCTGGCGTATGCGAAACCGGAACAGTACTAACGAGTGCGTGTGATAGTGAAAACGTTGGATACTCGATTTCACCAAAAGGTTTGTCCGGATTCCACCCCTGCACAGAAGATCCACCGTGCCGCACACCCTCACGATACAGCGAACGAAACACCCTCTTCGATGGTGGAGTTCTCACTTGCTCTCTTGTCATGTAACATTAACACCCTAGGGCCACACATAATCAAATTCAACTTGTTGAAGAAGTTTCTAGAGAATAACATTGTCCCTCATGACTGGAAGTGAAGATGATCGCCATCCAAAAACCAGGAAAACTAGCCTCCGACCACAACTCGTATCGACCGATTGTAATGCTTTCCTGTATCCTGAAGTCATTCGAGAAAATGATCTTGTTTCGCTTCGACAATTGGAACAAGCAAATGACTTACTGTCAGATAAACAATTTGGCTTCCGCAAGTGCAAAGGCATGAACGATTTTCTTGCGTTGCTCTCAACAAAAACTCAAATGGCATATACTAACAAAAAGCAGACGACAACACTTTTCTTGGATATTGAGGGGTACAACTTTCTGCTAAATTTGTTGTCGGAAAATACATGCATTATACGTATGTTGTTGAATTGACATGATGAATTAGCTGCATGGGATTTCTCCAGGGCTCATGTTCCCTTCTCTACAATTTCTACATGACTGACACAGACGAATGACTTGGTTTTTATGAGTGATTCGCTGGATTCGAAAATTATTGACTCGATGCATGAAATTTGCGAGCACCAATAACGAACGAGCTTCGGTCAGATGTTTCAAAATCGATTTTTTCGTTATGTATGCTACTTTCCAACCAACAGAAACAAAAATTATTGTTAAATGAAAAGGTTTTCAATTTTTCATTTTTGACTCATTGGATACGCTGATTTCCGAATGGTAGATTTTTTCCCTAGTTCGCCCCAGCTACTAGCACGGAGCTGAACAGACTGAATACAGCAATCAGTCGATGGAGGTGGCCGCATTCTTATAAACGCCTTCTCACCCTGTGTTAAAATGCTTGATTATATCCAATTGACGTCGCTACTAATTAAACCACTAAACTCTTGAATTAAATCTCGCTTGATTCGCATATTAGTAGATGAAGACTCAACTACTCTAACGCGGCAACAGCCGCAACGTGTGAATAGCTTAGACAAAATCTACAGCGATTTTTTTGTGGCGTATGTGTTCTGTTGTTTCGTTTGCAGACAGCTAAAATCACAAGCAGGTCACACACAGCATTCATAAACATTGAAAGTTGAGTTCAATTTAATCCCAAATCAACCGATAATGAACATCGCAAACCAACCTGACTACATCCAATACAACAAACACCACTCGAATCCATCCAATCTACGTACACTCGTTCGTGTGTGCAAAGTCCAACCTCGCCCACAGCAGAGTGAAGAACGACCGATAAACTTTTCCAAAAGCTAGAAAACAAGTGCAGAAAACAGCGTAAAATAGGTACTGGCAATTGGTATCCGCAAAAAGTGTATTCTTTAAATGAATACAAATTTAGACCAAAACTGTGGTGAAATTATTTATCTTTACCGGCCGCTTTTTCTAGTCCGTATGTTCCTCGTTCATTGCCCAAGCAACGAATGATAAAAAACTAACAGGCGGAGCTGAGTCTATTTTCGTCCGATTTCTAAAATCATTCTACTCATTTGAAGCTGTTGGTTGGAGCAGTATCAGCCATCTTTGTGTCATACATTGGCTCAAATGGAAGAGCAATAATTGGGGCATTCGATTAGAGTTTCCGTTGATGTTCAAACGCGGGCATTTCACTATTTTCACGTCATTTTCATTATAATAGTGGTTCTTAGAAACGAACAAAATATTTTGATGCAAATTTATCTGCATTCTAATTCAATTGTAGGCCGAGTAATTAATAAAATAGTGTGACACCCTCCCTAATAAGACCAGAATTAACGCTCAACTATATATAAATAACCTCTTAATATCACCCTACTCGTTCGTGCGTGTAAAGTTTAACCTCGCACAGTAGAGCTTCCGATATACTTTGCTAACAGCTAGGAAGCGGGTGCATGTGGTACTGGAATGGTATGCGAAAAAAGTGAACCCTGTTGCTGTTGCTCGTTCAAAACTCAAGCAACGAATGATTAAAAAGGAACACGTACGGCATAGTATATATAACTACCCGTATTCGATTGGGTCTCGTATTGACGACTCTGCCTGAAATAGGCAAGAAAATTTTGTTTTTCCACATCGCTGTCGAAAGATTTTCTGAAAATCAGTTTTGTTATCTTTTCAATTTTCATTACATTTTAGAAATCTTGGATTGAAAGATTATTTAATTTAATAATCTCATTATTTCCGTGAAGTGATACTTTATCGTTTAAGTCGAATGTAATTATATATCTGTTTTGCATCTGCTCAGTAATAGGGGCCCTTAACTTTAATAGTTCCCCTAGTGAAATGGCCTCGCTTGTGCCATTCCGAATATACGTACCTTTGTCGATATTTCTTCTACTAAAGTGTAGCATACTGATTTTCCGATTGAGTATGACATTTCTAGAGAAAATTTTCAATAGGACGAAAGTAACAATGAGAGATTCTCTTTGGGGTCTTTCTCTTCTGTTCATTACTCGGCCATTTCAACATTTACTCTCTACTCTTTGCATAATATTCTATTGAAAACCGTCAGCTTTCGATATGTGCTGGAAAATTAGTGCAAAGTGTTGTATTGACGTCGTAATAAACGAACGAGAAAGTAAACAAAGAGAGGCTCTCAATGTTACTTACGTCCTATTGAAAATTTTCTCTAGATTTATCCAAATTCTTTTCAACTCCAACTCGCGTAGGTTGTAGGTTCCACATCATTTCAACACATCTTTAGCATTGTGGCTGAACCAAACCAAAATAGAGCTAAACCTTTGTTTTTCCTTATTAATAGCAAAACTCGCTCCGGCTCCTTTTTGTATAAGTCACCCTTTACTGCACCAGAAGTTATTTAGTAAGTGCTTATTTCACTCCATCTACAAATCACCTGCCAGACGAGAACTTTCTTTGCAAATTTCGACTGTTTTAGTGAACAATTGTATGTGGAGTTTCCGGGTTTTTGCGATGACATGTTGCTTCCTATTTCGGTTTGGTATTTTCGGCGTCTTGTAAACGTAAATTCCAGAATGTTAAATGCTTTTCTTTTCTAAACAATACAAATAGACACGATTGAATTTTAAACGACATCCCGGAATGATATACATGTTTGGTTGGCGCTTGATTTCCTCGTTATATATATGGTTATATATAAGTAATAAACGACACTTCAAATGAGTTTTTCAACTATACATCTGAGCGTTTCTTGCGTCTAGAAATATATTTTTCTTTAGGCTTTTTAAGGAATGATTCCACCAGGAACCATCGAAAATTACGAAAATTTTTCAATATCTATTTGTTAGGTCATCTCAGTTCATCAGAACTGATTAAAGAATGCATCCATCTTTAAAGACCCACCGAAATAAAATGATGGCTTAACGCCTGCGTTTCACTTCTAATTTGATGGAAACATCTGTGTTCGACTTGATGAGGTTTCGAAATCTAAGTTTTGGACGCATCCATGAATCGCAATTATTTTCACAAGTGTATATAATTTAGTACACCTTTGTTAAAGGAAGTACATGTATATTATTATACCGTGTTCTTATTTTTAAAGTTGTACATATGTCATGATGTATGGTATCTGATTGAGGGATTAGGGATTGTCCCCGACTCTGCGATAGAAATGCAAATTTATTTTTTTTTTTAATTTTGCACTGTCAGACCCCTAAGGAAAATTTAAGCTAATTAATCAGTAAAGGCTATTCAGCTATATCTAGGGACTAAAGAAGAATATTTTAAGATCTTTGGCTTCTTAAAAAAAAGAAAAATATATGTCCCGATTTTGTCAATATCCCCGTTTTATCAGCCTACAATTCGCCAAGGCACTGATAAAGACGGGTCGTTACTGTATTAGTAATTTATCTTTACATGTCCTCCATTTTTTGAAATGGTCTACCATGAGTCACTTATCATGAATCAGACTGAAAATTTAGTGTTGTTTCAAGATATATAGGCCTGATCTTGCGCTATTTTGTGCTGATAATTTTATATCTATGTTTTTAAAAATACCCATACGAAGACGCCCTGTAGTTCATAAATCTTCTTACAAATTAGTTGTCTAAGCAATATCATATTTCTGATGAATTAGTGATTTTACTAGTTTTCCCAACCATTTCTGCTATCCGATGTGATTGGCTGCTATTTTTAACGTTTATACGACCAAGGCCTTCAAACGAGCTTTTATAAAAATCATCAAAAAAGGAAATATGAATTTCAAAACTGATAGCAGAAATGGATTTAGCGACCCAAAATTAGCTAAAAATCAAATTTTTAGCAACCTAACCCAATTTTTATAATTTTGTCTCATCTTTGTATGAAGAGGTGCCACTGCACGACGCGGAAACGACATGATGAACACAACAACGGAGTAATAAGGATGAACAATAAGAGCCTAACATTCACCACAGGGCAGATACACCGTCGACGAATTAATATGCTCCATCACCCTCGCATCCGATTGTCTCTGGTCAGCAGAGCTGCCACTTATACATATTTATCTGTATTATACAGATTTTTAAGCGCAGATACATACCCTTTACATAATACAGATTTAATACAGATTTTCAACACACGATACAGATTTACACTGGTTTTTTGAAATTTAAATTGGCAACATTATTGGAGGACCCTTCATGGAGCCGTTTTCATTAAGAATAGCCATTTCTTCAACAATTTATTGTCAAATTAACCATAACACTTTTTATATTCAAAAAAATTAAAAAACTACTGAGTCGAGAAATGTAAAGATTACTTCAAAGTACACATTTTAAACTACTTCATAATATTTGAATTTATACAGGCCCGTAGCCAGGATTTTGTTTCGGGAGGGGCTTAAAACTTGTTGCATAAATGTTTTAATTCTGGTGACTTCAGATAGTCACATGAAATTGAAAGTAATTTTGAAAATTTCTTAGTGAAAACAGTTCCAAAACTAAGGCAATAGACAATATGTTGTCTGATACAAGAAATGGTATAGTACATCGACGAATTCTTGCTTTTGAATTTGGTTTTTTTTATTAATGTTTAAGCTACCATTTTCACCGTTGGAATTTGCAATTGTGGGTGCCCCCATCATACAACTTGAAGCCAACGAAGTGAGGCTGTCCAGCGCAGATTCCTACGATATGCTTTACGTCAATTGCCTTCGAACGATCCGCTGAACCTGAACCATACGAAGATCGTTGTCGATTATTAGGACTAAACACTTTAGAAGATCGTAGATCCACGTCGTAAACTACCTTCGTGTCTAAGCTTCTTATGGGTGAATATGATGTTCCCGATCTTCTATCACAAATTACCCTCCACGCACCAACCCGTGTCCTTTGTTCTCGAATACTGCTGCACTCTGAAAGGCACAACTCTAACTACGCTGCCAACTACCGATATTAGAAATGACCCGTCGCTTCAACGATTATAACGACATCTTCGACTAAGACTCAATTATTTAAATACAAATACAAATACAACAGAATGTCGATATTCGCTCCAAATCTTCTGATTAGGCAGGCGATTTGTAGATGCACAGAAACGGTTCAACTCCTATTCAACTCAAATTTATAATAATTTTCAATTTAAATAATGATACATTAAAGACTATTTTCAGACAAGTGAGAACAACTAATTATTTATCTATTTAAGTATTCAGATTTTTCAGCGTCTTTTATGAAACTGTTACATTTTATATCATTAGACAGGCTTATTTTTCTAGGTAATTCTTCTACTAGATCCTTGAAACTATGGCAAAAGACAGACCAGTAATTTTGTTTGTTGACATGTAAAGGGGTACAAAAAATACTACTGATTTCTCTACAAAGCATAAATAAGAACTATAGCTGTATTTACCTAGATTAATCAAATATTATATTTGAGCACACGAAGCTTCAAGTTTCATTTCGGATTTTAGGACAGTACAAAAGAGATATTATTAATTTATTATAATTAATTTACTAAACTAGCCGGAATTTTATCTACTATAGGACTGTTCACTAATCGAAAGGAAATCCCCTGATTACTGTTATCTTGCAATTTACGTAAATTTTGTTAAATGTAACCAGAGCTATGAAAAATTGATATCCCTGCGTGTACTTGAAAGAGCTCCGAAATTCAATTCCTGCCCGCCGCGATGTTTGATTCGTTTCCCTCGTCATTCATTCTCCCGACATAGCGCAATCGGGTTCGCATATGTTTGGTTTCAGAAGCAAACTGAACTTTGTTTCTATGCTAGCTCTGAGAGGGACTATTGAGCGAAAATGCACTAGACATAGATTACGCATCTCACTAATGCTCGAACTGTACCGTAACGTAACGAACATAATAACAAATGAATGCTTTGATTGGTGAAGGAATTTATATTTCCTCTGCACTCAAACATTCGATTATGCATGAAATTTCAGTCAGTTGGAAAGTTGATGAATGACCGAGGCGTTGAATCTGAATGTCAGTTTCAGAAATAGTTAACTGATTTTGAAATTTCGAAGCACTGAATGTAACATTGATGACACCACTAGAATTACTCGAAACTATAAATATGGGTGAGCTAAATAATTTTAGCATCACACTTGCCTACGACAAGTTAAAGAAAACACATCGCACTTGCTTCTTCTGTACCGAAGAGACTTTCTTTCAGATTTCTATGTTTTTAAATTATTGTAATTTATCCGATTTCTGTGAATCTTTTGCAAAATTTTTTGTCAGCGGTAGTTTTCGTGACGCGAAGATGCTTGCAATTACACTTTCTAAGTCAATTCAAACAATCTGCTCAGTAATTGGTTCGTTTTTAATTAGCTCAAGTTTATTTTACAATCATCATTAAGATTGGAAGAGATACATGACTTCTTGAAGAAAGCTGTAATGCTTTTTGATTACAAGTTAGTTTTACCAAAATTTAGGAAACAATTTCAATCAACGTTGTTCCACCTACCGTTGAATGTTGTGCGGATAATGAAGACGTAATTTGTTTTCGAATATGCCGTTTTTTCAAGCTGAATTGAGAGGATCAGAGCGAAATTCCGAAAGCACGTTCTGAATGCATAGAAAAGATAGAAGAGGTGCTCTTGAGGCTTCTTAGATTAACTGATTCTGATTTCCTCCTCCGTGATTTCGGATCATCTCTCATTTTAGTCCAAAACGAAAAAAAAACAGATCGTGAGATTGCTATATACTGAAGACATAAATTATTGGACTAATAGATTCAACCAGTCACAACATTTTAGTCGCAACAGTGTTGCGAACTCGCATGAACTGAACGAATTCCTCGCATGAAAGTGAAATTAAGTGCCAATGAAAATGATGATACGTTAAAATGACGCGAAAGCAAAAACTGTCGCCTCAGCTATATCGTTCTCAGTAAATTGAAATATTTTTTTGCCTAGTACGCTTGAATGTGATGTCTAGTATTTATACTAAGAGTACAGAGTGCACATATCTAATACAGTAAATCAAATTAGGTACAATTCAAAAACCTGTCATTTAAATTTAAAATAGAGTTGCCAATGTCGAGTATTACATCTGAGTTTTGTTAAACGGGACAATCACTTGCGATGATGTGTTCACTTTTGGAGAGTTTTAGTACTCAGTCGTCCATTAAACTTCGGTTCAATGCTTAAGCCAATCGAAACAGTGGTTCTGTTATCTAGTTATATCTATTTCCAACAATAAAAATAATAAAATGAGTTTTACTGGTTGTCCAGCAGATTTCACGCAAGCTCTTAACCATTGCACGTGGATACCTGTTTACGAAGCAGGGAAATATTTTTTCCTCGCCAACTGCGTATAGGGGGTCGTTCATATCTATCTCGTTATTGAATACTTCCGTGTCATAATCGTGGTTGCTGCCTTTATGTTCGCAAACATGCTTGCTTGTTGCCTTTATGACTGTGAATTTCCTCAATGATCGTGCTGGCTGTAGATTTTGAGATATTGACGCAGCTTTTGCCATTGTCAATATTACCTGAAGATGTGCAACATATTTTGTAATTGTTTGTGTTCAGCGGTAAATAAATCGTAATGTGACGTTTTTTCACAAAACTGGAACGTACTAGTTTGCCTTTGATATGTACAAAGAATACTATGTGTAATTGTACTATCGCATTATGTTTTGTACTGCATTTCTCCCATAAGTGATGTGTATCTACAAGTAAGCGGTATCCGATCTTGTAACCGAACATTGATTCTCTCACCGTCCATTTATATAAAGATCTTAACTACAGCATTGTCACACACAACCATTAAAATTTAATGGCTTTAAATCATTCGAAATCAATGATTTCGCCTGATCCAATTTGTTGAACGCTATGAGCGCAGAATACCTGAGGTGGTAGAGCTCAATAAAGGTGGCTATCGCAAGTACAGCCTCCGTTTTCACCTTCAGAAAATGTTCCTTATCACAAATGTTCCTTATCACAAATCACAGTATTTGGCCGGTGCACCACTTCTTGCTTCTGCGACTCACTCATCTCGACAGATTACTAGGGCATAGTATAGTAGAAGTTTCCTTTGTTCTTCAGACAAGGAACACAATATAAAAATAACTTTATTTGTCGTTCGCTTCACACCGGCTGGGACAGAAGCATAAACCACACTGAATTTCGTGATCATTGATTTTGGTTGTTGGAAACAGCGATCTTCTAACTTTATCTCAAACCAAACGAGCTACAAGCTGAAGTCGCTGATAATAATGTTTTTGAAATTTATTTTCAAAGCATTTCGGGGGGGGCTTTAGCCCCCTAGCCCCCCCTCTAGCTACGTGCCTGAATTTATAGTAGACAATACTTAAAACAGTTCAATGCGCATCAACTATCAAAATTCTTCTTCTTCAATTAGTACAGACGATCTGTATTTGTCTGTACTAATTGAAGAAGAAGAATTTTGATAATAAAATCGATTAGTTTTAGTTTCAAATATTGGGTTCGTTTGTAAAGATTTCGTGCCTAACGCAAACGCTATTTAAAAAAAAATTCCCGGGCGTCTGCAGAAATATTTGGTCCGTTCATCGAATGAAATATTTCGTCCAATGTGTTATACTGGAATCGTCATATCAATTTTATTATATTAATTATAAATACAATCTTGCATTCCGGGATATTTGAATTTGTATGAAAAGAAGTACTGAATGCCGTATCTATCCAATATCATGTACATCCATACTCTTTTAATGTCGCTTTCAAGGATGCAGTATTTGTAAATTGCCTTAAGACCAAGCAATTCGGATACTCGCCCGTAACCAAAGACGCTTCGCATTAAATTGATCCCATCCCATCGAAATGATCCGCAACGAATACCAATTTTGGACAATAACTCCAGTAGCTGCGTTCAGAATATCGTGATTACCAGAATTTTGGTTATCCAAGGTTGATACAAGAAAAATCATTAAAAAGATGTTGATATTGTATAAATTGAGTGATGAGTTATCAAATGATTCAATTCTGTTTAGTCCGTCAAATCGACATCTTCTGACAACTATTTTAAGGCTGTTTGTACATGCAATCAATAAGTTTTGAAAACTTTTAAATTTATTCTTTTATTTAAAAAAACAAGTCATTATGTATTTCCGGGATCCCGGGAATTTTATTTTTATTTATTTCCTGAATCCCGGGAAGCTGAAAACCGTCGGGAAATCGAAGCTCTACAGCAGAGTCAAGAGAACCATAAGCCGCGACATCATCCGACACTTTACCCAAACCCTCAACGACCTGCCAAAGGCACTTTCGGAAAAAGATTCTTCGAAAAATAAGACTACTGTGAAGACTGAAGAGAACATGGAGTATTATCCGAAATTCGAACTGGGTACACCATGAACTCCCATGCTCACACTATTTCCAACATCCAACCTCCCATATGCACCACCTGCCAGTCCCGGAAGATAGTTGAACACATTCTTTTCAACTGTCTTGAACTCCATAACCTCCGGGAAAGACAGGACTTCCCGCACTCAACCCGCAACATCCTGTACGGAAAGAGGTTATCCTTAATTTTCTGAAAGATGCCGTACGATTTGACAACCTCCAAGCTTAAACTCCATAACCGCATCAACGATGAACCCTCTTCCACACCCCTCCGGTGCTGGAGAGGTCGCTCATGGCCCAATACAATCACCAAACAGAAGCAACACTACCTCAAGATCCAGTGCTGGTACTCAGCCACACTGTCAAGTACTGCAAAGGTCGCCCGTGGCACAATCCCACATAACGACACAACAACCCAGTAAGCAAACCTCAATAATAGCATCCTGACGGTGAAGCAACCACCTAAGAATCAACCCCACCTGCCAACAAACCAACCAAGAACTCCAACTCACCGCTGGCTTTCTACCTCACCCCTCCAGATACTGGGGTGGTCACTTGTGGCCAAGGAACAAGGAAACCAATTCAAGCTAACACCTACAGAACCACCCTGAACTCCGCACAAAAAATGTAATTCTATATTTAAATGTAACATTATGTTTAGTGATATGTTACTAAACCATTAAAAGGCGAATGACCATACGGTTAAATTACAAATAATCAAGAAGAAGCTAGATCACCACACGGCTAACTGTATCATGTATTATGACTGATCCTACAGTAATAATATTACTCATTAAAAAATGGTTACCAATTATGCCTAGATATTTTAAAAGCAATGTCAGACTAGCTCAGAAGGTCACACTTTTCCGAAGTAAAAGTCGCTTCGTAGAAGTTTTTACGCAAAACGAGCATACTAATTTTGAGCTTTTAACCCAGTTAAGTTGACATGATTTATGGGCTTCCATATAACAAACCAATTATCCGAATATTGTCGAAATAAACAAATCAGTTGGATAAGTGAAATGGTCAAAAATAATAAGGAATAGTGACGCTATTAAAGGCGAGTATTGCGCATTCTATTTTTTGCAATTCGCTATTCAACCAAGCCCATATTAGCAAAACCAACCATCAGAACAATCAACAATCCTCAACAATGGAACCATTTCGTACCACACTACTACTATTGCACCCAACACCATTCTCGGTTGCGTCGCCTATAATACTTACTCCGTTGCCGGCCAATACTGCCTGTATCTACTTCCCTGGACATTTTGACGAAAAATTGCTTTCATTAGTTCCGGTATACTACCTGTCGTGTCAATCCCTACAGTTTTCCTAGCGTGAATATGAGCCGAATCGTAGGAAAACAATAAAAGCAACCAAGGAAATTTTCATATCTAAAAAAAACTACAGCAACTATTCACAATCGCTGCTACCGGAAGGCAGTACCTTCCAGCAGCTGCAGGTCATCGGTCCCAGCTCCGGTTATAGTTTGTCCAACATGTTGGACACCAGCAGTGGCGTCAGCCCTTCGGAGCTTGGTGCCAGCTGTTCCGAAGCTGGTGGTGTCCCTTTGTGCTTATGCCGCGATTTTGGCCACTTTTTGTGTTTTGCACCGGGGGGAGCGGTCTTTGGGCCACCGTCCCCTCGGGTGGTCGAACTCGACGATGATGAAGTTTGCGTCGAGGATGAAGATGACGCTACGTTGGGAACTATTTTACAATTTTTCAACGAACCCGGAAGGTGTTCCGAGCGGTTACAGTGCGGTGCTCGTAGAATTCGTATGCTGATTTCGGATTCCATCGTCGACGCCGGGTGGCCACTGGATGCGGTGGAACTGCGACAGGCGTCATATGAGGACAAGGTTGAGCTCTGTGGAATGCGGAATAGAAAATAATTACGTTATATTTGTATGTTTTTGGCAGACAACAAATATGATATTGTGCCACACCGCCACGGAACAGTATGCTAGCGACATGTCTAGACCCTTAAGCTTCTTGAAAAGCAATGTTAAAAAAAACATGTCATCAAAAATGAAAAGAATTGGAAACGGTTGGTCGGATAATACACGAAAACAAAAGCTCGCATAGACCGGCGGTGTTACTATTCAAATATGCATGATTTAATCACCGCTAGTCAGATTAGCTCGCAGTACGTTCCAAAGCAGCAGATTAGGGATATAATTCGTACCGAGCAAACCCATCATGAATCACTCGAACTGCCGGAGGCGGTGGCAGCCAATTTCTTCAAGTAAACCGACCGAGCCGACAGCGCAGTAAACGTCCCCAAGATTTAGGGTCTGAATAGATACCGGAACATAGCGTACATGGCAATGATACACACAGAAGCAGTAATAAAAGAAACCAGGACCACTTACGCAATCTTTTACGGCTATGGCACCGATGTTACCGAGTCCTTCGCCGCCAGGCCCACTGACGCCACCCATCCCATGAACTCCATGGGGAGGACTATTTGCACTACTGGTGCTACTGCCGGTGCTGCTGCCGGCACCACTTCCGCCACCGACCACGCTGCCCGTGTCGTATATCATAGCCCTGTTTCGCAGTTCGTGCTTTATGCTCCAATCACGAAGATAGATCTCAGTCTGTATCGGTATGCCACCATTCGATAAGCGCACTATAAACTGCCATCTGAGGAGAGAGAAAAATAGAAACAGATTTATCGGTTAGAATATGCCTGCAGGCATCGACGGCAGGATCGGCTGGAACCGATGCAGGTGGGTGGTTTGAGGGGAAAAGTTCGAAAAAGTGGAGAATATGTACATGGCAGCAATCTGTAGCTTTTTGCAAGCACCGTATGTAATATAAGAACGATACCAGCAGCATGTAAAACGTCTGCTGAAGCATCCAAGACAACACGTATCGGAATAGCTTCATGGTTCGCAGTCGTAACAATTCGATATTTCTTGAGGGTTTCTTTTTTTGTTTCAGGAATAAAAAGATTCGGTCGTGCTCTGGAAAAACATATTTCCGATATGTCCCGTACAAGTGTCGGATGATTTAGTGAAACTTGATTATGGAGACTGATAAGAGTGTGATTATTTTTAGCAACAAGCAATACGTATGATAAGTTTGACATTCGATGCCTATATACCAAATGAAAAATTGCACACCAAAAAATAATGAAATTTAAACGACATGTAAATCAATACGAATGTAAACATTCAAAGATTCAATCAAAAATTTGATTGAAAATTACGTTGAAAGCAATTGGAGCATCAAACAGCATACAATTTTACACTTCCATTCGTGTAATATTACATGTCATTCATTTTACAGCAATACTCGAGTAAAAATACATTGAAGTGCATTGGTTTTCCGTTTAAAGAAACTGCAATTTTCAATCCACGTGTAAAATTATAATAAAATTCGTTGAAGAAAGCACGACAAGTCGTGTGTATTTGTGGTGGAACTTAATTTTACATTTATATTCATGCTCCAAATATGTGCATGAAAATAAACTTAAAATTACAAATTTTTTTTGTCTGTGTGGCATTGTAGTATGTGACACTCACCCTTCTTTCAATCAATAAACTATCTAAGGTTGGAATATAGATACCGTAAACCGGGGTGACATTGATCACTTTTCGAAGTAATCATTACATATTTTTAGATGCAACAAATTTTTTTGAAATTTAATATTTTTAAACCATGTACTGATGTATGGAGAACAATATTGGATGGTTTTACCTAAAATTGTCATCTATTTTTCCAAAAATGATTTCAAGGTTAAGTCCGTTTTCGTATGCCGGGGTGACTTTGATAACCTACATGTTTACCCACATTAAGTTATTGATGTCAATGTTTTTCATTCAAATGTTTGTTTTTAACTAATTCTGGAAAGATACTCATTGTTAAATAGATGTTAATTGGTATTATAAAAAGTATTTCAATGTACTGTAAAATTCGAGTAACCAAAATTCGTATAATTTGTGTCCAACTAGAATAAAAGATTCTGAAAACCTTTAAAATTGCCAAAATTATTTTATTTCAGTGCTTTATCTATGTACAAAAAGTTTCATTCATTTTAACACGTTGGAATATTGATCAATAAAAAAAATGTTGCGAATTTTAGCTTAAAATAATTTGAAATAATTAATTAGAGTTTCACAAAAAAATGTATTTAAAATAAACAAACTCTTAAAACTAAATTTGGCACATCCCAATCTAAGGAAAAATAAATACTTGCTTGTAATTTATTACTCTTGCTCAAATCTGAAATTTATTTGTTTTATAAAAAATAGACACTTTACGAAACTTCGTAAAAATAAGGTAAAGTCAAATTTCGGTTTTTGTAGTTTTTGTACCCAAAAACCGAACAATATACTCAAAAAGTATAACAAATCAGTATTTTATAAGTTTAGAGTAAAAATCAATTAAAATTAAAATGATTGGGTGGACTATTCTGGTTAAATACGCGATCTACGAAAAAAGTTTCGAGTGATCAAAGTCACCCCAATGATCAAAATCACCCCGGTTTACGGTAATTAGAAATTATTTCAATTAAATCATTATTTTTAAATATGCTCACATTGTCCAATGCCATCAGCCAGTGCATATCTTCTTTTAGTCACTGTCTCGCAGCCCTTTATGGATTTAGAATTATTACCTTTAAACATTCCCTAACAGTAAACACTATTGCGAGCCGCTTGAAACATAAAATGACATTTGGGTTCAGACACTCTAGAAACAAACCGTTGAAGAAATCAAGTAAGAAATATTGCGAGGGTGGCTGGAAAGGGATGTAAGTCAAACTGGTCGGCATCCCCGGATCGGTTCCTGTTTCGAAAAGTGTCGATATTAGCAATAGTTGTGAGTCGACACAGCAAATGTCGGTCAGTGAACTACCAACGGGATAATAAGGAAAGGAAAAACACGAACGAACCACACGAAGTCGAAGAAAATCGGGATATCGTTGTCAGGAGAAATTTCACTGTCGATGATACTCCGTCGGAGTGGTTGAGAGGCAGTGATGCAACAAGTACAGATTTTCCTAAATATTTTTGAAGTACCAACAGATTCTGCACGGTACGGATTATAGATTTTTGTAAAAAAGTATAGAGTGGTACAGATTTTTTTTGTGACAGCAAGGTAAAATAATTTAACACTGCGATGCATACCAGTAAACAGCAGGTAAACGTCGAATTGGGCCGCTGACAGTGTGATGGTGAGAAGATGACGTGAAGTTGCTACATAAACTGAAGCTGACATTAGAATGCGATATGCGAGAAGCCTGCTTCTAACAAAATAATCCCTTTTTCCCCTTTCAGAGTGAAAACCGAGCGGATCTACTCGGAGTGTCTACGTATACTTTGACCTGCTCCATTTGATTTGCTGCAAGCAGGTTTCTCGCATCCTTATCCTTATGCTCAGTTTCTCGTCGCCACTCTGTCAGCGGCATTAGGTTGCATACAAAGTGGAGGCACGAATTTGAGCTGGAGCTGATATTGACATTACCCAATCAAACTTATCCGGAATTCTGACTGGTTTCATGCGGAATTCCAGTTCATATAAAACAAACGATTCCGAGTTGGAATTTTTGGTTTGGTTCCCTCAAATAAGAAATCAGTATAAGAAAAATGATTTTTTTAAAACAACTTTGTTATTGTTTGGGTATACAGGGTGTTTGGTTTATGATTAAGAACCTCTCGAAGGGTGATTGATTACCATATTTGGAGGAAAAAATCGTTCTACACATACCATCAAATCTCAACCGTTACAGAGTTATTGAACTTTTTGTGTGATAAACTTATTTATCTTAACTAGTAAAGTTTACTTTGTATTTTAAATCTTTTAGTTCCATTGGAAAGTTGAGAAAATTTCCTATTGAATGGTGTCCTCATATCTTTCAGCTAATTAGTTTTAATTACCTTTTAGTTGTAAAGAAGTTAAAAGATAATGTTTTTGATGAGGTTTGTGTTGATTTTCTCAAAATAACGAATTATGATTATAGCAATATCTATTATGCAAAAGTTGGGTTTTAGGACGATTCATATTTGTTCTTCAAGATCATATTCCAAACTCTTCACTATTCTTTATAATTTCATTGTTAAACTTTTCCTGTAATCGACTTGCAAGTGATTAAAAGTCTCTAATCTAAAAAATATGGTTATATCGTTATTTCCAAGGTTTCATTGGAAAGCTGAGAAAAATTCCTTTTGATGTATGTACAAATATTTTTTAGTTAAGTGTACTAAATGACTTTTTACTAGAAAAATAACATAAAATTAGCGTTTTTTGGAGAGTTTTGTAATTATTCTAATTATTAATCAACTATATTTATCGTAACTATTGTTCATTTGGTGCCTTAACATTCTCTATAACTTGTTATTTAAAACTTTATCCCTTTCTCTTTTCATTTCGATGCACTTTAATAGTTAACACAGCATAACCTCGTCACAAATGTTATGGTTTCGAAATCTTTGTTTTTGCATATGAAACGATGTGACAAAAACGATTTTGACTCAAAACAAAAAGAGAGAATTGAGTGGAGTCAAAGAAAGAATTATAGAACTTGCTGAGAGGCAGCAATTCCATGATAATATTGGTGATGTTTATTATTTACTATTTTAAGGAAATAACGAAAATGCTAATAATAACACTAACTTTAAACTAGTTTACTTCTAAAAGGATACTAAATTCACTTAACTGAAAAAATAATACTTTTTCTCGGCTAAATTTCCCTGGCTTTCGAATGAAAAGAAAAAAGGTGCAATAAGTGCCATACTCTTTCAATCAGAGCTAGTATTAGTGAAAATGAGATACAAATATCCAAGTTCAATAACCCAACACATGAAAAGAAGAAAAGATAAGTGTATCATATCAAAGAACGAATTATACAGCTCTTCAAAACTGAATTATTAAAATGATGATGTTAACTATCAAGATGTACGAGAAATGAACGAAAATTCGATCAAAATTGTTAAATTTTAAATAATTGACTTCAAAAAGGTTACTTAACCTCATTAGCTGAGACATGTGAGGACATTATTCTATTATAAGTTTCTCGCCGATCCAAGGGATCCAAAGATTTGAAATGCAAAGTATACTTTATGAGTTAGAGGCATTTTAAGACAACTAAGTTTTTAACACAAAAAGTTCAATAACTTAGTAACGGAGATTTGATGGTATGTGTAGAACGATTTTTTTCTCCAAATATGAACAGTCAATCACCCCTCAAGAGGTTCTTAATCATGAACCAAACAACCTGTAGAACATAGTCCAGATTTTTCTAGAGAAGAGTACAAATAGAAAAGATTTTTCAACTCCCGGTACAGACTTAATTGTGACAACACTGGCTATATGGCTCACGAAAACGGGCATTGATATCGAGAGAAATACCGCCGCCGAGTAATTCTCAGCAACATAAACGATTAACACAAAATAAAAAGAGCAGGGGCACAATGCATCCTGAAGCAATAGCTAACGATGGACCCGGGGGATTAGGATTAGGGTAAACAAGAAGTTTAGGTTTAGTCGGTAGGCTTAACTACTACAAACCACTGCAGTAAAAATACAATACTACCACGTGCCAGCAGGCAGTGATGCTTGTTGAAGAATCCTTCTCGATAACAGACATTGACTCAATTTGTTGAGCTGAATCGATTGGTACGCACGACTCGGCCCTCCACGGCTCGGAAATAATCTTTAAGAATTTCTGTACCTTTCTTTTATAAGAAACGTAAGAAATCAAAAACCTGCCTTCCTTGGAGAATTTTCTGCGCACGGGCCTGGTAACACGTCTGTTGCTATTATGGCAGCTGAGTAGATTTGTCCAACATGTAACTGGATCACCATGAAAATTAATGAAGCGTAAAATCCCTTTATTAAAACATTCCCTATGAAATACTTACACATTGAGATAGTTCAATCAGTTACAAAAAATCCGGTTTTCTTGCTGATAATCTAATAGCGTTTTCATTTCAACTTAGTGCGACACCGATGTAGTCCAAAAAAAAAGAGACAGACTGATTACACTCAACTTTAAATGAGTGTAGCACCGACTACATCGGTATAGAGCACTGTCAAAAACGAAAATGCCATAACATTATTGCTAGTTCCCGAGTTGACTATGAAGGTTTTTATAGTAATTATAATTGTTGTAATTGTTGCTATCCTATGACAAGCGCCATTCTGCACGTTTCGAGAAAAACGATTTTTAATGTTTGAGAACTTAAAACTTGTAAATGGCATAAACAATTCAAAGAAAACAATTGATCATAGTTGGAACCTGTGTACATTTTTTAGCGACCTGTCAAGCCACCATTCACGCTCTGCTGAAAATGTCTCATGTCTCAAACAGGTTAGCTTCCAAGCCTCGATGGTTGGTCTCGTGACATGTCATGGAATCTAAATGCGTCATCGGTCTTGAGACTGGTTATGAGGATAATTTACCTGTCGCACGTAAGGCGATACCAGTCGTAAAGTTCACGAACCTCTACAAAGATGAACATTTTGTTATGGTTTGCTAGTTTGACCTGTATCTTATTCTTGATCGTTTAACTACCGTGCAGTGCAGATAAACGGAATGGTAGACGCTATATGAATTCAATTTTTTTTAAACTTTTTTCAACTTTTTGATGCTAAATGTTGCGAGTTACGAGGAGTTGAAAATCAATAGTTTTAGACATTTTAAACGGACACTGGGATGTAATTGCGTCAAAATCGAAAAATTTTCGACTTTTCACCGATAAATATTGTTTGTTATTGCGAGTTACGAGGAGTTGAAAATCAATAGTAGTGGGCGTCCCGAAAATATCTGTGATTTCACCCAAACAAAAATCAATCCATAAAATAGGAGCCTCAAGCTTTCCAAAACACTTCCCATTTGTTTTTATCACTTTTATTTGTTGATTTAATCACGATTTTTCCATTATAGTGATTTTTGTTTTGAGACTGGCAAAGAAACGAAACACGTTGTATCCCCTTTCTACAAAGAACAAAGAATTAAATTCAGCTATCAAATTAATGTTTCAGAATAGCGGTTCCACGAATATGTACGATAGTCAGAAAGTCTTGTTATTTTCTGAGAAATCGAGGAGGTCCGAATTACCCCCACTGTCTTAATAGCCCCGGGTCCCCCTACGCTTATACTCGTCTAGTGATAGTTTATTCTCCCGCATTATTAAAATAAAGTCGCGAAAAAATATGAAATATGAAACTTTCTCAATACACACGAATTAGTTACTTTGTCCCTCGTGTGTCAGTCCTGCAAGCAAAGGGGAGTAAGTTTCTTCAATTTATTTTAAACGTGCTGGGAGAACGACTGATTCGCATTTGATAATATTGTCAAAATCCCTATTATATTGCTGGTTTTGATTTTGAGATAGCAGCGGAAAATTGCTGTATTGATACTAAATATGTATTTCATATGCAACTAAAGAGCATGAACGTCATAATCAAACATAGCCCCATTCACAGTATGAATAGATTTATGAATAGCTCCTGTAATCTAATCCCATCACGTTACAAACGAACTAAGCCGTGGTCGGGGCATGCAGTCCAATCTAATACCTCCCAACGCATGGTTTTCATATGTGCAAATTCCACAATCCGGACATCTATTACTGTCGCCTGTGCCTACAGCATGTCGGCCATACTCCGTCAATATCTTGCACTTGTGACATTCCAGAATATTAA
The DNA here is from genome assembly GCF_030247195.1 of Topomyia yanbarensis. Taxonomy (NCBI): domain Eukaryota; kingdom Metazoa; phylum Arthropoda; class Insecta; order Diptera; family Culicidae; genus Topomyia; species Topomyia yanbarensis. The sequence continues at coordinate 113,488,321 of NC_080672.1, read as the reverse complement.
GCTGTCATACACGTTCAGTAATGAGAGAAACCTTATCTGACCAGCGCTCACACAAAGCGGTGGAAAATGAGAGATTGGCACAGTAATTACAGCCTGAAAGCCGCAAAGATGCACCACCATCACTCAAACCGAGCTCGAAATGCAAATAGGTTCCAATAAGGCTCAACACAGAAGTGGGTTCGTTGGTAGGGGGTTAAGGATCGACAATCCGGACAGCAATTTCCTTCGGCAGTACAATGTGAATGGCTCATTATCTCACCTCAATATCAGCTGATGGAGACGGGCATGCTGTCCCAACTTCCGCAGGGTCCGACAGGCTCCGATTACCGATAATTGATGTGTTTCCACTATTCGGAGCCCTTCCTGGTACTGTACAATCGCTTCCAGCAGCAAATCTGAAATATATTTTGAATCGAAAAGGAGGAAAGAAAACCGACATTAGATACAGAGGATATAGAGTATTTCCGGCTAAATATTTACACACGGACACGGTCACTATCCATCGGGCGTACCATGAATACCGTTTGTTTGGCGCGAGGTGCTGCACGAGAGGAGGTTCTGGAGAGCATTATGGCCAAGCAAGCATACACACGTACAACCTATGCGTCGTTGTTGGTTGAAGTGGATGATTGCGATCGAACGTCTATCGTTTCATCGCACTTCTCGGAAAATGGCCGCATGATTTGTTTGGGATGGGGATTGAGCAAATCGGAAGTGGCAATAGCGGGCGATGCATTCAATCTCGGCAACAACTTTGGCAAACAAATCAATGTCTGCTGGTGGAGTGTGGAGAAGCGAGGTAGAGGAACTACGTGCAAACTTTTATCATTTGGTTCTTTTCCATCATTGTGAGTTCTATCTCTGCAATTTAATCCTATCGTTGTGAGATTCACTGATTGAAAGGGGTACGTTGTACGTTTGTAGTGTTTATGACAATAGTGTTTTTAATTAAAGGAATTGGAGCAAAAATGAGCTTTTAAAATCCATGGCCAATTTTGAAAAAATAGGCTTCGGTATTCATGAGGTTTTCGAAAACAATGGAGAATTCACATTCCGTAAAGCGATATGGAGCTGAAGCAAAAGCAGGAAATTGATAGATTTTTTGCTTCACTTTAAATAATATAAAATACGAAATATGGGAAGACGAGGTAGGAGTCCACGGCAGGCTAAGATAGACCAGAGCTAATCCTAGAGAGAATTATTTAGAAAATGTTGCAAATATTATTCACATATGAAATGCTGTAATACTTCTGAAAGGATCTTTAGGGAACTAACTCTTCTTGGGCTGTCTAACCCTACCATCACCTACACGTGTTTTAGCGAAGACAAACTTCGAATCGAGTGCCCTAAATTCCAACCAATGTGCTTAACTCACAGTTTTGAACGGATAGAACGATTGTGGAAACACGATGAAAATGGAACAACACCCTTTTAGTATAAGCCATTGAACATTAAAAACTTTACTTTCGCAGACAATTACGTGCCTGTTTCAAAAATATCCTATTTTACTAATGACTTTGTTGGTTCACCGGAGATCAGTTGAATCCCGTTCACCTTCAAACCATCAGCGCCGGGATAGCACTTCCTAATTATTCGCGCAAGCACTCATCGTCGGTACACCCGCACACACGTACAAGGATGGTAACTAGTTTAAATGGAAACTTACTCTGCTCCACCAACCAATCGCCGTACTGCCGACGCAGGTCAGCATCGTACGGATTCAGCTGGACGACGCGCCGCAGCAACTGACCAGCCTTCAGACCGCTGTATAATTTCACTAATTCCAGATAAGCCGCCGTGAATAGTGGCTCCACTTTGATGCACCGCTCCAGCATCCGGACGGCGTCCGTGGTCCGGTTGGCTTTACTGTGTGTTTTCCGGCAGTTGGTGTGTGCGTGTGTGTGTATGTGGCATCCGCATCGGAGGGTTAGCGCATTTTCACGAGTGTTGTCAGAGGCGGTAAATGAAATGAAATAAGCGTTGAAAACACATTCGTAATTAGTAGTGAGATATTACGGGTGAAAGCGTCATAGTATAGTAATCTAAATGAGTTTGTGGAAGGTGCCAATGCATCAATGTATGAGATAAGAGCGCTCAGGGTATTATTAGTACTCTATGTGGCATGTTTCACCAGGCGGTGTCTCTCTCGGACCGTTTTCTACTAACAATATTAATAGTTTTAGGAGGCCGGAGTGGATATTTCGTTGGGAACTGAAATTTAAAAGAAAATAATCAAACTTCAAGTTCTTACTTCTTACAGGCCCGTCTTAGGACTATTCGGGGTCCCTGGGCATATTAAAGGTAACATTCGACGAACATGATTAAGTGTTGCATCATAGAGATGACATCAGAATATCGTATTTTACTTGAAGGGTTCCAAAATGGAGTTTTTCCCTAGTGAAATTGAGGTTTCATGGCACTCTTGGAGGCTCTCTTTAAACTTAGAATGCACTTGTAGTGTGCTATAAAACCAGAATTGTTACTTGGGTATTGCAATAGCCAGGGGCGGATCCAGAAAAAAATTTCGGAGGGGGTCCAAAATTTCGATTTTGAAATCTGCATTGTACAATTCGTAATATGGAATAATAATTATTACCAACCGTCCTTATTTTAAAGGACTTGCCCTTAATTTTGAAGCGTTTGGGAAGCGTCCTTTATTTTGCCTCAAATGCTCTTAATTTTAGTGTCAAACCCATTTCAAATTTTATCAGATGAAGTTAATTCCAAGAGAATGAAACTTTTCAATTAGTATTTTTTTAGTATTTTTTTTAATATTATTTATTCTGTAACAGCGCATCTATAGGTCGAATTTGGAACGTTGTGATAGCGAATTATCTGAAAAATACAGATTGATTTAGGGGTGAAATATTTGCCTCGATACGTGCAGTTTTTAAATAATTGCCCAAGATGGAAGACGATAAATCAAACTTATTCGTACACACTAATTTGGAAAAGCAGAACTGTCAACCTCAGGCGCATTTTGTTCCAACATTGCGCTACTTATGCTGCGTCCCCATTCGTCTCCAGTTTTCTTCAACTTCCGTTTGATAATTGCCCATTATTTTCAATTTGGCGGATTTGTGGGCAGTTCTACGAAATCTACTTTATTGTCCATCGTTTCTTTTGAGTCGAAATGCTTGATTTTGTGACCGCAGCTGAAAATTCCTTGCTAGATGAGTTAAAATCATTCCTTCATAAACCAAACAATCAATTAAACAATATTTCTAGATGATTAGTTTTTGGAAAATTTGTCGCCGAAAAAAATCTTGAATTATCTGAGCACCTTGTATGTAGCCAGATAAAACTTTTCTCCGGCAGCATGCAGACACGGGCATGGGTGTGTGCAGGATCAATTTTTGTAGTAGAATACTTCTAGCTAGAGATGGGCAAACCGATTCAGTTTAATGAGCAAATTGTGTCCAATTCACTCGAAACAATTGATTCATTTGGGAAGATTAAAAAATATCTCTTTGATTTTGATCTGAAGTAGATATTTTGATTCCATAAATTCAAAAAAGTGTGCATTAGGGTGACACAAGGATGTATGAAAAAAAATGATTACCGCATAACCAAGTTGGAAAAATTCGTAATTCTTCAACGAACTCCTATGCTAAATCTGAATCATATCTGTTGGAGCCTGTTTTAGCACAAATGATTCTAAATTTGTATGAAGTTTACTATGAGAAAATAATACATTTTCATTAAATTCATAAATATGCCGCCTGGTGCCCCTGAAGAATATATTGTAGAACAACTTCTTCTAAAGACAGTTCATAACTATGACAACTCGTTCATGAGTTATTGCAAAATTAAACTTTCGTTGCTCTGAAAGCTATGAAAATAGTGCTGTCTCTGGCTACCCGGCGAGCTGAACCTTCAATCAAGTGAACCTTGACGTATTTGTTGTGGTAAACAGTTATACCGTTGGTGTAAAGCGGAAATATAGTCCAGATGGTATCATCCGAAACATGTGATCTAAAGGACTTGGGATCGAATTGTAACAGAATTTTTTTTATGTATTTTTTGTGTACAATAATATACGTCGAGCAAATTAAAATTGAAACGAGACTGAAGCGGGAAAGATTCCTGTTATTTTGAAGCTCAACTGATGTGCACTATATCCCTGTGGAGCTGGAACTGAAACTGCTATAGAATGCCCCGTGAAGGTAGGTTAATTGAGTAAGCCGGGCAATATCTGTCACTATACGCTAGCAAGAGTGTATCCGGCCATGAAGCACGATTTGATTTTAACCAAAACTTTTGAACGAATCATCCACGGATTAAGATTGGAGTAGCATCGTGAATATAATTCCACGCCAGAAATAACGGTTATCATCTCCCTTATTACTTTATTTTAAACTAACAATTCTACATAATAACGTTCCGCTTTACATACAGCAAAAGAAAATTTAATTATTAAAAAATTAAGAACCGAACTCATGTCCTTCAGATTGTCTATTTATGACGCTCGCATCTAAACTATAAAACCGCCTATGTTGATAGCTGTGCACCTACCCGCAACGGCTACTCCCGCGCAACACGTTACCAACATATTATTCCCTTCCTAACACGGGGAAAACGCGAACGGGAAAAAACACAAAAGTCAGGTTTACGATTCTAGAAAAACATATATTACTCCTACTTTTTGTACACATCTGTATAGACTACCCTACTGTGCGATTCTTTTCGCGCCTAACTATTCAAAACTTAAAATCGATCTCGGTTGTTGGCAGCCAGAGGTACGCACAGTACATGGGGCCCAGCCTTGATCGAGTTAATTGAAAAGGGAGAAAAAGAAAAAAAGCCTCGATTCTAAATCTTCTGAAGTTTATATAGTAAATTTCTTGCTTACTTCAGCAAGATTTCAATTATTGGCTATCTATCCTTGTTCAGCATGCGATTGACATTATATTTGTATTAGTGTCGCATCGCTTTCTATCTTTCTCCTTCGTTTGTAGTTTTTATGTTAATGTATTCCTATTCTCCTCTACCTTAAAGTAACTCTTGCTGTCTTCTATTATTTTACGAAGGTTCCCCGAACGTGAGTACTTCCTAATTGGTTTAGTGTTAGTGAGCCTTCGGTTCTCGCTAGAACCTCGTGTTCTCTTGTTCTAACTAAAGCTATTCGTAAGCAGTTGAACGCTCTATTTCCCGAACATAATTATGCGTTTGTATCGATGCGCTCACAATCATAAAAACGCCACGCCTATGTAAATAATTACGTTAATTAATATTGGCACAGCCAAATTCTATACAACCGTATAAACACCTGCAGCCGGTGTCATTGGAAAACAATCATTAATTCTTCGAGCAACACAGTGACTCACGTTTGTTGTGCTATGTGCACTGCGACTTAAGCCGCTGCGTTTGCAAATTCGCTAGTGGCGAGTTTTTTCAGGTCAACCATAGACTTGTTGGTTGCGCATTTTTAGGTGTTTACTATTGTGGGGCTGTTCATCTCCCCTTTGTTAATGAGTTGATAATTATCTTGAAGAGATCATTATCAATGTTACGTGTTGGTTTTATAATAAATTCTTTACTGTTCTCCTAAATATGTTACCATGCTGCCCTCCCAGAAGCCGTTGTAGTTGCTGTTGCTTGAAGTCTGCCTTGGGATGTCGTCTTCTGGGTTGTTTGTTCATATAGTACTGCCTGTACATATGTTCCGTGTATCATGGGACTTATCAATTGGTCGACTTCGGATATCGGGTGTGGGTGTTTCGACTGACATCTCGTGAGTCCGGGGTTGGTTTTCCGTTCGTTTGCCTCAGCTTCCTTCATCTATGCTGCATCTGGGGCTTGGTTTGCGTCCTGTTCGAGTGGATTATGTAATTTCGTTACTTCGTTTCCTTCCTCTCCTTCTTCTCCGTTTGTTGTTGTCGTTTTTGTGGTTACCGAGGATAGGATATTTGACTTATCCTGCCTCGTGAATTGTAAAATGTTGCAGACGAAATGCGACGTGTAACTTATCTCAGTCGTCTTTGCAATGCGTAATCTGTAGCTGACTTGCTAGTGTTACGACCTTTCCTACTGGATTCTTCCTACTGACGTTTAATCTGCCTTGCTGATTTCCTGATGGCTACTTTATTCCTGCCATCTAGTTTGTAAAAATGCTTCCCGCATGCTGTGGTGTTGATGCGTTTCTTTAGTTCGTTGTTTATATATTTTGTTGGTGTTTTAGCTCCAGCCAGAGTTTGACGGTTCTGACTGCGCTTTACTGAACACTGCATAATGACTGGCAGTATGTCCAGCTTGAGTCGATTTTTTTTCAGTGGTTGCGACTCCGATTCTTTGCTATGGTTTTTCTTTTACTTGCTTCATATTGCGGCTTGTCTTACAACCATTCTCTACCTTCGATTTATTTGCCCGCTCCGGTTTTGCCCTTTCGTTCGTTGGTCCAGTTCTCATCCTTCACTGTTGCTCCGCCCTTGCCGTCACAACCCAACACCTTCAACCCTCTGTCTTCCGCCTGATTCGTCCTTTGTCATCATAAATTTTCAGACCAAAAGTATGTGGAGATGTTGGCTTCCTGGGGGTGAAAAATTTCTTTTGTCCCTGATCTTCAGATTTCACTTGCTTGTTTGTTGCTTTTCAAAAAAAATTCTTTGTGGATAATAAATTGATATTAAATTGTGTAAAAAAAAAATTTTTTTTTTTTTTTTTTTTTGCTTATTAATGTTATTATGTAATTTTCATCGCTCATATATTGTCGTTTGGGCATTTCAATCTAATCTTTCTTATTATGTAATTTTCATCGCTTATTAAATCATATATTGGCGTTTGCGCATTCAATCTAGTCTATCTTCACGTTCGGGTATTCTATCTAATCTATGTTTGTTCGAACAAGTGGTTAGTAATGTTAGTTATGTTATTTTTTTTTCATATGGAGAAATAACCGTTTGTTAGTACTATGCTGTTTTCTTTTTTTTTTTTTTTTTTATATATATATATGAAGACATAGTAGTTTGTTAGTAATTTGCTTCGAATTGTTGTGATTAGCTTAGTTTGTTAGTGCGCTGTAAATGTGATTGAATGTTACCTATGTTTCCTTCTTTCGGCGAGACTGTGGTATCCTTTATTCGGATTGGTGTGGCCTCCTCCCCCCTTTCCAGTAAGGTGGTTGCAGGTGGGACCTGGTTTTACTGAAATTAGACTTAGATTCTTTCTTTATTATTTTGTTTTATTTATTTATTCATAATTCTCCACTTTATTTGTTTTTCTCTTGTTTCCCGTTTTCCGATATGTTGTCTGTTAGGTGTTTTTGTTATATTACTTAATTTCATCCTATAAAGTTCCCTGCTATTGGGCATGGATATCTGTTTGATTCGTATCCAGTATTATTTATATATTTTACGTGTTTGTTGAAACATTCCTTCAACCATTGTTTTTCCATCTGTATCCTGTATGTCATTACTCCTTTAATTATTCCCCTCAGACGCTTTTCTTCATTTCATCTGTTACCTCTTAATTCGTATTCTTCTCAATTTGACAACCCAGGGTGATCCTATAAAGATACCGTAAAAATATTATTCCCCGGAAGTATGTAAGCTTCCTATTATTAACCCTTCTATTTTGTTTTCTTTAGCCCCCCTTGAATACTTTCTTTGCTTTTTCATGATTGCATTGGTTTTTATCACTTTTGCCGTTTTTAATTAAACGTTCCTCTTGTTTAACCTTTTTTTTCCCTTTATTGTATTATCTTCTCTGTAGGTCATGTTATATTTGTGTTTCTTCTTGTTGTGTCCTTCTGTCGCTGCGTTCATGTTTTACGTTTTTCTTTTTCGTGTATATTTTAATTCGACTGCGATTCTTAGTCGTCATGTAAATAGAATTTGTCATCACGTTCATAAAATAAAGACATTCATACTCATTCCGGGTTCCGGTTCCCTTGTCCGCTCATATGCTTTCATACTTGTATTAAGTGATATAAATGATTCTTAATCAATATTGCATATGTTTTATCCGCTGGCCAGCGTAGGGTGAGAAAAAAAATAATTCCAATTAAAAATTGTTCATTCTTTTCATATATTGTTGTCCATGTTTTCTTTGTGTCTAGGTTCTGCTTCATGATTTCCAGAGTGAGTCTCCATCTTTTATTATTTGTAAATCATGCATTGTAATTCTGCGTTACTCGCAGGCGTTTCCCGCTTCCTTTTATTGCAGCTTTTCTGATGTGCTTTTTCATTCCAATGCTTTTAACCTCTTATTTATATTGCGCCGCATGTGTCTTTATAATTTAAGAGTTTTCAATAAATTCTGTCTTTATCTTTTCCTTCTTATATTGTAGTATGTTCTTTATTTCTTCCATACTTTTGCTTCTGGCTTTGCAAATATTACTTTCTTAGTTGCAAATAAATATTTTCGTCAATTATACTCCTTTTTTGTATTCGCATTTTAAAAGCTTTTCTTCATCCTATATCAAACGAACTATTACCCATTTCGTGGTAATTTTGTTCCTTTGTATCATATTTGTATACCTTTACCTTTATCTAAATTTTTTCTTTATGTTATGTTTATGGTTTTATGTTCTCACTGTTGATTATTTACTCTTTATTTTCCTTTCACTTTCGCTTTTCCTCATATTGTAAATTGCTTATATCCATGTTAATTAATGACAACGATTATCATGTTTATTTAATTTGCATTGTGTCTCTTATTGCGTTTTGTTGCTCAATACGTTCTTATTCCTCCTTGCATTTTTTTCAGTGCTGGTTTACTAATATGCGCTGTCGTAATATTTTGCGTCCTTTGTTGATTGGGTTGCATTGTACCCCCTTCTTTAATATTTGGCGTTCCCTTCTGAATTTTTTGTTGTTGTTTATTTAAGCGCATGTTCATGTCTGGTTGTTTCTCTTTTTTCTTCTCATTTATGGTCTGTAATTTCGTTTTGCTTATAATGTTCCTATCCAGTGTGTGTTTCGTTTGTCTTCTGTTTTCCCTTTGTCCTATATTTGGTATGTGTGGTTCTATAACGGTTTTCCGTGTGCAGCATGATATCTCCCCTTTGAAACATAGGAAGAATATGCCTAAAGCTCCTCCTATGACCAAGAAGACACTAAATGTCGTCCATGGGTTCTCTAGAGGGGCATATGCTAAATTTTCTAGCGTGGTTCTATGGTTTTTTATTTCGTCGACTTCTACCCCTATGTCGAAGAGTTTCTTTGTGTCAAATAACGAAACTATCTTATTACGTTTTGAAAGAGACGGTATCCCCTTATCCTTCCATTTACTAGAAATATTTGGTATGTCCGTATGTGGTATGTGGTATGTTAATTTTGTTTCACCTTGTGTTTCACTGAAGTGTGTAATTCTTATACTATCCGTCTGTATCATCATGTCCGGCAGTAATTTTATATTTCCTTTGCCTTGTATTGTAGTTTCCGTAACGTTCTTTCCCGTGAAAACGGATACCTTCAATTTGTTAGGTGTAAAATACGTCCATATGTTTCTATTTGCAGTTTCCAACCATATGTCGTGGTTCAACTGCAGCACTTTTGTTTTGCATGTCGTCGTTATGTTTCTAAAATATAGCGCGGCCATACATGTGTCCTCTTGTTTGAGGTCTCTTTCTATATTGCTTAATTTACAAAGCCTAGTGTCTCCTATTCTATCGCAGTTGTCATAATCTGCCTGGGTTAATACATATCCCCAGTTGTTTTCTTGTTTTATTATTATGTCTTCCTCTAAGTGCAATATTGTCAATATGTTTCCGGTTATGCTTGGCTCGATTGTGCCTTTATACGCATACCATTTGCTTTTTTTCACGAGCGGAATTTGAAGTGTCATAATTATATCTAAGTCGTTGGTGAGGTTTACGTAGTAATGAAGTGTATTTAATATCTCTGGCATAATTGCCCCGTCTGCTCTTCTCGGGAAAGTAAGGTTGTCGTTCAGCGTTGCTTCCTCACTGTCTAATGTTCGGATTAGTTGTACTGGGTTTATTATTTCCGCTAGGTCGAGGCTCTTTGTGTTTTCTGCGTGTAATATTGCTATCCACGTTTTTTGTTTTAGTTTTAAGTTTTGTCTCATACTGTTATACCACATGCCTATCTCCATGAGCGTTGCTTCTAGGTATAGGTCTTTATCTCTGTCATTGGCTCTGTTAAGAGTGTTCCTGATTTCTGTTTTTAAAGATTCGAAATTTTTATTGTTGCTTTCGACTGCCTTATTCATGGTGATTGTTGAGTTGCTCACGAAATTGTATATTTTTTCGATTGCTGACGCTTGATGTTCTGTATTTTTGTTGAATCTTTCTTCGTTTCGTCTAAGTTTATCCATATTTTCGTCAATTCTAGTTCTGTCGTCGGAGTCCATTGCTCCAATTGCTGACCAAAACCCTCTTGGTGTTCTTGTTTTAAAGAAATACCTGATGTACGTGTTTATGTTCGCAATGTCACTAGTGTCTTTGCTCCAAACCGAGGTTATGACCCCGCATTTCAAATTAGGAATTCTTTCTATTAGCGCTGTACAGGTTTCATTAAAAGCATTTAGTGCCGATTCTAATTCTGCTTGATCCTCTACAAGACTCTTATACGTTAGCGTTACCTTAAAATCGTAGACCCCTTGTGCCAGTAATACATCATTGAGTCTTTCCAGAATCAACGCTGCGTTCGCCATGGCCAAGAAAACTCCAGCGAAAATAGTTCTAAAATATGAAAGATAACGATACTTTCTTATGTATAGAGTCGTAAAATCAATTATTCTTCTATTGCTTTAAACCAATATGCATATGTATATATGGAACGAAAAATCAACGCAACGCGTTGATCTTGCATCATTTCAAAATTGGGTGGCTGTCTTTAAACTTATATTGATTCAACTGGGGCAACAATTTTATGCCTTAAGTCTATGCATATGTAATTCATGTGACAAAAAGCTTGTTACCTTAAATCTTTATTGATGCGGCTTGTTACCTTAGGGAAAAAAAAACTTGCTATCTTGCATAAATCCTCGCGCGGCATATGGAAAAACCCCGCAGAAAAAGGATGTCCAACAGTACAGTATTGAGCCTATATCTATATACTTCTTATCTAGTAAAAATGTACGCTGCCAATAAAGATTGAACTCGAGTCTGGTTTTCCTTTTGTTTTACTCCTGTCTTAGCCAGATAAACTTGCTCTTATATGATTGCTGAGCAAAGCGGTGCGTATTCCGGTTACAATCGTATTCACTGTCAAAATGCCCTCATTACCCTAGCATAGTTACAATAACTCGCTTCATTAGATTTATAACCGTATTGCAAAGCAAGAAATGCTGTGAACGTGAAACGTGAACCGCCTCCTGAATGTTTTTTTCCCGTGCACTATTATGTGCAGTGTAAGTGGTTTAGACTTTACTAACGCGCCTCTTGCACCTTTTTCTGTTCCGATTTCGGCATTTGATGTCAATCGTTTGTGACGAGAGGTAATAATGAGGTAAGTAGTGCGTTTTTATTTCTGATTGATTTTCGGTTCCAAAAACTTTTTCCTTTTTGTTCTTTCAGTTCATTCGTTGTATATTCACCCAATGCCCGTGGCCTCCACAGGGCCCGCACTTGGTGTCTGGACACCCGGTTTTCGCCATTTTTAGGTTAAGGTAAGTATCCTATTATGTTTATTTATTCTTCGGTTATACATTTTTATTCTTTGCAGGGTCGGAAATATAAATTTGAACCGGATTCACTATTGCGTATTGTATTGTTTCTAGGCTCTCCGAAAACCACCCTCCGAGACGTTTCTTTATTTTTTTTCAGCTATGGTGTCATGTATGGTAAGTGTATTTCTTTTAATTTGTTTTTTTTTCGTTTGTACTTTGCTCTTCCTCTTTTTAGGGTATTTTCTTCTTGCTCTGGTGCCTTCCCCCTCTCGACGGATACTGTAATAATTTATAGGATAATCTGGTGAGTGCAACCTTAGAAATAATTTTTTTTGATTAGATTAGAGCTTTTTTTAAGGAGTGTTAAATCTGAGCTTAGGCTCGTTCGCCACTTGAAAAGCTGCTAGTTACTTTGTGTTAATACTTATCATCGGTGTTTTAGTTTCCTTTCACTCTTGCTCGCTTGCGCGAGATATAGGGTGGTGGATATATTTCCACCGTTGTCTACGTATTTTTCGATCGCGTTTAGTTTCCTCTACCATAGTGTTTAATATTTGAGTTTCGTAAAATGGAATATCTTTGATCATGGTCAATGGTCTCTCATTTTACGGGTTATGTACATACTTTGAAAAAAAATTCTTGTAATTTTACGTCATCTTACGCTGACATATGCCAGCGAACAAAATGACTGATTATTATGTTCATTCTTATTTTTACAAGACACCAACTTATTCAAAAACCTAATTTTACATTTTGCAACGTGCAACATGTAAATTTACCAGAACGCTGTGAAATTACATTTGTCTAGTAAACTTTATATATGTATCTACAGTATATCTATTTACAATATGTACATTTCTCCTCCTAGAGTTCAATCCGTGTACTTCTTGAGACGGTTATTATGAACCTTCTCTAATCTGTTTCCGTTTTTAATCACGGTCGTGCATTCACTCGGGAGTTCTACGACCTCATATGGGCCTCTCCACAGAGCTTGCAGTTTTTGTCCTGTACCCGTGGGGACGGATTTTACAAGTACCATATCGCCCCACATAGGCTGCCACTCGTTGGCGTTTTTATCGTATAGGTCCTTCCTCTTTTCTTTTGACAATATTAGGTTTTCTCGTGCTTTCTTGTGCAGGTGTTTGAACGTGGACCGTATTTCGTTGACGTAGTCCTCGTAATATAGCCCATCATTGTTCCATTTATAAATTGAATTAGGAATGTTGGCGTTTTTACCATATACTAATTCAAATGGTGTATAGCCCGTCGATGAGTTTGACGTGGTGTTGTATTCGAATGTAAAGAAAGGCAAATGTTGGTCCCAAGTTTTCGGGGCATTTCCAACATATTGTCTCAAGTACATTTTAAGTTCCCTGTTCGACCTCTCCACTAAATTTGCTTGTGGATGATAGGTGCTCGTAGTGACTTTCTTGATTTTTAGAATTTTACAGACGTTTTTCATTAGGGAGCTTACAAAATTTGCTCCATTATCTGTAACTAACTCCAAGGGAGCTCCAAATTTACAAATATAATTCTCAACAAATGTTTGCGCGACCGTTGCGCTTTCTTGATTCTCCATCGGTGCTACAATCAAGTATCTTGTTAGGTCGTCTTGCATAACTAGACCGTATTTGTTACCCCAATCGGATTCTGGTAATACCACAATGTCCATATATAACTTTTCGAATGGTTCGGACGATGTGGTTGTTATTTTCATTGGAATTTTGTTGGATCGTCCAATCTTGTTCTTTTGGCACGAATCACATTGTTTGACGTAGTTCTCTACATCTCGTCGCATATTTTTCCACTCGAATAGTGGGCTTATGCGTTTCAACATTCTTTTACTGCCGACATGTCCGCCCAGCGGAGAGTCATGAAACTCTTTAAGTACGGTTTCTCTTTCTCCTACTGGTACATGCATTCGGTCTTTCTCTGGCGCAAAGAGGGTGAATACTTTATTGAATTTACCTGCTACAAATCGTAAAATGTTAGTTTCTGGTGGCGTTTGTATGTTTCTAAAGGAGATAATTTGAATATTCTTATCTTCTTTCATGTGTTCGGGGCAGTTCCCGAACGCGTCAACTAATCCTTGGAAAAATACTTTTGTGTCAGCTCTTGATCGGCTTGACCCATTTAGAATCATACCCCATATTTTTCTGTTTGGGATGGCAAATATTCTCCCATTTAGAAAATCTTTCAACCCATGAGGGAGGTCGACCAATTCGCTCAGCTCTTTATAGGCTGACCTACTATTAACGATAACGAATGTGGCGTCTGTTTCGCTCTCGTCGATCCTGCTTTTTGAAAACTTTAATAGTTTAAAATCTATACGTCCCTGTTCTAGATCATTTTCAAAATCTTCATGTGTTATTGTTACATCTAGATCATCTTTTTCGTCCCATTCAAAATCGATATTTTCTAGCCCGTCCATGTGAGGGTTCCATTCGGATTGCTGTGTGTCCTTGAATAGCCCAAATCTTCCCGATGGGTCTGTAATCTGGTTCGTGGTCTTTGTTTCGGTTTGCTTGGCAAGTTTTTCGTCTTCTTCTTGCTGTTGTTGCAGTTTCTGTTGTCGTGTGACTACAGCGACCGTGTGAGATTTTTCATCTATCTCAGCATCAGGATTAAGTCTTGATAGAAAATCTGCTACAACATTATCTTTTCCTTGTTTGTAGCGTATGTCCATTTCCAACCCTTGGAGCTTTAAACGAAGTCGTGTCAGGGTGGGTGATGTTTCTTTCAATCTCCAAATCGAGATTAAAGGTCTATGATCTGTGTAGACGATAAATTTCTGATTATAAATAAAATGTTTGAATCTGTTCACTGACCATACAATTGCGAGTAATTCTTTCTCTATCGTATGGTATCTTCTTTCTGCACCTATTAGACCTCTGCTCGCATAGGCTATGGGTCTATCGGTGGACTTTTCATTAGAAAGTACTGCACCAATGGCATACTCGCTTGCATCTGTTGTGATCACAAACGTATCTTTGTAGTTTGGTCTTACCAACAGAGTATTTGAAGTTAAAAAATCTTTCAGTTCTTCGAATGCTTTCTGACATTCATTGGTCCAAATAAATTTTACATTTTTCTTTAGCAGATCGTTCAATGGTTTACGTTTTTCTGCTATTTGTGGTATGAATTTACCATAAAAATTAACCGTTCCTAGGAACGAACGGACTCCTTTAACTGTTTTTGGCACAGTCATTTCTTTGATGGCCTTTATATTATCCTCCATTGGCCGAATGCCTTCAGCATTAATTGCATGTCCGAGATATTTAATTTCGGTTCTTAAAATTTGGCATTTTCCTGCCTCAATTTTCAAATTGTGTCGGCGCATAGCCTTCAAAACTTTTATGAGGTTTTCATTGTGTTCCTCAATAGTTGACCCGTAAATGATAATATCGTCTAAGTAAACGATAGCTTTCACACCTTCAATTTCATACAATATTGTGTTCATCAACTTCTGAAATGTTGATGGACTATTTCTAAGGCCCATAGGCATTCTTGTAAATTCAAAGTGCCCTTTAGGGGTTGAAAAGGCTGTTTTAGCCGCATCTTTTGGGTTAATTGGGACTTGATAAAAACCTGATTTTAGGTCCAATGTTGAAAAATATTTAGCTCCTCCGAGATTATCAAGTATCTCGTCGATCAGCGGGATCGGATATACAAACGGTTTTGTTATTAAATTTAGTGCTCTAAAGTCAACAACAATTCTATACTTTTTATTTCCGTTTTCATCGTCCTTTTTGGGTACGCACAAAACCGGTGCATTCCATGGACTTTTACTGGGCTTAATAATGCCTTGCTTCAACATTTCCTCGATTTCTGCATTTATATGCTTTTTTGTTGCTTCGGGAAATCTATATTGTCTTTTATTTATTGGTACGTTCGACGTCGTCTCTATTTCATGGACAGCCGCGTCTGTAGTTGTTAGATGGTCTCCCTTTTGGTAAAACACATCACTATATTCCGCCATAATTGATTCCATGGCTTGGAAATTGTTTCTTTTCAAATGATCCAAATTGAGGTTCTCTAATAATTTTTCAGTTCGTTCATTACCACGTAACTGATCGTACTTTTTATTTTCAACCAGACTATAGTCCTGGTTGTCATCCAAGTTTTCTAAAACCTGTTCTCCATAGTAGGAATCCATGTAATTTTTTTCGTTGGACTCATTCGTGTAATTCTTTTTATAGTAATCTTTCTTGTTTGTACCATAATCATTAAAATCTATCCTATATTCCGATCCACATTCCGGGATCATGCTAGTCATGCACTTTCTTCTGTGAGATGTGTCTGATTCAATAAAACTTTTCCTTGACGTTTTATTGTTATTTCTGTTTTCTATTAGTTTGGTCATATCTGTTATATGATTCATTTCTTCGTTATCATACTGTGTCTTATCATCAGTGTATTTTATAATTGCCTCTGTCTGGCATGCCTTCTCAGCCAGAATTTTGCATTTTTGCGTCATGTTTGAGGGCATTTCATCATCCCTTGCTATTTTATTTTGATATCTATTATTCATCCCATCCCTTCCTCCGGGGATCTTGTTACGTACTTCTTCAATGTTTTTAGTTGAATTCATGTCACCCGCGTAGTTGGGAATATTTTCCTCTCTTGACGCAAAAGCATCAGGACTTTGTATTTTATCTCCATTTGGCTCATTGTCGCTCCTATTCGATTTACGGAGGGCGATGTAGTTCAATTGCTGAGATATAAAAATTGTACATTCCTTAAGAAATTTCGCTCCTATAATTCCCGGGACGCACAAATCCTTTACAATATAAAATTTTATTGGATACTTCGAGTTTCCAATTATTAATGTTGTTTCTACTGATCCAATAGTTTCTGATTGTGTCAGATTAAAACCTGTAATGTATAACTTATCCCGATAGTTAATAAATCTTGCTCCAATTTTCGCGACCGTATCCCATCTTATTACATTAAGAAACGCTCCTGTATCAAGCATATATTTAATCCTAATGTCAGGCCTTTCTATTGAGGCGATATTTACTAGTAATTGTTGATTTCTGGTACATTCTATGTCCAATTTTTCATATGGAGGCATGGTTCCTTGGAATTGATTACTCGTGTTTTGTTGCAATGTGGTGGGCCGTCCGTGGCCATTATATCGTATATTGAGCGACTTAGTACTCAGTCGTTGTCTAGTTGTATTATAATTTCTTAAATTCTTATTTGTGCTTGTTTTACTGTATGTACCGCAATTTACGCATACTTGTCGGGGTTGTTTAAACGGTTTATTTTCTGGCCTGTTATTGTAGGGGGTCCTGCCATCTATCTGCCCGAACTCCCCATCGTTCAGTTTTTTCTTTGGTGTTCATCTCTTCTATGCTCCTGCTTGTATGGTGACTCGCCTCTTTTCCAGTCTGGTTGTTCCCTCCATTGTCTGGGGTTTGAGTCATTCTGTTTCCAGGGGGGTTGCTGCTCCCTCCACTGGTTTTGCCAAGGCTCGTTTTGCCTCCAACCTGCTTGTTGTGCTTCTCTCCAAGGTCTCGGGCCAGATTCATTTTGCCTCCAGCCTGTTTGCTGCGTTTCCCTCCATGGTCTTGGGCATGGTTCATTTTGCCTCCAATCGGTCCTATTGTTTCCGTCTGGGCGCATACTCCTCTGGTTGTTGTTATTCGTTTGGTAGTTGTAACTACCTCCTGGGCGCCCATTCTCTCCTTGTCTATTTTGTTGGTAGCTTCTATTGTTGTTTGTTCTTGGTGGCTGATAGCCGTTTCTGTATCTACCACGCTCGTTTTGGTTATCCTCGCGTCGAGGTCTATGGTCGTCGTTCCTAAACTGTCTTGGTGGATTGTTAAACCCCCCGTCTGTCGCCCATCTTCCTTTGAATTTGTTTGAATTTTGTACTAATTCCAATGATTCCAGTCTATTACCTATTTCCGTCAAATGCTCGCATTCTGCATGTCTTTCCTCTAAGTAGTTCAGTAGCTCGACTAGCGGCATTTCACGTTGACTCTGGGCTATTTGCTTAAGTTCTTTATTATACAAACCGCATATGCAGTGTAGCCTCAAGCTTTTTGTCATAGCCCTGTCTACTTCCCCTGGTCCTTCGTCATAATATTCGAGATGGGTATTTATTTCCATCACTCGTTTTTTGTACTCTTTAAATGTTTCCTGTGGTTTTTGCCTTAGGGTTTCTATTTTGGTAATTATACCTTCTATGGATACATTATCCCCAAATTCTTTAATCAAGTTCGTCTTTGTTTCATTCCAAGTGTCGCCTTTGATTTTAGCGATTGCTGCTGCCGCTTTTCCTTTCAATTTCAGTAGTACCACATAGACTAGATCTGTATGCGGTTCGTCTGCTGGTATTTGTTCGGCAAAGTGATCGACGTGGTATAAAAACGCGTCTAATTCATCCCGAGACCCGTTAAACTCAGGGATACACTGAATAGCCTCTGTTTTAGGGAAGCGGTATTCCGCCTCTTGTGCATTACGCTGCATGGTGTTGCTTTTTATTTCGCATCCACTGTCTGATAAGCTTCTTTGTTTGGTTATTTTTGCTTCTGATAAGTGTATTTGTTTGGGTATAACTCCTTTTATATCTAACTTCTTTTCGAGTATTATTGTCCTATCAAGGATTTTTATTGACTGGTCGTATTTTTTCTGTACTATGTCTAATTTGTCGGTTAGTTCATTCCAAACTCTAACTTCGACTCTGTTTTCGTATTTACTTAATACTGCTTCGAACTCTTCGAAGGCTTCCTTAAGCAATTGTTTTTTTTGTGAGGATTCCTTGGAGCGTTCTGGCTCTTCCTTTGTTTTTGTTTAAATTCTCGTATTCGCGTAAGATGTATTCACTGATTTCATCTAGCCTAGACATTTAGGGATTAGTATGTGCATCCAATGATTTGGCCTCCTAGCTGTTTTTTCATTGCTTCGTGGTGTGTCATTACACCGTTTCTAGTGTTCAATATGAGATTTCCGCATATTGTTGGGAGAAAGGTTCTTACGTAGAGTTTTAGCTGGTTCGCTGTCGCTTTAATGGGAGTATGTGGGGTTTGAATGAGTATTAGTTCTTCGTGTAGTTTTACTTGGACTATTTCACCCTGTTCTTTGATTATTTCAATAATTTTTTCCCTGCGTAGTAGTTCAACAACCTCATTGGTGTTAGCTACGCTAGTATTAATAAGTACAGTTTCCGATGTGAATTGTATGTTCACTAATGCTTTCAATATTCTTCCAGCCCTCATTATTTGTTCAATAACAGTTTAAGGTAATTTGTTTTATTTATCCAATCGTCTTCGTTTTTTCACTTTCCATGAGAAACGAACGTTTGAGGAAAAAAAAAAAAGAAAAAAAAGATGAAATGTGTTTTAATTGCAATCGTATCGCCTCAGCGCGTTCAGTTCCTTGCACCCACTGATTGCGTCACGATTGTTGATATATCTTCTCCCGCTATTTAATTATTTCGTCATCAACCACAGTCTCGGTCTCTTCGTCGGTACCAGCTGTTTCAGTACATGGCTGGTAGCTAACGTAAAATGCTTATTCTGCTAGTCCGTTCTCGCTTCGTGGTGTAAGGTTTCATTTACTTCTCGTTCGTCGTGTTATGGTCGTCACTATATGTCCTCATACATTGTCGAATGTATTCACCGTGTGTGGTGGATTAATTAATTAATTAATTAAGTGATGCAATGTACAAAATTAACCGTTTCTTCGAAAAAAAAAAACGAAAGTAGCCAGATGTAGTTCTTATGATCCTACTATCGCGGCGTAAACGCTCAATAAAGTTGATCTTTTTATATTGTCCCTGCGTAGTATAAAAGAAAATTTCTTTTTCTCACTTACCTGAGCTGCATTGTTGATCTACTCGTTAGTTCCTGTCGAGATGATCTAGATCCTTAAACTCGTAGCAAGCGCATATGTATTTGTAGAGATCGTTGACGCACTCTGTCAAAATTTTGTGAACAAAGAAACTTTCACTGAATCGATCAGATATGCTGAGTGTTTGTCTTTTTCCACATTTAAGCTATCGTATTTTTCGTGGTTTGTTATTTTTCTTCAGTTTTCACCATCAAATTCCGCAGACAATTTACGCATTTTTTTTCATCACATTCAATATTAACACGATCAGAAATCGTCGAATTTCTGCTTTTCTCGGATCTACACTTATGGTTAAGGTTTCCTCGCGACGAGACTTATTTCAGGCATTAAAACTGGTTACCACCAACGCCTGTCTCGATGTTTTTTTTTTTTTTTCTCTTTGACGATAGTAGTCGGTAAAATGCCAACTTATTCACTAAAAAACGCTCAAACACTTTCAAAATGTAACCTTTCTTCTCACTTTATGGTATACACTGATCTGAAGACTTTAGCTGATTTTAGCCTCCAGTCATAAATGCGTCCTGCAATCTCTCAGGATTGCTAAACCGCTGTCACCACATGCACCTACCCGCAACGGCTACTCCCGCGCAACACGTTACCAACATATTATTCCCTTCCTAACACGGGGAAAACGCGAACGGGAAAAAACACAAAAGTCAGGTTTACGATTCTAGAAAAACATATATTACTCCTACTTTTTGTACACATCTGTATAGACTACCCTACTGTGCGATTCTTTTCGCGCCTAACTATTCAAAACTTAAAATCGATCTCGGTTGTTGGCAGCCAGAGGTACGCACAGTACATGGGGCCCAGCCTTGATCGAGTTAATTGAAAAGGGAGAAAAAGAAAAAAAGCCTCGATTCTAAATCTTCTGAAGTTTATATAGTAAATTTCTTGCTTACTTCAGCAAGATTTCAATTATTGGCTATCTATCCTTGTTCAGCATGCGATTGACATTATATTTGTATTAGTGTCGCATCGCTTTCTATCTTTCTCCTTCGTTTGTAGTTTTTATGTTAATGTATTCCTATTCTCCTCTACCTTAAAGTAACTCTTGCTGTCTTCTATTATTTTACGAAGGTTCCCCGAACGTGAGTACTTCCTAATTGGTTTAGTGTTAGTGAGCCTTCGGTTCTCGCTAGAACCTCGTGTTCTCTTGTTCTAACTAAAGCTATTCGTAAGCAGTTGAACGCTCTATTTCCCGAACATAATTATGCGTTTGTATCGATGCGCTCACAATCATAAAAACGCCACGCCTATGTAAATAATTACGTTAATTAATATTGGCACAGCCAAATTCTATACAACCGTATAAACACCTGCAGCCGGTGTCATTGGAAAACAATCATTAATTCTTCGAGCAACACAGTGACTCACGTTTGTTGTGCTATGTGCACTGCGACTTAAGCCGCTGCGTTTGCAAATTCGCTAGTGGCGAGTTTTTTCAGGTCAACCATAGACTTGTTGGTTGCGCATTTTTAGGTGTTTACTATTGTGGGGCTGTTCAGCTGCCTAATTCGGTTTATGGTTAGCATATCACGGTTAACTTGATTGAAGTATCAGCCAGAGTATCCAGATAAATTCAATTTTCACCAATGATGTAGACACTAAAGTATTGTATATAGAATAACTTTTGAACCAGAAGTCGTAGCCTATTACACTCTTCGGGGAAGTTGTACACGGTACTCATATCTATTGAAATTAGCATAGCATATATTTTTAGAATACATAGGAACGTGTCCATGAAATATTAAATACTGTGGATCGTTTATCCATGTTAAATCACATACAAACTTTAAACCATTTGTGCTAAAATATAGTGCAACCTATCAAATCAACATTGTGCATGGTTGAATGAGGTCGTAGTTTTAGATCGGTTTTACTGAATTCCAAAATTTGTGCCACCCTAGTGTGCATGTGTTCATTTCGCTTATTTATTTTTATGTGATTCATGTCCACAGCTGACTCTCTTCATTTGCCGGCATATTTTTGGGCTCATCGTGCTTCATTGTTTCGGTGCAGTGCATGCATTCAGTTATTTTCGGTTCAAATTCAATTTCAGTTTCAAACTGAATTTTGTTTCTGTGCGGGTTCTGAGTGGGATTATCGAGTAAAAATTCATTAGATAAGATTACGTAGTTCACTTATGCCCCAAAATTTAAAAGAGGTCACATTCTGCCTTCACATATAAGAAATAAATGCTTTTGTTTGTGAATTAATTTATATTTCCTCTGCACTGAAGGCGATCCTGTGTGAAACTTCAACTTCAGTAGGCTCGGGAGTGAATGAATGAAGGAGGCGTTGACACTGAATTCTGGCTTCGGTAAATGCACTCAGAAATAGGCAACTTTTACAAAAATTATTCCGTTCTGAATGTTTAAATTATACATTCCTCTAAGTCGTTCAGCAGCAATTTTTTTTAAGAATCAAAAGAAAACTTTTTAAAAAAGGAATTGTGACTCACTCACTTGTTTTCAAGAGTCTCTACTTCTAACGTTTCAAAACAAGCGCTCCGTTTCAAAATTTCTGATTCCGTAGAATGTTCAATTAGTGCAAATAGCGGAAATAATGGATTTTGCGGAGATAGTAATTATCTGCACCATAATTGGTCCGAGCGAGCTAACGTTGCTAGCACGGCCTCTTTCTCATCAAATAAATTGTGACACACGTGTAAACTATAAACATTAATCAGTTTGCTTTTTCACTCCGTAGAAGCATGATTGCAGATGTCCGTCAAACGCAAATCGCTCGTTGGTTAGCCAGAGTCACCAATATGGGGGATGTGGCACCTGAGAACCTCAATCAAATACGTGAAGTTATAAATAGAAGTGCCGCCTGTTCGTTTGAATCATTCATCGCTCGCCTGCCAAAGGTGCAACATCATGGCTATAATGTTCGGGACGGTGCAATAAGTGTTTAAACACCGTTAACCATGTTCAAATTCGCACTCGTTTATTTGCTGTGTGCAAAGCTTATCACGCGCGCGATTTGAAACGAACGGGTATAGTAATGCTATGAAAGGATAGAGTCGTGAATTCACGATGATTTGAAAAATTAAGTTGGTAGGGTGGGTTTGGATTGAGCTCAGCGACGTGTGTGCTGCTTGTTAGTTAGCGTTGGGAAAAATAATTTATTTTTATGCTATGAAATTCTCAAGTCAAAATGCTTTCGGCGGGTTTGTAAGTACTTAGGGTAATGAACCTATTGGCACACACGTTTCATATTTTGGATACACGTGATGTGTTTTTATCACTAAGACATCCGATAATATGCTTCTGTAAGTTTTTCTAAAGTACGGGCGGACTCTACTGGGTTTCTGCTTATTTAAAGGTGGGGGTTAGTTGGAGATTTTGGTGGATGAGGAGATTGAATTTGTTAGAGCAGTGACCAAGAATGGTTTTTATTTTTATCAAAGTATGGGATTTAATATGGGAGAATAATATTGCAACAAAAACGGTCACATCCCCTGATATGTGATGCTGTTCGGTTTGTTGCTTTATTTAAAACACATTTAGATCTGTTATGAATAAAGAGTATTTAGCACACCAGGCCCGTGCACAGAAATTTCTCAAGGGGAGGGTTTTGATATGTTTTACGTTTCTTTTAAAGGAAAGGTATAGAAATCCTCAAACTGGAGGGCCGAGTCTTGTGTACCAATCAACTTAGCTCAACAAATAGAGTAAAGCCGTGGAGAAGGAATCATCAACAGACACCGCTACCTGCTGGCTCGTGGTGGTGTCAGATTGGTTTGTGGTAGTTAAGCCTACCGACTAAACCTAAAGCTCTTGTATATCGCAATCCTCATCCATCCGGGGCAACTTTCGCGGTATATCTGACCTGTCAACCATAATGATTCACATCACTTTACAACCACCTTCGTGGAGTTTGTTACCCTTCTTGGCGCTGCTCGTACCTATGTTTCTTGTTTTAAATTGTTTGCATCTTCCATAATACTGAAAGCGATGCTATTTCTTTGAAACAAAAATCATCCCAAACGAATTACTTAGAGTTTCCGATGACAATTAATGGCACAAGCTAAAAGGGAAAAAGTGTATTCTACTGCATTGCGGTTGCGTCTCTGACATTACTCACTCATCTTTTTGTTCATCTAGCACAAATTTTTTCTGATCATAACAAGACAAAAAAATTCCCACTGAAACACGTGTATTTTCAAAACTGACAGAGCATTCCAAATTTTACTACTTGTATAGACCACTGCTAAAGAATTGATAAAGTGTCCGAATATTAAGTGCTAAATGTTTTAACATTTGATTTAATGTGTCCTTTTGGCGGTCGAATCTGGCATGGAATGATTTTGAGTTCAGAACGTATTAAAATAGAAGCCGTTTTGAAATTTCTCAACAAGTTGAAAAATTTCGAGGAGTCCGGTCCCCAGGACCCTCCCTCTGGATCCGCCACTGGTAATAGCAATTATACAGGTAAGAAAATACTTGACGGATAGAAATATGCGTTGCATTTGTGTTAATAGCATTCGTACAATTGAATGCCCAGTTATCAGTATACTGACAGAATAATTAGTAATTTGACCTCCTTACCCAATCAGCATTTAAAGTTTTATAGCACACTTAAATCCGCAAATGTTACATTGCGATGTTAGAGGATGAAGAGTTTCTTGACCAAGAAAGAGGAATAATTGTCCAGGTTAGTGAAGAATTATTTGTTCATGATGCGTTTACGGTTGTTTTCGTAAACTATACGCTCAGGTATATATAAATGCGTCAATATTAGAACATCTCACGGTGTCTCTGGTGGAACAATATTTATACAAAAAAAAAACAGTATCGCTGAAGTACTATCTAAACGAAAGCTTATCAAATTGTTTAAATATTTATCGACAGATGAGGTTGGAAACTGGCTCAGAATTGGGATCAAGCTTAAGCGGCATTACAAATCAAATTTTACTATATGCAGGAAGAAAGCCATCCGAAGTATGGGTTGTTTTTTCCTGAAAAGATGCCTTCTAATTTTAGAATTATATGGTTGTTTACATTGCGTTTCAATGTAGAATATCCATTTGTGGAGGCATTCTCAATGTTACATCCTACCTGTCGTTGTCGTTGTAAGTAAACTTGCACCATGTTTGTATTATGTGAAAACTGTTATTAATTATGTTCAAATGAATGAAAATTCTTCCAAACGTTGGCCATTTGAGACAAAAAAAAAATTGTCAAAAATTCGTGACCAAAAAGTCATTTTCAAATACATATAGTTATAAATAGAAGTGCCACGTGTTCGATTGCATCATTCGATGCTCGCGTGCCACACGAGCAGCATAATGACTATATCGTTCGGACTGTACAATATGCAATAAACACTATGTATTTTCGGTAGTGGTGACATTAACACGCACACAGTTAAACTGTGTACAATTTGCACCCGCTTTCCCTGCTGTGTGCAAAGTTTATTGTGCGCGCTTGAATCTGTTTCCCGAGTTGAAATTTTGCATACACGAACGAGTATGGAAAACTGATATGTTCGAGTCGTGAACACCTGATGGTTTGCAATGTGCAAGCGCGGGGTGGGTAGAATGAGTTTGGATTGAATTCAACACAGCAGAGTGAGAACACGTTTCATATTTGGAATACACGTGATACGTTTTTCATCACTAAAGCATCTGACACCATGCTTCTGTGGGCATTTCTAAAGCACGGGCGAACTGAGCTGGATTTGCGTATACTGAAAGATGTGGTATAGTGCGAGCTTTTGATGGCTCAGGAGATTGAGTTTTGTTAGAGCAATTACAGTTTTGACTTGTTTTCAAATATAGTTGCTAAGCTAATCTATAGTGATGCTTGGTAACCAACCCAGAAGCAATGACATCTGATCAAGATGATTGCTTTTTTTGTTATCACAGGTTTGCAAGCATTAGAATTATATATCAATCGAATTTCTTAGGGCACGTTCATCAGCTATACTACGCTAATATAGAAGTTTTAACGCGAATTTTCGTATTTTAAAACTGATATACGTTGCCGTTTTCTTTGTTGCTCTACAATCGGGTCTGTTACTACGCGAATAACTGGGGCGTGAAAAAGGAATCCACGTAGTAGAAATCCCATAGCTAATAGGGTTTTGACTAATTGGAGCTGTGGCCGAATATTTCGTCTTCGTTAACATTTAGCGCCATACTTTCTTTGGCAAAGTTGTTGTGCTTAATTAGAGCTACAATTTAGAGTGATTGGCTATGCCATTTGTTGAGAACTGTGCCGGCAGGAGTGCTTTAAAAGAGAGTAAATGAATCGAACCTCTCGTCGTGAATGTGACTATCATTGAATGAGTTCAACATGAAGTATATCGAAGCACTGATTATTTTGAAAGATGATGTCTGAGGAAGATTTGTGCAGAAAGTCAGGAGTTTCTGGATGGTGGAAAGAATAACTCGGAATTGTTCCACCAGGCGGCGCTATTGAGAATGCAAATGTTAAACTAATGTTAAAATCATTCTTTATTTCAATAACGTAAATATTTAGAGGGGTACTGTATTCAGTAAAGTTGCTCGAGAAATCAAAGACTACCAGATGGTGACAGATTAGTTTGGGATACTCTCACTATGTGGCGCTAGTGAGCGTACCAATTTCAAGCAAACGGTTAGTGAGTTTACAAGAATTTCCAGACACAGTAGAACATTGATAGATCACGTGTATTCCAATTTTGATGGGGTTCATTCGTATGTAGAGGCCGATTGTAAAATTTCAGATCATGAGACAATTTCAATTTTGCTGGAGAGTGAACCAAACCGCGAGGAGGATAAAGTTAAAATTAAGTGCTGGAAAAGATATTCGAAACAAGCCATGTCTCAACTGGTTTCGAGAAGCCTGGATTTTACGGAATTGAATGGAAATTTGGATAACAAGGCAGCTGTTCTAACTAATGTGTTAAAAGAGTGTACAAATAGTTTAGTTTCTCAAAAGTATATTAATTTAAATAACTCGAACAGCTGGTACTCTTTAGATCTTTTGCGCCTGAAACGTAAAAGGGATAAAAAGTACAAGAAATTTTGCAGAACTAATAGTGAACGTCTTTGGAATGGGTACACACACGCGCGAAATATTTATTCACGAGCTTTGAAAAAGACCAAATGTGAGTACATTCAAAGGAAGATCGATCAACATCAAAACAACAGCAAAGAGTTATGGAAAATCCTAAAGAATTTAATTAAACCTAAACCTAGTTCCTCGCAGTCCATAACTTTTAACGGGGTAGAAGAACAATCTGAGCAAATAATAGCTGAAAAATTGAACAGTTATTTCGTTAACAGTGTGCAACTGATCAATCAAAGTATTGAGCTGGTCAGTGAACCTGCGGAAATAGCACAGCCGATTAATATTAACTGTAGATTTGATGGATTTCACCCAATCACTTTTGAACAATTGAAAGATATTTGTTTTTCTTTGGGAAAATCGGCTGGTATCGATAATGTCAATGCAAAAGTGATACAGGATTGCTTTCATGTCATCGGACACGATCTGCTGGACCTTGTAAATGAATCGCTACAAACGGGGCACGTGCCGACAGTTTGGAAGGAATCACTTGTGATTCCTATTCCCAAAGTTACTGGGACGGATAAAGCCGAAGAGTACCGCCCCATTAACATGTTGCACACATTAGAGAAAATTTTAGAACTTGTTGTTAAGGGCCAGCTGATGAGTTATTTGAATAATAATAATTTGCTAATTCCGGAGCAATCGGGATACCGAGAGGGACACTCTTGCGAAACCGCTTTGAATCTAGTGTTAGCAAAATGGAAAGAGAAAATCGAGGTTAAAGAGACTATTTTTGCAGTATTTTTGGATCTGAAACGCGCTTTTGAGACAATTTCGAGACCATTACTTTTGAAAACTTTAGAGCGATTTGGTATCGGAGGGATAGCGCATAAGTGGTTTGAAAACTATTTATGTGATAGAACTCAGAAAACTAGTTTCAACGATTTTGTATCTAGTCCTCTCGGCAATCCTCTTGGAGTGCCGCAAGGTAGTGTCTTAGGTCCTATTTTATTTATTATGTATATAAATGACATGAGGCGAGTTTTACGATTTTGTGACTTAAATTTGTTTGCTGACGACACTGTTCTGTTCATTGCAGCTAAGGATATAGATGAAGCCGTGGCGCATTTGAACGAAGATTTGCATTCCCTTGCTCGTTGGTTAAAATTTAAACAATTAAAGTTAAATGTTGCTAAAACTAAATATATGATCATCTCTTCGGCTAATACTAGGCCTGACGTTAACGTTGAAATAAATGGTGAGACTATTGATCGCGTTAGTGAATTAAAATATCTTGGAATAATCATTGATGACAAGTTAACCTTTAAGTCTCACATCGACAATGTCATCAAAAAGATTGCTAAAAAGTATGGTATATTGTGTCGTCTGAAAAATGATTTAACAATTAGTAGTAAAATTTTATTATATAAATCTATTGTTTCACCACATATTGACTTCTGCCCATCCATTTTGTTTCTTGCCAATCAAACACAAATATTGAGGTTACAGCGATTGCAAAATAGAATCATGCGATTAATTTTAAAATGTAACAGATACACTTCCTCTAGTTTCATGCTAAGCGCATTACAATGGCTCTCTGTGAAGCAAAGAATTTATTACTTAACAATGGTGTTCATTTTTAAAATTATTAATGGAATGCTGCCTCGATATTTGTGTGATCGAATTGAAAGAGGAAGTGATGTGCATAGATACAACACTAGAAACGCGTCGGATCCAAGAACACCAAACTTTTTATTTAGTAGATCACAGAACTCCTTGTTGTACAAAGGAATAAGCTTTTTCAATTCGATGCCTAGGCATATTAAACGTGCAGCAACATTAGCGGAGTTCAAAACACTATGTATTTCACACGTAAAATCTGCTTTGTAGACAGATTTTTTGAATTTTTATATTTTGGAGTTATTTGAATAACTATGTAATACCACGAAGATTGTATTTTTTTTCTCTTCTATTATTTGCATTTAGTCACACTAAGTTATTATATTCGCTATGATGATGATGGATTTTTGTTACTTGTTTATTAAAGCTATTAAAAAATAATGAGATGTCTACAAAAGTCTGAGCCACGCGCGCGCTAAGCAGATAGAGACTAACTTGAAATCGAACATGGTGACCAGCACTAAAAGCTCATCGGGTTGAATCGAAGCTTTTAGACTTTTGTTGTGATCAGGGTCTGATTTGATGATGGAGTTGTGTTGACTTTGCTCGACAATAGAGTTAAGTTCGGTTATTGCTGCGATAGTGGTAATAACGGAGTTAGCTCGTTGAGTATGGGGCTTGATGACTCCTTCTGATAACTACTAGATATCGGGTTCAATTCCTGATCAATCAAGGATGTTCTTGGATAGGAGTATCCCTTGATTGCCTTGGGTTAATGGTAGGAAACTTTCAATAAAGGGGTCTGATGTGGATGATATAACTCGACCGGACTCTGCACTGCCACTAGGCTCGTCACTGCTCACCTTAGCAGGTGGTAGTACCGATGTCTTGGTCAGGCGGGAGGAGTCTTACAGAGAATTATCGGAAATGGAAACTATTGGGTTCAATTCCCGATTCTATCAAGTATCTTCCCGGAATGGAAATTTTCTTGATGGACCTTGGTTGTTGGCGGAATATTCGAAATGTATCTGGTTACGTTCTTTTGAAGGAAAGCTATGTCTGCAAATTGAACCAGTCCGTTTCTTTTTGTTAACTGGTTTTGTTATGGATCAAAATATTAATTATCTTTTAGATAAATCGTTCAGCTCACACCTTTGTGGGGGTATGAGGTGGGACCATCATCATCATCATTACCACCTTACAGCATATTATAGAAAATGATACATCTCAAAAGTCTAATAACTTGAAAAGATAGTGTTTTCGGCAAAGTTCTAAAGGAGGTCAAGGGCTACACGATTATGAATAATTTTAATGGAAATAGATCCGCGGCGTTAGTGAGCATGTACTATTTTTGCTGCCCGAAGGCGAATAGATTATTTCAGAATTTAGCCACTAGGCGGCGCTAAGGAGAAAACAACTTCCAGTACATAAATAAGTTGGATTTAAATGTTTCGTGTTCCACTCGTCAGTAACTGACACCATCTTGCTATCAGTTAGACAATATATTCAAACTAACATCAAACTGGCGTCAGTTAGGTAACTTATTAAGGTTAGGTTTTGTGCCCTTAACACTCGGAATACCAAGGGGGTAAAAAAAATGGGAACGCTTACTTTGACCGGTCATATCTCAACCGTTACATAATCGATTTTAAATCTGTCTTCACCAATAGAAAGATATGTCTTTTGAGAATACGTCAAATTAAAAAATAGAATAATAGAGTTGTCTACCGTAAGTTACAGTAAAAAGAGTATGACAAAGTCAGTGAGAAAAAAAATGGGAACGCTTCTTTGACTTGCCATATCTTAGCTGTTTGCTCACCAATTTTAATTCTTTCTTCACCATTGGATAGGTAAATCTTTTATAAAAACAGTGAACAAAGAATGATGGAAAACAAATTTGTGTATCTGAAGTAATTGTAAAAACAGTAATTGAGAGTCAGTACAGACGAAATGACTTTTTCTGTTCAAACAATCGTATCACGACCGTTTGTCAACCAATTTCAATTTTCCTTACACCAATGCAATCCTTAGAGCTTCTAGACTTGTAATATATGCAATAAATAGTAGATTTTCAAAAATTACTATACTTTTTCGAGTTTTTAGGAGATAGGATTTTTACAATGTACGTGGCATACGGTTCATTGAAATTCTTTGCGACTTGTTAGTTTTACGGTTTAAAAATTACCTGTTTACTCAATAGTTCTACATATTATACATGGATATTATTATATCAAAATGTTTGCACGGACGTGGAGAAACACATTATTGTATGTAAGTTACTAAATAATAGAGTGTGTTAGGACGATTCAGTAAATACGAAGAAGTTCAGAATTTTAAAATATTCGTCATATAACTTTAAATTTGAAGCGATGACCTATACATTTTAATACACCAGTCGATTGTAATTGATGGCGGCTACAATTTCTGAAAAAACACATTTTTATATTTTCTCAAAAAATAGCCAAAAGTACGTAGAAGTACAGAAATTTCATTTAGTTGGCAAAAAACGTCGAATTCAAAGCGATGGCCTATACCTTTTTATATACCAATCGATTATAATTGATTTTGGTTACAATTTCTGGAAGAACAATTTGTATATTTTCTCAAAAAAATAGACTAAAGTACGTAGAACTACAGTAATTTCATTTAGTTGACAAATAGCTTCAAGTATTCAAAGCTATCACCTATTTCATTTATACACCAATCGATTGTAATTGATTTTGGCTACAATTTCTTAAAGAACAAATTTTTATATATTCTCAAAAAATAGCCAAAAATACGTACAAGTACAGAAATTTCATTTATTGGGCAAATAACGACGAATTCTAAGGGATGATTTATACTTTTTTATACACGAATCGATTGTAATTGATGGCGGCTACAATTTTTGAAAGAACACATTTTTATATTTTCTCAAAAAATAGACAAAATGCGAAGAAGTACGGAAATTTGATGTAGTTGGCAAATAAGGTCACATTCAAAGTGATGGCCTACACTTTTATATATATAACAATCGATTGTAATTGATTTCGGCTACAATTGTTGCAAGATAAACTTTTCATATTTTCCCAAAAAAACGACAAAAATACGTAGAAGTACAGAAATTTCGTCTGATTGGCACACAACTACAAATTTCCGTACTTGTACGTATTTTTGGCTAATTTTTGAGAAAATATAAACAACTGTTCTATCAGAAATTGTAGCCGCCATCAATTACAATAGATTGGTGTATAAATAGTGTAGGTCATCCCTTTTAATTTGCAGTTATTTGTCAATCAAACGAAATTTCTGTAGTTCTACGTATTTTTGTCGTTTTTTTTAAGAAAATATAAAAAGTTTATCTTGCAACAATTGTAG
Source organism: Topomyia yanbarensis (assembly GCF_030247195.1). Classification (NCBI taxonomy): domain Eukaryota; kingdom Metazoa; phylum Arthropoda; class Insecta; order Diptera; family Culicidae; genus Topomyia; species Topomyia yanbarensis. The sequence goes on along the minus strand of NC_080672.1, from coordinate 113,456,903 downwards.
CCGAAATCAATTACAATCGATTGGTATATATAAAAGTGTAGTCATCACTTTGAATTTGACCATACTTGCCAACTAAATCAAATTTCCGTACTTCTACGTATTTTGTCTATTTTTTGAGAAAATATAAAAATGTGTTCTTTCAGAAATTGTAGCCACCATTAATTACAATCGATTGGTGTATAAAAAAGTATAAATCATCCCTTAAAATTCGACGTTATTTACCCACTATATGAAATTTCTGTGCTTATACGTAGTTTTGGCTATTTTTTAGAAAATGTGTTCTTTAAGAAATTGTAGCCAAAATCAATTACAATCGATTGGTATATAAAAAGGTATAGGCCATCACTTTGAACTCGACGTTATTTGCCAACTAAATGGAATTTCTGTACTTCTACGTACTTTTGGCTATTTTTTGAGAAAATATAAAAATGTGTTTTTTTCAGAAATTGTAGCCGCCATCAATTACAATCGACTGGTGTATTAAAATGTATAGGTCATCGCTTCAAATTTAAAGTTATATGACGAATATTTCAAAATTCTGAACTTCTTCGTATTTACTGAATCGTCCTAACACACTCTATTATTTAGTAACTTACATACAATAATGTGTTTCTCCACGTCCGTGCAATCATTTTGATATAATAATATCCATGTATAATATGTAGAACTATTGAGTAAACAGGTAATTTTCAAACCGTAAAACTAACAAGTCGCAAAGAATTTCAATCAACCGTATGCCACGTACATTGTAAAAATCCTATCTCCTAAAAACTCGAAAAAGTATAGTATTTTTTGAAAATCTACTATTTATTGCATATATTACAAGTCTAGAAACTCTAAGGATTGCATTGGTGTAAGGAAAATTGAAATTGGTTAACAAACGGTCGTGATACGATTGTTTGAACAGAAAAACTCATTTCGTCTATACTGACTCTCAATTACTGTTTTTACAATTACTTCAGATACACAAATTTGTTTTCCATCATTCTTTGTTCACTGTTTTTATAAAAGATTTACCTATCCAATGGTGAAGAAAGAATTAAAATTGGTGAGCAAACAGCTAAGATATGGCAAGTCAAAGAAGCGTTCCCATTTTTTTTCTCACTGACTTTGTTATACTCTTTTTACTGTAACTTACGGTAGACAACTCTATTCTTCTGTTTTTTAATTTGACGTATTCACAAAAGACATATCTTTCTATTGGTGAAGACAGATTTAAAATCGATTATGTAACGGCTGAGATATGACCGGTCAAAGTAAGCGTTCCCATTTTTTTAGACCCCCTTGGTAGTCCGCGTAACTTTTTACCCCCTTGGTATTCCGAGTGTTAAGCGTAAATTGGTATCCAATAATTTCATTTGGAAAAAGGGTTGCATACTCACAGGCTCTAATGCCAAAAGACAAGAGTCCGGTTCCATGTACACTCAGGTTTTTTTACGGGGGAGACACAGGCCGCGTAAATGAAAACCGCGTAAATGAAAACCGTGTAAATTTCAAAATCCGCATAAATGTAAACCGCGTAAATTTCAAAATCTGCGTAAATGAAGACCGCGTAGATTTAGGAATCTGCGCTGATAGAAACCTCGGTTATGATTACCGCATAAATTTCAAAAACCGCGTAAATGAAAACCGTGTAAATTCAAATATCCGCGTAAAAAACGCGCGAAAATACCGCGTAAAAAACCACGTAAAAGTAAAGCCAGTTGCTTTAGGCGTGTACACATGTTGTGTGAACTGTTTGAATTTAATGTCTAACTGACGCCAATTCGGTGTTAGTTTGGATATATTGTCTAACTGATAGCAAGTTGGTGTCAGTTACTGACGAGTGGAACATTAAACATTCAAATCTAACTTATTTAAGTTAGGTTTTGTGCCCGTAGATACCTTTCGTAAAATACGTAACGCAAAAATTACCCAAAATTGATTCCCCCTCCCCCCATGAAACAAATTGTCACAAATTTCTCTATCCCCTATTACGTACCAAATTTCTTGATTTTTTTTTTCTTCAGTAAAAACCTGTTACATAACGATCAAGCTTACTCCCCCTCCCCCAGATGTCACAACATGTCACAATTTGTCATACCCTCTCCCCCCTAAAAGCGTTACGTAATTTATGAATGGTTCCATTAAGCGCAAATTGGTACATCCAATTTTTTCCTTTGGCAGAAATAAAGGTTGCACACTTCCAATACATGTTAGGTGATGTTTTGTCGCGAATGTTGATAATTCAGGAAAATGATGTTTTCGGCAAACTTTCTGAGGACGACAAGTAGGGTTCGCAGTACCGGCCCATTTTGGCGAGAACCGGTCCTGCGGTACTGAAGCCCCAAGTACCGGTAGTACCAGTAAAGTACCGGTACTCGAATAATTTTTTCAAAAGATTCGAGAAACGCTTCAAAGTGAAATTGAATGCTCAAACTGATGTCTAATTGCAGCAGAAGGTATTTTTCGAATGCGGCACCTTCTTTTATTTCGAAATCTAGACCACTTTGAATTCAATAACTGCTAAGCGGTGCGACCTTCGTCGACTTCAACAGATGGTAAATGCAAGAAACTCTATTATCAACAGTAAATCGAAATGAGAATGGAAATCCATATACGTTGGTCGCATTTTTTCTCGGCATTATCGTTTTGCTGTAAATTGATGCTGACTTTTATGCAAAATAAGGCTCCTAATTTCCTGTTAACTATGGAGTTTTGTTGACTTTTCCGATCACCAAAAATTACGAATCGCACCATTCGAAGCAGTTCACCAACTCTCAAATTATAAGCTACTAAATCACTGTTCTCTTATAGATAAAAATTTAAACGCTAACCAAATACAGACATGATTTACGCCACAGTCTTATTACGCGCCACCCAGTGAATAATTGGAACCAATCAGAATGTCGCTAATAAAAAAAAATCAAAACAGATTTTTACGTCTCTTATGTGAATACTTTGAAATTTAGTAGAAGCTAGTTGAAATTTTATTTCGACCAAATAGTGTAGGAATTTAAACATATCGTTCAGTATAACGGGAGTTAGTAATGTTTAACTTCAAGAATTATTATGATGATGGCCCCACCTCATTTCCCCACAAAGGCGTAAGCTGAACGATTTATGTAGAAGATAATTCAATATAATAAAGCCACATTGCAGACCGATATTTGGAAACGGGTCCACCAATAGAGTTTACATATATTTCATAAAAAAATTTATATGGTACCGAAAATACCGGTACTGGCTTTTGATCAGTACCGGTATTACGGTACCAATAATGGGTCGGTATTCCCGAGATTTTCGGTACGGGTATTACCAGTACCCTAACGACAAGAGCTGTTCGATAATGTTATGATTAAATTGAATATCACCCGCTAGGCGGCGCTGGTGAGCATAGATCTTTTTATATCAGTATCTCCAAATGATGGGAATTTAGGAGGGTGATGTATTCAGCAAATTTACTTGAGATGTCATGGACTGCCCGAAGGTGACAGATTAGTTTGTCACTATGCGGTGCTAGTGACCGTCTAATCTTTCCGTTTTCCTGCTTAAACTATACACATTGAACTCAGTTGGACCAAATGTGATCTTTCGTATCAAACATACACCGCTAATTTTTCTGAGCATATCAAAAGAAGTGCCTCAGAGCTAATCAGCCGGGGCAGATATATCGAAAGTTTGCTCAGGAAGGCTCACAACTGTAATTTTTTGTCTTTTACAGAGGTTTTAACCTTACAGTTCGCCTCTTTTTTCGGGTAAGATAATTCTCATGAAAAATCTCTATGTGCGGTCTTGAGGTGGTGGTGAGCTCAGATGAATTGCGTATAAGGCAGTCGATTGCTGAGCCCACACCCAAATAGTAATATTCAAGCAAAGCAAGCAAATGACGTTAGTGACGACAAGTTTTTTATGAAGGAATATCGCGTCTACGTGTCCGCTGACTGCATTGAAATCGATGGTGCAGTCAGCGCTTCGAGTTTGTCATGCGTGGATCTATTGAAGCACCCTTTGCTTCATTGAATGGCAATCACACTAGGTGGGACAAATGTGTGTGTGTCCCAACAAACTCGTATTGAGTGACCTTGCGTGGGACTGCTTTGCGCTTAATTACGTCTTTTTAGAGAAGGATCATCCACCTGTTCAGCTGTTCAAACAGCGCACCGTGTATTGCTGCATTGCATTAAATGCAAGAAATTGTGTCATTTTAGCAACAAGGTTCGGTGTGACAATTGCGCCGAGAACCATGAGGATGACTCTTGCATTGAAATTGCTGAAAAGTATGCCTATGGTGGGGAGAGTTCATATGATATACATATTACCATACCCCGCGTACAAACAGTACCCGAGGATTCTGTAGCGTTCCCTTAAAAGACGCTCTAAGCACTCTTTTGTAGAAATACTAAAAAGAGCTACGCCACTCACCACCGCAAAGCATTGTGCTCTCGGGACTCGGGAAGAGTGTGACGCTGATGATCCCTCTGTGGAGGCATCTTTTACCGGTCCTTAAAACTATAGATGAGATCAAATTTTTCTCATGAGAGGCTGTCAAATATAACAGCACAAAGCATCTCCAACACGAGATTGGTTGGGCACCAGCAACTTAGTGATATTGCGAAGCTCAACCTGGCTTCGAAAAAACTTCAATCCACACGGTACGGCATTAGGTTGTTTTCTCGATGATTCACGATTTTTGATACAGTTTTAAGAGTGACTTGCTTTACCGCCAGTGACTACATGTCTGTCCCACGTGTGATTTGTTTTCATTGTTAATAATATTATTTTTTGCTCTATATTGGTTTTCGGGGTCGCTGATTCTGATTCTGATACTGAAAAAGTAAAATTCAAAATGGCGGATCCAATATGGCGACAGTGCTTGCCTAATTTCATGTTTTTTTTATATTGGCCTAAAACGTCTTACAAGGAGGTTTTCGGGCTCGCTGATTTTGATTCCGACGTAAGAATTACAAAATTAAAAATGGCGGATCTACTATGGCAACAGGGTTTGGCTATATTTCATGTTTCGTAAAAAATGGTTGCCATTTTGTAGGCGCCATTTTGAATTTTCGAATTATGACATCAGAATCGTAATCAGTGACCTCAAAAACTCTCGTAAATCGAGTTTTATGCTCATTGTAACAAAATTCGCAAATTTAGTAACAAATGGCTTCCATTATGAAGCCGCCATTTTGAATTTTCAAACTCTGCTATCAGAATCGAAATCGGCGACCTCAAAAACCACAATCTGTTTTTATGCTAGTTGAGAAGTTATCCTTGTCTCTCAGAATCTTTTATATGCCAACATAATAATAAACTCCATTTTAGCATATTTTGATTTTTTTTTTCGAAAAAACTGACCTACGAAAAATTTTGCAAAAAATCTATCATTTAGTTCAATGTTTGAGTGACTTGCAAAGCATTTTTAGATCTCTAAGACTTTTAGTTCAAACACAGGCGAATTTATTAAAAAAAAACCTGTTTTAATTCACCTAGCGGTGGAATTGAGCCTTTCTCATTAATCCAAACTACACGGAAAAAAATTGTTCCCAAAATCGTGAATAAAGTGCCATGAATCCTGGAACAATCACATTTTTACGTTATGAAAACAGGACCATTAAAAAATTATGTGTTTTATAATTATGCTCAATTTCGCTTCAGTAACGCCCGCATAACGCTAATTTTTGTGGAACTATTTGTTTTGTTTTGTGAACTTCAGTCACGGTTTCCGCTAAGTCATTTCTAAGGCGATTTTTAGTACGCAAACTAGTTCACAACTTTATGAACATTATTCATAAAACCACAGGTTAACTCATGATGATTTTCATCGATATAGGAGCCTTAGTTCACAATTAAAAATATTCTGGATATGTTCTCGTGAACTATTTCGTGAAATTTAAAATTGTACTCATGAATCCATTCAATTTTCGTGTATTAATTCATGGTCTCCAATATATTAGGTACGATCCAATATCCGTGCTCATCAATAAGTTCACAAAATCATGAGATGTAATTCATGTATTTGTGCACTGGTTCATGATATCTAGCATAAGTCACAACTAACATTCATTTTTGTGAAATAGTCCGCGAAATCATTAAATATTATTCATGTATTCGTGAACTGGTTCATAATGCCTAGTATATAATTTACAATCTATTTTGCGTGCTGGTGATATTTAGAAGATATCGTTAATCATTTACAATTTCATGCGATATGATAATTAAATTTTCCAGAACTCTTTCACAAAATTTGGAGAATTATTCGTAGCATCATTTTTATTCCATGCACTGTTTTATGAAATGTCCAGCTGCTAGCGACCACAGTAATAGACACGAGCATTAGATATAAAAAAAACTATAAGGACCTCGAACATCATTATTCGTTTGATAAGGTTAATGGTGATGTTTGGATCGAAAACGAAAACTGTGCTGAGAATCCCAAATAGTGTGCGTGATATAATTCATAGAACAAGATATCGCGAATCAGTCAAATTTTAATAATCCAGTTCACGTCACGTTATTCCGAATAGAAAAACGATAGTAACCAATAAGTAATAGATCACAGTTAGGCGAAGAGAATTCACGAATACCATGGTAAAACTGCTGATATCTGACTTAGATCCTGAAATCATGAACATGAATCACTCTACTCATAACTAAAATATCACGATAACGTGAATAGAAATAACAAAAGTCGCGACTAAGATCCTGAAATCATGAATTTTAAACCCGCTAGTACGACAGAAAAATGCGATAGTGAACTCATGAATAAGATAGCACAATAACGTAATGAGAAATCACAAGAATCGCGAATAAGCTCTTGAAACCATGAACATCATTTGACTGTCGGCCGTATATTCCCAAATCATGAACTAGAATCACAACAAAAATTAAACATGTTCAGAGAACAACAACAGTACTCTAACCAAACATTCTAATGTAACGCCATGTATATATTCGGGGCGAACTAGTTTTTTGAAAACACAAATAGTTTCATGAATTCGAGGTTTATTATTTATAATTTCAGGAACTTGGTCATGGTTTTCGTAAAATGTTCAGTTCACGAAATTGGGACCTTTTGTTCATGAATTTATGACTGGTTTTTTTGTGTACGATTCCAATGCTGGTTATGTTCAATATAATGGTTTGCTTGTTTGTTTGTTTATTTAATTGAAGGCTTTAACCTCATAGGGTATAATGGTGGAAATGTCCATTACGATACGATTGGATCGACAGCCGCGAACTTCAGAAGCTGTGTGTCGTAGCTGAAACACTTGAACCCAGCAGCGGATCCAGGAGGAGGGTTTGGGGGGTCTGGACCTCGCCAAAAAGTTTCAACTTGTTAACAAATTTTAAATTAGTTTCAAATTTAAAGTAGTTTTCAAAATCAAAATCATATCAAACCAGACCGACTAGGGAAGTTTATTTAGGAGGAACTAGGAAATTTTCTTCGGGGTGGGTTAATTTTCACTTAAACTACCATAACAAATGAACAAATCGCTCCAGGACTTCTAAATTTCGAGAAACATCGTTGATTAAGCTTCAAAACAAATGCTAAAAAAATTGGTGCAGTTTGTTTGAATAGAAAAAAAGTTATTTTGAGAAATTAGGGTGAACGTATAAATGCGGGACACACTGTATTTTCCCATGAAACCAATGTCAAAAACTTCAAGCAAAGTGAGTGGAGGTCTAAAATTGTCCAATTGGCATCTGAGTTTGCTTTACTATTTGTCACAATAGGAGGCCTTTGAGATTTCAAAAATTAGTTTTTTTTTTGCAATGCCCTAATGCGAGTGGGTGTGTGCTCAAGGGGGTGGGGGGTTGACGAAAGGTGGATGTGTTAGGATAAGTGAGGGGCGATACTACATCAAACTGCATATTATACCTTCCATTTGAGATTTGTTTTGAGAAAATCGGTTCGGTCCTCTCCGAGTGACCGATGCGCAATTGTTGGTCACATACAGACATACACACATACGAATACACACGTTTTCCGAACTCAACGAAGTGAGTCGATTGATATAAAAGTGTCGACCAACAATTTCAAGCAATTTGTAACTCATTTTAATTATTTTTGCATCAATTATACATATATTGATTACCGGTTTATATGGAAATTTCGCATGTGGCCACATACTTCAACCCGTAACACAGGAACCAGAGCTCCGATTCAAAGGAAATTTAATGGCATTCAAAAGGAATATTCTAGCTTTCATTTGAGACTGATTTTGTGAAAATCGAGTAAGACATTTCTGAGAAGCTGATGTGAATTCAACTCAGGAACATAATCACTTTCCCGAAGCTTCCGGTTCCGCCGAAGTTGTCCAATGTGGTCAACGTGGGTTTGATTGGGCATCTGTGAGCTGAAACTATAAATTCAAAAATTTTCGAACACATTTTATGAAGTTTTGCATCTTTTAGATACCATGATGATTCCGATTTATATGGGAATTTCATGCGTTACCCCACTCTTCAACCTGTAACTCCGGAACTGGAAGTCAGAATGAAATGAAATTCAATAGCAGCCTATGGGAACGTTGTAACTTTCATTTGAGACTAAGTTTGAAAAAATCGGGTCTGCCATTCCTAAGTAACCGATGTACTTATTTTTGGTCACATACATACATACATACATACATACACACCCACACACGCACAGACATTTGCCTCGGTTAAAAAGTCTGTTTTCGGAGTGATTGCATAGCCTTTCTATAGAAAAAAGGCAAAAACGAGATTTTCGAGTTTTAATTCTTTATAACTAATAAGTAATTAACAAATTCACATAATTTTTTGCGCTATTTGTACTCCTTACATCCCTAAAAGTTGATTAAAAGAAAGAATTCGTATTTATATGTCAACGCCAACTATAAATCCAATCAAAACTTAGAAGAAGTAGGTGGGACGTATATGTCCCACTGCGTCGCAAGCAAGGGGTTAATTTGAATTGTTTGCAGTTAAAATTTTCGTGTCGTGCAACTCAATCACCTTCGTTAGTTAAGGTCCAACTGAGAACGCCTCAATACGCGGCCATCTCGGAAAACGAAAAAAAAGCAGTTTCCTCTCACATAGTTGCGAAAATCTTCATGAAAATGAATCAATGTATTCGGGGCTTGAGTAGAGTAATATTGATTTATTTTCATGAAAGGATTTTCAACGGTGTGAGAAAAAACTGTTTTTTTCGTTTTCCAAGGTCGCTTTATCAAGCTTTCTCAGTTGAACCTTAAGCTTTCGTCAACTTTTTACATTTGAGAACAATACCATTTATTGTGAATAAATCTGAACAAGAATGATAGGGTCGTAACGTGGTCTTCTAGTGCATTTGGAGGAGTCTTAGTTTTATGCTCCTTTGGTCTACACATTGATTTTCTTTTTCAGTTCAGTTCTCGAACAATAGTTAAGTGTCTACCTGGAACACTTGTCTTGACTTATTTGATGATTTATTTTTTAAAGCAGATCATGATTTCTGAAAATTATTGATAATATAGAAATCTGTAATTCGCGCATGGTGCTCGCTAGACATGCTGAATTTTGAATATAATTGTGGTCTTGTCCTTTACACAAATCTTTAACTTTTTTACAACTGCTCATTTTGTGTTTGCGCCTCTGCCTCTGCTAATTTTATTTCATAACCAATATCAAAAATGTTGGATCGCTAGCAGAGTTGGGAAACCCTAGGAAACCCATTGCTGTTTCAGTGATGCAAAGCTGGCCAAAACTTCAAAAATTAACTTCAATGTTTATCATCAAAACTATTATCATATGATTTAAAATAGTTAAATATGAAACCTCAAAAAATAGCATTTGAAGGTCTTTAAAAAAATTTAATGTGAAACTATGTAGAAATAAGATATTTTCACGTTCACCGTTTTAAAATTCTCTGCCCTCGCCTCCCTGCACGACAGCCAAGCCAACCCCGGCTCGAACGATCATAACCCGTCCCGGAAATGCGATGTGAAATGTGCTATCAATAACCCATTTGCAGTCTTGTGTTACATTTTCATACAGTGTTGCTTCTTCTGGCTCATGCTAACTAGCCTTTCCAAGCTGGTATGATTTATGGACGACGAAAATCTCTTCCCCTCACGCCCCGTTTCGCACGGGAGAACCTTGCGGGTGCGTTTCTTCCTTGGCAGCAAAATTGGAATATCAAAATAAAACTTGATACGCTAGTGGTAGTACATAGTAGCTGCATAGTTTAGTTAAGTCGGGCAAAGTGGTATGCAGCCATCATCGCGTGGAACCCGCGTGCTGAAGGTGAGTCCGGGAGCCTGCCTTTCTAGAGTTAGAGTGGACCGAGTTTACCCGGATACCAAGAGTAAGTAGTGCACGGCAGAAAGTTTATGGTTCACGTAAAGAGGATATAGGGTGATGAGCCTATTTTGGCAGTAGAGCCTATTGTGACCCTATTTCGTACCCCTTGGTTTCGAATCAAGCATATGAAATAATGACACTATCGATTTGGCTAAAGCAGGTGAGAAAAAATAAGCTCAAGTTATATCCTTTATTTGTTGTGCACATATGTATTTAGAACTATCCTCTAAACCCAACTTTTAATTAAAACAAAATCACCTTATTGAAATATCTACTATTCCGCCTCACTCACGTAATGGACCGAAACTGGATGCAACGGCGCTTAGCAAAATAAACACTTACGAGCCAGCATTTACCGCCTCATATCTCGTTATTCCAGCACAAATATACTAAACATTGCACTGATACATACCTTTATTTTAGCTGGAGAAGCTTTTTACGATAATTTCACTTTAAAATCACTCGTCAAACACTAGAATAGGCCTAGTGTTATAATAGGATAAAACTAAATACGGGGGTTCCTATTATTGGCATGTTTTGCTGATACACTACCACAATCAAAACCAACTTTTTGTATCCATCATACAGAAAAGAATCACCAGTGCGGCCAAACCAAAACATGAACTTGTAAATATAATGTAATGCAATTTCAGGTATAAGTAATCAATTACTTAAAGTTATTCAACTAATTGTTGATTGCAGATATTTTATTTTCATCTGCACATACAATTCGGATCGGGAGAAAGCAATGTGATGTGAAACTTGTCATTCCAGTTGCTAACCTTCGAATGGTTTTTTTTCTGCGTGCGCAATTCTGGGCGCTCTTCTACTAACAGCTGATGAGTTTCATTGATGTGCGTGATGTTTACGTTTGTTTTGATCGGCTGAAGAAAGCAGAATGATTCGTTTTACAAATCACACGTTGGCGTCCATGATCTGGATACCTAGTTAGAATCGACGCAAATGGAATATGAGGCATTGCGTTTCAACTAGATTGTTTTTCGATGAGGTGGAAATTGGCACACCCATGAGGCGATAATTGGATCGTTGAGGTGGGAATAGATGCACAGAATGGAACATTTATTTTCATTTATGCTGAAAATTGAGGCAATTCTGCTAAATAAGCATTATAAAGATGTTTAAGAAACAGTACACTGATACTTTATGCTGAGAAAGGTTATAGATAATATGGCTTCTTTTAAAATTGTTCAAAAAATAGTGCGACCCTCTCCCTAATGGTGCCAAAATAGGCTCATCACCCTAAGCATAAAGTTTCAACTGGTGTATTTGTAGGAGTTCTACCGTTCGAATAAACCGGTACCGATACGTTGCGTTGTGGAACTCTCACCACTCGCCGGAGGTACATGGAAAGAGCTTATCCGTACTGCAACCGCCGCTTGAGGTTTCAACTTCAATCATAAACAATGAATAGATGTTGTTTGCGAAATGGGAATACTGTTACCGAAACCGTTCTATTGGTTAAGTTTTGCTTGGAAGCTATGGAGAAAGTTATTCGTTAATACCTAAAACACATAACGATTTATCAAATGTTTTTTTTCTGGCTCTTTAATGGTTGGATACATGTATAGCAAGAAATAAACACCCTCCGCGAAAACCGAATCACCCCAATCAGTGTCAACGATGTTGAGATATTATGATCCGACGGAGCAGCACATCTGCTATCAATTTTTCATAAATCCCCGTCGTTCGCAGTCTCAAGTTAACTGGTGGCAGTCAAGTGAAGCAGGAGGTTAACACCGAACAAAATCGCGAACCCGACCGCAGTTTTATATTAAAACATTTCACCCCTGTGAATGGGAGCTTCGTAGCAACAAAAATGGAGTTTTTCAATTTACCACAATATGGCATGCCGACCCGACAGAGGAAAACAATGAAATTGCTTCCAGTGCTTGAGCTGCTTGGCGAAAATTTCCCAAGAGTTTGAAGAGTTTTTTTTTGTCGGTCAAGAGTGGCATGATTTGCGCTCCGGTTGCAAATGAAAATGGTGACAATTTTCGCACCTGTATTATGTGTTAAGCTTTTGTATAGGAGACGGAATATTTCTTTCGGTGGAGCTTATTTCCGTGGAGAAAGGGAAAACAATGGGAACTCCTTTCTAATGGCATAATACACTCACGCTTTTAAATGTCAACCGTTATTCTGATTTTTTGGCAAGGAACATGCTAAATGTCGCTGCGAGGATAAAATACAATATTCATAATATATTGAAAGGCTGCTGGCTAGAAATTAAAATTCATTCATCTAATAATGTTATCAGAGTTGTCTTCTTATAAAAGATATAGGAAACACTCAAATATTTTAGATTATTTCCAAGGCTCGCAGGACCGAGAAGGATATACAAACCCATTTAGCTTTTAATTGATAATGCCTGTTTGTGATTCTGCATGTACAGTAGAAAAGATTGGTTTGCTTAGTAGAACTATAGATTAGATTCAATAAATATAATTATTGGTCGGTATACAATATGGGTCATTGAATCATTCCGCGCGAAGTGATCAAAAATAATTGCAAACTTGAAATCGACCTTCACGGATTAGAAGTAATTTTGGAGGAATTTTTCATCTAGGGTAAACAAATAAAAATACCAATCTTTGTGCTAAATTTGACAAATTGTCAAAACTCTTGTTTTTCTTTTGACTATTGCCCTGGTTCTAACAGCAAAATGTTTTTTGAAGAAATTTGTTCAAGGAGTCTAGAAAAAATATTAGTTTATATCAGCAGTGCTGCCAACTGTGCGATAATAATACCATCGTGTTCCTCAGACATTTTTACATAATAAATACTTAAAATCATAGTATAATTTGAGCCTGTTCCGAGATACACAATTTCGAAGGGAAAAACTCGCATTTTCCCATACAAAATTCAATATTTATTGACAAATATTGCGAAAATCGTCAAATGGTCATAAAAAATCTATACTGATCTGCTAGAAGCAAACCAAAAACGTAGTTATTTATCATTTCACGTCTACATCATGATAAATTAAGCCGTGTGGTGTCCGGCGGGCTGAAATCTTTTTGAACTATTTCAGCCAAGAATAGAACCTCTGGGAACTGCTCCCATGTCGTAAGAGGCGACTAACAACATGCTAGAAGTTCCTAGGTCGAGGTATTGCTCCGTACCGAAGACTTAACCTGGGCGGACCTTAAGGTTCAGGGTTGTTAATCGATAATTAATCGTCATCGTCGATAATGTTAACCACCCGTCAACGTCATCGGAAACTCCGTTAACGATAATGTATCGTCGGATTCATCGTCATCGTCGATAATTCATCGGTGGTTATCGCGATACATTTTGCGTTACTTTCCCGTTTATTGGAGTTGAAATTGATGCGGTTAAATTTCAATTGTTTAGAAATAAATAGCTATTGAAGGACATGTTGTTGGCAGTTGAAAATCAATAGTTTGGACATTTTCTAAGCACAGGGGGGGGGGGTCAGACGATGTGTCAAAATCAAATTTTTTGTCAACTTTTCGGGAGTGTTTTATATTGAAGGGAAAGTTATTGGCAGTTGACAATCAATAGTTTTGGACATTTTCAATACACAGGAGGTTCGACGATGTGGGAAAATAGATTTTGTTCAACTTTTGGGGAAAGTTTATTATATTGAAAAAGCTATTGGTAAGTGAATAATCAGCTCCAATAAGACTTTAATTTGCCGCGTCTGTTTTAATGATTCTAATTTCAAGTTCCGTTTTTGGTAACAAGCCCGTCCATCAGGCTATGTAGCTTTTTCAAAGGGGAATAACTAACATCGGTTTTTATTTAAAAAAAATCACGGGGACAGGGGGGAGAGTTACCGTCAAGCTACGTAATTACCAGGGGGTATTTAGAGGTTTGTGACGAAATGCTACGATGGGGGAGGGGGGTGGTAAAAATTACTCAAAAAAATGCTACGTCATTTATAGATGATCCCTAATAATAAACTATGCTTTACAGGTCGCATCGCTTGCTTGGAGCGAATCCTAGACCCTATTTCCTTCCAAACCGCCAACTCCGCGACACCTATGGAAGAGTCTGATGAACCTTCGGTATAAGATTCCTCATTTTATTCAAACGATCGCCGGATAAAATCAGCACCGACACGATAGAAACCACGAATAAATTCGTCGCGTGATTGAATATTATTAAAAAATATAAGCAGTGCTCCTTATAGCCGGCTATCCGGAGTTCAAGTTGCTTATTTTGCTAATCGTATTAATACAACAAATGATAAATTTCCCAAATTCTCGGCAGCCGGCTGCCCAGAGCAATTATTACATGATAACGCTATTGGCACACTTACTAACAACTCTCCCCTTCCCGTGATACATGTGGAGATGCAGAGGATTCCTCGGTCTCTAGTAGCAACATGTATCGGACTAACATTCCTTCCTTTCCCAGAAGATCTGCATTCGGACGTGGCCGGCGTCGGTATTGATCAGCATGCAGGGATCGGAATAGATTGTACAATGTGGCTAATCATGTTATTCCCAAGCATGTTGTTCCAATCAACATTTTGCAACCTAATTTGGTTCTGGTCAATAACGGAGTAGCAACTACGGGCGATCTCTTATGCTTATGCTTATGCTTATGCTTATTTCACGTCTACATCATGATAAATTATGTATGAACCCTGCATACTCAGGTTGGTTTTTTGTTGTTGTCGGCTTGCGAATTTTATATGAGAAATTGGCGTTTTTTGTTTCAAAAACAGTGTATTTATGGGCAGACTCAAATCATATAGTGGTAATAAGTGTTTTTCTATGTAAAAATGTCTCTGGAACTTAATAACCTTAAAAATTTGAAAATTAAAATATACGTATTGCTAGAAAAATGGACTTTGAATTTTTTAACTGAAAAAAATTACATGATCGGTAGCACTACCGACATTTTCCAATCTATTTCAGTCTCTAGATCTCGACATTTTGACTTCAACGCGTACTCCATATTCAAGAGCAAACTTTTGATATTTTTCAGGCGATTGACCGAAGTAAATGTTCCCTGCTTTGATGAGATACACAAGAAAAAGTTTCTCTTACTTAAGAGTGAAATCCAGAAATAAAAATATTTGATGCCAATTTTTGCACTGTAAAGAGTATTGCTAACTTGCCCCGCGTGCGTCATCGCCAGCTTACCCCAATCGCATATTTCATAAAAAACTAATACCATTTGTTTGTGGATAGGAAATATCTATACGGATACTGACGAGTAACTGGGGTCGAATCCTGGCCAAAATTATTTACTGCTTCTATTGCTGTTATTATGCCTTAATATGACTAAAAGTACACAATAGCTAGTTTTTGGAACAATTTGGCATCTACCCAGCAAACCACAAATCGTACAACAATGTAGAAGAAGACTCGTAATGATGTCTACAAAGAATCAAAATCGTTACGACAGTCGAATTTAGTCCGCAGAAATTGATTTGTAATCGCATATTACTCGAAACATAATTTGAATACGACCTTTCATTCAAAATCGCATTGATGTTCTAGGTAAATCGTGTTCGATCGGAGCTGGTCGCAGAGCGCTGACAACTTATATTCATACAGCTACAAATATTTAAATCATTTAAAATCGTATTTTTCCATATATATGATCGTATTTTACTTCGATCAATGTCTGATAAACAACATAATAAAGTCACTGTGGTCTTTATTATATGTGGGTGAATAGTCACTAAGAAACATAAACATATCTACGACTTCGATATACATCACAATGACTTCAAAAAGTTAGATACGACTTAATATATCACAACATATAAGAAACCTGATTTCGCGAAATTACTTACGATTTATCGTAAATCTTTAAAATGAGATTGCTGCATATATGGCGAATTTTTATCGGAATAGCGTTTATCTACTTGAAGATAAGATATGATTACGAAATATTGTCACTCTTATAAGAATTAAAATAGTTCTGTGTAGTAATTCCTGCTCTACAATCCAAATATCGTAAGTTCGAGACCCATCTTAACATGTGAAGAGAGAATCCCAATAGATTGGGTTTGGTCGGGTTTCGCTCCATTCACAATCGGCATTCGTTTTTTTCTCAACAAACCCCGCTTTTATACATATTTTGTTATGCTGGAGATGATTGATGTGCATATTTAATGTTCCTAGTTTTTGATCTTCTTTACCGACAAATGAGAGTTAATCGTATATCGTGTTCCGGAATCCTATACTAGTTATAGATATCGCATACAATGTGAGATTGTTTCGCATATCCAATCGTAAATGTATTCTCTAGAATCGCTTTTATACTAGAGATTATCGCGCTTAACGTGTATATTGTTGTCAGAAATTTCAATAGCTATGTACATATATCGCCTCCTGTTTGATACACGTATGCCGATTTTCTGCATTTTATGCGACCTTTTTAGTGGAATATAAACACGTATTATTCACTTGCAACTTGGATATACCATCAAAAAGGCTGACTGGGTATCCATCTACTAGTGCAGAGGTCAATTTTCTATATCCTTTCGAATGCCAGTAATCTCGAGAAGATCGTTGTGAATACATTTGTTTTTCTAGTTGCATAAACAGATAATCAGTGGAAAAGGTGGAGTAGAAGGGACGCCTGTGCACGTATTTTTTTTTTATTCATTTCGTTTATTTGATAGGCACAAATGCGTTAGCTTGGCGGTGCCAAATTCTTTTGTTTTTACATTTTGTATATTTTAAAACTAGGAGGTTACAATGTTGAAATATTTTTTTAAAAAAGAAAAATTTTACAGCTATCTTAAGACTAGAAATAAGATTCTATATACAAGAGAGGGGGCGAAAGATTTTTTTTATGAAAAAATTTTAAAACAAGGAATTCAATAGTAATAATTTTTAGGAAATATTTACAGTTATCTTAAAACTAACAATATAGTTTGGTACACAAAAGGGGGAACAAATATTTATGAGAAAATTCGCAGGTGTTTTAAGACTAGGGATACAATTCTATTTACAAGATGGGGGACAATAGTTTTAACAAAGAGGTAAAATTACAACTATCTTAAAACTAGGAATACAGAATACAAATTTGAACTTTTTTAGCGGAGACTTATGCTTGGTCAAGATATTCAGAGGGGGGCTGTAGAAGCAGTTGTATCAAGGACAGGGGAGAGAAAGCGTAGATGGTGACCGGGAGAGAAGAGCAAAACTTGCAACTTTCGCTCAAACGGGAGATCAGCGAAAGATTACCGCCTCAGTCTAGTAGGTCGGATTGGCGGATGGTATTCTTCGGACCCGCGGGGAATCCTTCAAAAGTCATCGGACCTTGAGTCGCTCTCGCTTCAGTTTCCGTAGTGGTAAGTGCGACGGCGGTTACATAGTTGCAGTCTGGAGCTGATCGGTCCCACAAGGCAAGAGAAAGCTTCTAAAACGAGAAATAAAAAGAGAGGGGCTAAATTGGGATATTTGTCGTTTTTAGGAAAGTATAAATAAAGGACATATAGGGGAAATCACGATTTGCCAGTATATCTCGGACTGGGACATTGGGTGGTCTACCTCGGGCCCGAAGGGAATCCTTTAACTGAGACCTGGCGTCCAAGTACCCGGCGCATACCCAGACAACGTGCTCGATGTCGTGATAGCCCTCGTCACAAGCGCACAGACTACTCTCCGCAAGCCCAATACGCCGCAGATGCGCATCCAAGGTGTAGTGGTTGGACATAAGTCGGGACATTACACGAATAAAATCCCGACCCACATCCATCCCCCTGAACCAAGGCTTCGTTGATACCTTTGGGATAATGGAATGTAGCCATCGTCCAAGTTCACCATTGCTCCACGAGGTTTGCCAACTGTTGAGTGTCCTCTGACGACAAATACTAAAAAATTCGTTGAAGCAGATTGGTCTTTCGTATATGTCACCATTTAATGCGCCCACCTTTGCTAATGAGTCGGCCTTTTCATTGCCCGGGATAGAGCAATGAGAGGGGACCCAAACAAAGGTAATTTGATAAGATTTTTCAGATAACGTACACAAGGACTCCCGTATCTTCCCCAGGAAATATGGGAATTGCTTTTTGGGCTTCATCGCACGAAGAGCCTCGATGGAGCTGAGGCTGTCCGAAATGATGAAGTAGTGATCTGTGGGCAGAGTGTCGATGATCCCAAGGGTGTACTGAATTGCAGCTAACTCTGCGACGTAAACTGAAGCGGGATCATTGAGCTTGAATGAAGCGGTGATAGTATTGTTGAAGATACCGAAGCCAGTGGACCCATCGAGATTTGATCCGTCAGTGTAGAACATTTTGTCACAGTCGACTTCTCGGAATTTATTATAAAATATATTGGGGATCACTTGCGGGCGTATATGGTCCGGGATTCCACGAATCTCTTCCTTCATGGATGTGTCGAAGAATACAGTAGAATCAGAAGTATCTAGGAAACGAACACGGCTGGGAGTATATGAAGAAGGATTAATGCTCTGTGCCATGTAGTCGAAGTACAAGGCCATAAATCGGGTTTGAGAATTAAGCTCGACGAGCCTCTCGAAGTTTTCAATCACCAACGGGTTCAGAATGTCGCATCGGATGAGCAATAGAGTGGAACATAGTTATATGAAAAAAATAAAATTTCGCTCCGAGTAACTTTTTGGGTCCCATTTAGCTCCCAGAACAACTCAGTAAATTTTTTGTTCGATCGGTGAAACTATATTTTTGCGCCCACGGTTTAAAGTTTACATGGGATTTCGTATGGGGTAAACATCTTTTGCAAATTAATTCTTCCAAGAGTCGCCCGTTACCTCCTAAAAATAAATATATGTTTGATTTTTATAGGGAATTTGTCAAGAAAACAAAGTCTAGAAGACTTCGGAGCGATCTGATGTTTGTGGAAAATGTTATTAAGCAAAAACCGATTGATGCCCTGAATGTTAATGAAAATTTTACTTATCTTAACATCACTGCTGCTGACGATCGAATTATATTCAAAATCTTTAATTTTCTCTTATTATGTACAAAAGTAGACTCAATTTATCCCTCAAAACTCTGGAGAAGTGACCAAACAGTATAGATAAATGATTTAGACACATTAAGAGAAGTTCAAAACAAAATTACATATAATTGGGCAACCAACAACAGTGGTGCTAGAAAAAATAAATATTTTATCAATCGTCAGAACATCAATTGGTTTCAGCTTAATAACTTTTTTCTCAAGCGTCAGATCGTTTCGTAGTTTTCGAAACTTTGTTTCTTTGTTAAATTTCCTACAAAAGCCACATAACGGTTTATTTTTAGGAAGCAATGGGCGACTCCTGGAGGAATTATTTTGTAAAAGTTCATTTTCCCATATAAAATCCCATGTAAACTTTAAACAGTGGGCGCAAAAATATAGTTTCAGGGATCAAGCTAAGAATTTGCACAGATGTTCTAGGACCCAAATGGTACCCAAAAAGTTGCTCGGAGCTGGAATCTATTTTTTGTCCCACCCTAATGAGCAATCGATATGAGAGTTCCCAAAATCGATTTTTTAGCGGAAGAACGCCCGCCAGCACTTCGAGACTCATCGTATGGGTCGAGTGCATGCAACCCAAGGCAATGCGCAAGCAACGATACTGGATTCTCTCCAGTTTGATGAAGTGTATGTTCGCAGCGGAGCGGAAACAGAAACACCCGTACTCCATCACCGACAATATCGTTGTTTGGTATAACCTGATCAGGTCTCCTGGGTGAGCACCCCACCATGTTCCAGTTATTGTTCGGAGAAAATTGATCCTTTGTTGGCATTTCTGTTTCAGATACAATCCTGTGCACGTATTCATAGAGAAACATTTTTCCAAACATAGTATTTGGCCGTACAGCAAATTGTACGTAAGTGTACCCCAAATTAGTATAAAAATCAATATTTCCAAATCGCTTTGAATTTGTGGATTGGATAAGTCCGGAAGAGTTCTTCTGTTTTTTGGATAGCTGGAATCTTGTTTTGTGATACTGTTTCAGCAACTTTGCCGGATCTCACCGTTTAGTATAATTTTTTTTGGCATTCAAGTTTAGAATAAAATGTTTAAAAACGTATTTTTTATAGTTAGTGCAATGCACAGCAACACTGATATTTTCAGTTAGTGTTAGGCTGAAGTTATACAAATGGTTGTGTTCAACTACGTTTGTAATAATATTTTCTTATTTAATACAGTCATCATCACTAGAAAGCAAAATTGTTGGATATATAATGAAAATGATTAAACAACCCCTTAAAATATCATCATTTTGCAGCCATGCAAAAATTGTTTAACAATTTTTGATATGCTCCTAATTTTGACACATTATAAAGTAGGCTTTTAGGCATGTAAAAAAATATAACGAAACTAAAAGTCAGAAAAAAATATTTTTGTTATTGGCCAGGAATTTGTTCTAGTTACTCCTCTGTGTACCGCCCACAACTTCTTCAAAATAAAATGTTTTCCAACAAAAACACATTGGATAATCGGTTTCACTTGCCTTGAGGGACACAGCGAGAGACAGTGACATATATCTTTTAGAAACGGAGAAAAGGGAATTTCGCCAGCTTACCCCAACGGCCAACTAGCCTCCCCTACTGACTAATGAAAACTTAGATACTCCTCATTCATCTTAACATAGCTTTGAAATGTTCTATCGGGAGGTCTAGAACGTTTATTTTTTTAACATTTTGATGATCAATTTTTTAGGTAATTTTTCAAACAGTAGTTCAAAACATATCTAAGGTTAAATAAGTGAACACACATTGTCAGAGGAACGGACTTGTAACGTTTATGAAATCTTTCGAAGACACCATTTAGCCAGCTTCACGTTTATTATTAGGTATCTTGTAGTTCGCAAAACAAAATATTTCCACCAATTTTTTTTCCAAAAACATTTTTGCTCGGGGTTCCTATACAACTGATATTACATTCAAAATTCTAGCATTGTTCTGCGGATTCTTCGAACAATTTTATCTCAATTCGTTTTAGTTTCGGTGAAAATTACGAGTTTAAACACGATCGAAAGACTCTTCGTCTAAAAACACATAAATGCAATGGTCCATATTTTAGCAGAAAATATTGTTTTCCGCAAAATCATTGCCATTTTGTAGTCAGCGAGAAAATGTTTGGAAACAGCGGGGTGTTTCTGAAATTGTTTATTTATTCAAAGTAGCAATTTTGTTATAAGAAATATGGGAAAGTTGAAATTGTAAAGCGCGTTTGAACAAGTATTTCAATTTAATTAGTCGACGAAACAAAGGATCTAAATACATCAAATAAAGAAAAAATGGTCTGGGAAATCCGAAAATGATATAATTTTGAATAAGAAACGGCTCGGAGAATAATCTCGAGCAAAAAACTCTAACAAAATAAAATATAATCAAAAAGGTATTGTTTCGCGGAATTGAAGAAATTCTAAAACGTTATTATAACAGGTTTATAACCCTATGTTGGTCGAAAAAATCATCAGTTTAAGTATTTTCACAACGTGATACATGCGAAAAATTGTAACGTAGAAATTTTCAAGGTAAAATATAATAATATTTTGGTGAGTGGTTCAAAATTTTAAGCAGTATCGGAATTCATTAATTAATTAATTAACAAAGGCAATTTTATCTCTCTTACCATTGAAGTAGGAAGCAGATATTAGGCCAAAAGTCTTATAACAAACACTCTAATTATTGAAGTCGGTACACATAAAAATGATTTCTCGATCAAAGGGTTGCTCGTTTGTGAAAAAAAAAACTCTCCGAATTTGAGCATTACACAATACATAACTCATTGTATTCAAAAAACACAAATATATCATGAAGAAGAATTAAGGAATTTATTTTCTGGTACTAATTATTCATAAATTTTCAAATGAAGCTAGTTTCTTAGATCGACGTAAACAGAAGTAAAGGAGTATGTATATAAACTTAGATATTTATTTGCCCAAAATAAAAAAAAAGTTATAGACGCTTGGGAAGAATAATTTAAAACTTGTTTCGTTAAAAAAATCCAGTTTCCGAATAGTGAGTACATCAGTGAGTACATTTGTCTGTGATAATATTGTTCTACCAGAGACAAAAAAAATGCCCCGAGAAAAAATATTCAAATTTAAAATTTAAATCAACACGAAATTGGCTAAATGTCGGTCATTGCTGTCTTGGGAGGTATTTGTTCAAGTTACAGGCCCCTTATCCTGATACTGTATGTCTAAAGATTCATCCCCATAAAAGTGAGATCTCATCATTATGTAAAAAATGATGAGTAGGTAGGGACATAACCGGAGTGAAGTAGATGTTAATGATCTTATGATGATATCATAAATGTTAATGATATCATAAATTAAATTGTTTAAATGCTACAATTTTTGCTATCTTCTGATGGGTTGTATTAAAGTTATTTTTAAAAAACCAAAAATGTCGTTGTTGTAGTGAATTATGCCTCCTTGTTGTGGTGATGTTTACCCCCGCACAAGTGCGGTTTATTCACTTTTCAAAGTGTAATTTATAATGATTTTGAAACATTGCATGTTTTTCATGTTGTTAAATATTTTGAAAAGTGTTGTGACTGCGATTACATGGAAAAAGTTTGATATCATAAATTAAATTCTCCCATTTGAAGCTCTATAGCTAAGTTATGATCGTATTTCCTTAGGGGGCGCGTTTTACCCCATCCCCAGGATAATAATTCGCAATAACCCTGCCATTGTCAGGTGTGATAATAATAATAGTAAAATGCACATTGCGTCACTTTGCCGCGCATAAGGGGTACCAATCCCATCATATATCAACCTGTTATACAATTTATCTGGTTTTACGGATCGTTATTAAACTGTGTTTATAGCATGATGTTACGTTATATTTTTTTTTACAATTTGCTCCGAGTCCGAGTATTTTAAGTTTGCCCGGGTAGTGCAAAAATGTACTATAAGTTCGTAAGTACCCGGATAGAATTTTACAATAACATTTACCCTACAAACAATCATAAAACAATAAATATTATAGTTATTACTGTTTCAACATTGTTCGATGCCAAGTTCTCACAGTAGATTTACAATAAAATTCCATGTAACAATAAATTTCACTGTTCAGCAAAAAACTGATACAGTGCATTCACAATAAATTTTACTGTTTTCGAGAAAAAAATTTATGGAGAAAAATTGATTTTTTTTAATGTTAAGATACATAACCACCCCCCCCCCCCTTTCACTGTAAAAGTCTATTTTACATTGAAATTTACTGTAAAAACTTTAAAGTTTATTGTTTTTGTATTGTAGAATAACACTAAAACTCACTGTAAATTATTGTAAAATTACTGTGCTGTCACAGTGAAAATCATGGTTTTGTTACTGTACATTTCTATTCGGGTAAGCTTTACGAAGTAACTCGAATCAAATCATTAGCAGAAAATCATGTCAGCATTCCAACACTATCTCCTCTGCACAACGAAACAACCAGTGCTTATCAAATCGTCTATCGCACCCGCAATACCGCTTGCCAGAGGAAAACGAACCAAAGAGCACACGCCAATGTACACCTCATTGTATACACCGCAGCGCACTTTGGAACGTGCGCCGTTGTGAGTTTATAGCACCTGACGCCGCACATGATTTATAGAGAAAAGTCGGTTTCTAAGAACAACGACTTCCAGCAAAATTTATAATAATATAATTATAATATGGTGTTTTTTAGTTTGTGATAAATTTGTTCTCGAATAATAGTTTTCTTTATCCACATTTAGGGGAACATGGTGAGACTTGACCAAGCGCAGAATTCTGTTGTAGGCTATAACGTGTTCTATTACGTTCTTAAAAAAAATTCTAAATTATTTTTATACTTTATACTAAAGGGATCGATTAGGTAATTTTGAAAGTTTGGAATGAAAAATCCTGTCCTTATAGAAATATTCCGTAATTAATAAATTTGCGTTAAATGATGCATTTTTTTATAAAACCTTGTATGAACATATCTACTCAACTAATAATTACTTTTAAAGCACTCATACATCATTTTATTCTTTTTGAACTAGTAAAATGATTTTATATAAATTAGAACATTGAAATAGTTTTTCCTAAAATTTGCATGACATAGAACGAAATAACAAATGTTGGGGAGACTTGACCATAATTTTATAGGGAGACTTAACCAAGTGACAATAAGCTGAAGAAAGATAAAAATTGCCTAATATTTACTATGCTGTGGTATCTACTGTTAATATTAAACATGTCACAAAAAATCCCCTATCAAACATAAATCTATATCTTTTAATACTAGTAATCAAAGTTAGCAGTAATATGACTGATTTCGTGACTTGTGAACATGCAGTGTAAGCAGTTCAGCTAATCCTCAAAAGGAAATGCATTACAAACAGTCAAAATTTATAAAATGCAACCCTTTTATATTTTTTACTGCTATCTAAGGATCTCGACAATATGGAAAAAAGGACAACAGTAGGTTTTATGTCATTGTTTTTTGTTCCGATTTTTTAAAATTCTCTTGGTCAAATTTCCCCATAACTTGATAAAGTCTCTCTGCAGTGGGTAGACTTGACCAAAAAAACGATCTCAGAAAAACTATTATAGCTTTTGAAAAAATAAATTAAAAATTCTGCAAAAAATCATGGACACGCACAATACCTTTGCACATTATATGTCTATGACTTTGGAAGGATTGAAAGCTTTTTAAAAGATTTATGCAGATTTAACTGTAAACTTGGTTAAGTCTCCTTTTGTTCCCCTACGCTTTTTCTAAATGTTTTTTTCTAGCTGCATTGATGACGTACATAACATACGTAACGAAATACGCTTTTCTCTTGAAAATACTTCGTTTCGTTGTTCATGGTACTCATATGGAGAAGGTATACTAGCGCCACTATCAAATCAGTGGTACATATATGAAACAAGCACTATCTTTCAAGTTGTCCCCGGGTTGGTCGCAGTTCATTGGATGACAAAGGGGCAGTCTTAGCAACGCTCGCTGCTTGGGCGATTTGTACCGACCAATCATGGATAAGATAATTACTGCTTTCATAAAATCCATTATTTCCGTTATTTTTTAGTAATTGTGTATTCTACGGAATTAGTTGCAAAAATGTTGTGAATATTTCCGCTCAGATAGCGTAAAAATCTTATTTTTTCATTCAGGACAATGGTAGATATTCACGTTCAAAAAATCGGGAAAAATTCCGACAGAAAACTTTGAAACGAGACCCCTATATTGAAGTTTGTTGTGGGAGAGTTTATAATGATTTTGCTTCCGCCTACTTGAACTTATTTATTTCGGCACTCATTTTCCATGATATGTTCCAGAGCGACCCAAGAGTTACATATTAGAAAATTAGCTGTTAAAAGGTTGTGACAAATGAAAGTTTGCACACTGATAAATAATCAAGGTACATCCAGGCAACTTAAAATAGTTCTGTAGTTATTTCTAGCGGTAGTAGATAGAAGAGCGAAATACAAAATATATCCTGATATCGTCCTTGTCCATTTCTCCAGTCTGCTGGTATATTTAAACGGATCAGTACTATATTGAAAAATAACATACTATAACTTTTAATGCGTAGAAGATAGGCTTTTAGTGTATTCAGCAAAACTGTTCACAGAAGAAGGAGCTACAAATTTGCTGGATACATCATCTCTATATAATTAATTAAACGAAAATTAATGGAATAATCTCACTTATAGGGATTGATATGTGAAAACACAATATTTTTTTGGTTGCATATCAGATATATTATATTGGGAAACAGTATAAGTAATCCGTCGTCCGTATTTAATGTTAAATATCTCTTTTGGTAATGCTCCGATTTTAACAAACTATAAGTGGTTTGAAAGGTAATCGTATAAACTGTATAAATGTTAGAATTTATAAAGTGTTCATCTATGTTCTATCTATGTCTATGTTTATAAACAGTTAATTTTAAAAAATTGCAGGAAACACATTTAAACATCCATATCTTGGAAACTAAGCATCAGAATCAAAAACAAATTAATAGCGTTCTGTGTGAGTGTAAGGCGTTTCATTTGAAATTAGTTTGGATAAGACCGGTTCAGCCATTGCTTAGAAAGATGAAGTTAAAGTTTTGAGCGAATCCTAAACATTTCTTTTATAAGAAATGTAAAACTTAAAATTGACAACTGATAACTGAAAACTAAAAATATTTAGTAGGAAAACTGTAAACTGTGAGAATTGAAATAAAATAGATCCATCCGCTTCTCTGCTTATCAGTCTCGAACATCGAACCCGTGAAATATATTCACATTGTTGCACATTGAACCAGCTTCCGCATTTCGCAGAAGACCGACGGAAATGCGCATTATATTGTATTTATTTTATTCGTTACGATGTCTCGTTGCGATGCTTGGATTAAACACCAGCCCGGCATCTTCTGGCAAGAGTTTCGTTCGCTCCGCACATTCTGCACAACATAAGCCTGGGAACGGTGCAGCCAGTGTGTCGGAGAGCACGCGAATCCAGCCAGCCGGGATATAGTTCGCGTGATCCATTGAAATTACTTCCGGAACATAAGAAAAGGGAAATCCATAAATGTTCGGATTCGTGGTATACCGACTGGAGTTTACCACAAGGTATCAGTAACGATCTCCTGCCATGCAAACGAAAGCTTTCATCTTTCTCAGCGCTGTCTGCTGTTGGGATGTGTTTACATGCTGGAAAAATAACCGGCGAGTCGAGGGTTTACGTTCGTGGTGTTGGTTTACTGCTACTATTTGCTACTGAATGCCAATCAACAATTGCTTTTGCTACAATATAACGGGTTAGATCAAATGAAACCTAGCATATTATGATGATTGATCGATTGAAATGTTGTGGTTTGGTCTTACTACTAGCATCCATTTCACATTCGAGAGATTATATTGTTGGTTTTCCCGTAAAATATTGCATATTACTTTTGTAAAAATCAAACTTTCCAGCTTTCAGATACCTGCTGGATTAAAATGCATTTCATTTCCTTCTGAAGCACCGGTTCGTTATCTAACGTTCGTACGAATGGCTTCAATAGAACTCCGAACGCCCTGGAGCGCGTCTGGGATGTACGGAAACATTTCGCAGTGACTTGACGAACGAAGCTAGCTTGTTTGTAAAACCAGAGTGTACCACTTGCCCTGTCGGTTCTTTCATGGCTTAAAATTAGCAGACCCCCGCACCCACTACCAGCACCGGTTGGCCATTGGAGTGTCGCACGTCGAATGAATTTGTAAAGACTGAGAAAGAGTGAGCGCGCGCGAACTTTTCAAAAGCTGTTAAAGTACTTCCTTTATACATTTTAGATGAAAACTCCAACAGAAGACGAGAATCCTTCTTCCAAGCGTTCGCGTTGGAGAAAGGTTATATAGAGTCTATATGTCTGTGGGTGTGTAGGAGGATGGATGCTGTCGAGGACCATCGCTTGTATGGCAACGAAATAGCGTAGAACTTAACGTGATGCTGGCGGAGCAGTGGGCAGCAGCTCGGGCTGTCATACAAGAGCGCGAAGAAAAACAGGTGCGCTGCCTACTTATGGGATTAGTCGCAGCTTAGAAATTATAATTGCTCTTTTTCTGCTGTCATGTGCTAGAAGCTGGCAGGGAAGCTGCGAAAAAAATATTTTTTTTTGCTAGAAAAGGTGAAGATTATAAACTGAAGAATTTGTTTTAAAACACCTCCCAATAGAACAGTGTTATATTTATGTTCAAATCGATTCAATGTCGCTTAGAGGAACCGAACAACATCATACAATCAGATAGATATGTACTTAACTTTTTTCGAAGCTCGAACGGTATATGTTGCTCATATGAGTAACTTACAGCAAACGAAATATGTTTGATGAATCCGGATGAATTATCTATCTGTGCAATATTTAGGATAATGACCATATTTACAGCCCTGTTTACATATAAAAGAAGCCTGTAGCTAGACCAGCGTCTACCATCTTTGTTCATCGCGTTGGCTCAAATGGTACTGCGAGAATTGAGGCATTCGAGTTTAAGTTGTGCTAAAACAGGAGTTTGTCATAATCCTTAGGCCATTCCTGTTATTATACTGGTTCTTAAGAAATGTATGCTGTGTATGCTTAGAAGAGTCAACCACTCATAGGAGGGTAAAGGGGGCCCCTATTTTGTTATTATTCCACCTCTTCAAAGCGCAAAAGTCAAATCAGTTGCAATTTGTGCAAAGTGTGTGTTTACAATGCACATAGAACAGCAAGGATTGAAACGCTTTGCTCGACATGTGCTTAAATTTAACCTAAAATTATTGTAGAATTAGAAATTCATATTTTTTTCAATTATTTTATATTACGATAAAATACAAACAGGCCATACAAAGACCGCATAAAACACATAAAATGAATTACAATAAAATATCAATGACAACTCTTACCTCACGAAACAACTCTACTGGTGTTACACGGGTTGCGTTACGGCTTCGCCTCATCAGAAACCGACACTAACTTTATGTCGGAATAGATTAGCGCCGGCTTAACGCAAATCCCATAAAACTAAAACACCCTTTGTGTTTCAATCGAAAGACTGATCAAACGTGATGTCCCGTCCGAGCAGGCCTATGCGAAAGCACTATGCTATATTTCACCCTAAGGAGGAAAATTGAGTAAACACCAAAATTTCTCACTAGGGTGAAATTTTTTTGACGTAGGACTACGTCTTTGTTTTCGATATAGGGGTGCACGTTGCAAATTCTACAAAAATGGTATGTAACGAAAAGTGGTCCAATTTTAAACGCATATAATTCAGCCATCTCACGATAAATTTTCAAATTTTTTGCGCATATCGCCCCGAAATACGTCTAAGAATAGATTCCAACAAATAAACCCAAAGATTTTTGATATCATGGCATTAAAAATTTAAATAATGAGCAACCTAGTTAAAGTATCGCGCATTTACACACAGAAGATAGCGCTTCCCTAGTCCAGCACGACAGATTTGTGTACCTGGCGCGCTACGCTTCTATGAATGACGTCATCATCGACTATTTAAACGAACGGATTTCGCCTAGCCAGCTCACTTGCCTGTTGATCGGCAAGCGAAGCAGATCACTGCGCTGTGTGTTTTCACAGCCAGTGTAGCTGAGTTAGAAGTCCGTTACACTGCCTGTGGAGATACCCAGTGAATGCGACTGAGCTTGTCCATTCAAACACTATACTATCTTTTGTGTTGTGCTCGTTTCCAGCACACTTTTATGGTTTGTACATGCGAGCTCCATTTGCAAACACGGTTAACATAGTGTCGTGGTATTAGTTGTCTCCTTCGCTCTACCCATCATCATCAGCGTTGATTTGCTTTGTGCGCTTGAGTTTAATGTTTGAGGCGAATGTGTAGGTAGACAGATCTAATTTGATATTAAATTGCACAACAAAAGTTAATTATGTTACTATGTTTTAATTGCCGCAATGTTCTACTGTATCGATTTTGTTGGCTATTTTCGGCAAATTTGAGACTAAGAGAAACGAAAGCAATGAAATTGAAAGACGCCGGCGTCGGCGGTAAAACATGATGATGAGTTATGTTCTACCATAGACCATGCGGTAGACTTGGGTGCAACGCCCAACTCCTACTCTGCATAAGGCAAAGAATTCTTCACATTTCCTTTCGATCATGCCCATATGAGCCTGCCTAGTTCTAGTTTTCCGTTCTAAGTTTATAACTGATTCGCTCTAGAATACCTATCCGTCTTTCAATTTCATTGCTTTCGTTTCTCTTAGTCTCAAATTTGCCGAAAATAGCCAACAAAATCGATACAAAAGTTAATTATTTATGTTCGTTCAATTCATTGATTTATTTCCACTTCACGTGATTCATTTCCACTCAGCCTATCCTATTTTGATTCTGCTAATAGGTCATACTAAAATGCCTATTTCTGAATGAATACACTACCACTCGAAAAACCTTTGCAAAAATGCATCCCTGCAAAAAGTCCCTGTATAAAATTATTTTCGATTCTTGTATATTTATAGTTTCGATATATGACCACTGCATTCGCTATATTTGTATGCGTACTGTAGGAAAGTTACAATAATGGCAAAATATAACTAGAATGCTTGGTCTAAACATGAAATGTTATTATATTCTCTAAAATTAGATTTTTCTTCACTGGTCCGGATTTTTACCACACACAATCAAAAAGTTTTTACAAGTTTATCTTATGCTATAAAAATTTAGCTCCAGATATTAGTTCGGTCACAGTATCCTGTCTTCTTTCTTCAGATCTTCTTAAGTAAGTTCAATCGGATTCGATCACCTACTACAAATGAAATGACCTTATGACCAAGAATGTTTGGTTCAATATGTAATATTCGATGTTGATTGGTTGTGATTAAACCAAACGTAAGAAATATATTTGATTTATTATTGCTATAAATGTACTAAGAAAATAAATATTTTACATTAAGTAGCATAGTCCTACGTCTACAGCTCGTGCAACCCCATAGGGCTGCCCCTTGTAGTTTTTTAGTATTCTGCTATGATATTTGAAGAAATACTGTTCAGTTGTGCAGTGATTATATGGAAAGTAAATGAATATATTAACACTCTCTGTATCGCCAAAATATTTTTTTAAATGCGCCATTTTTTATGAATTAACTTCACCCACGTCCACCAACACTCCGTTATGTCTTCGTATCATTGGAAATATGTTTCGAGAACAGAACTTTTCACTGTATGTGCATACTTTTATTGAATGATTCTTATAGTCACCTTCGCAGATTAATTCGCCAAAAAAAGTTAGATATATGGGTTGGGAAAATGTTAATCGATGCAACAATAACTTGCACCACATTTCCACATGATTTTGTAAAATAATACAATCTGTTGAAGAATTAATCGATTGCGTATATTGACTTCAATGTCATAAAATCGATGGTAATTCTGTTACTCATATAAATCTCTGGATTATCGTGTTGAATTATTTAATTCAGTCGATCCACCATGCTTTCAGGAGTATTGGTTTTATACGTAACCAACCCAGCAGTCTCCGTCAGACGAAGGTTTTTATATTTAATCGAAAGAATAAAGTTCTTTCTACGAATTTTGGCGATTAAGGAAGTTGCTTAAGGTGTAAATTGATAAAAAATATTCGAAAATTGACAATAAGTTTGTTGTTTCGAGAGCTACAGATTCATCGTTGTTATAAAAATGTGTATTTTATCGCTTTTAACAACTTTGTAGAAGACACTTTTAATAATAAAAAGTAATCGTAAAAAGTTATATTCGAAAAACTGTTTTGAAAGGGTCTATCCCAAGCAAACCTACATATCTCACTACTGTTACTATATAAAGCTTTAGTATCTTCAGTAAAGATTTTCACAATAATATTTTCTAGAACTTTACTGAAGACAGTGAGCTTCTAGCTAAATTATTTGGGGAAATAAATTTTCTATCTCACTTTGGGGATTAATCACTCAATTCATTATATCAAAAGATGCATCTATTTATATCCAGAAACTTCTTCGAAAAAATCCATTCTCCAAAACCAATGGATCAGGAGTTATTGATATCTTTTGATCGTGAAAACGTCGTTTTGCAACACTGTGCACCGCATGTGTTGCAATTGAAATTTTGTGTGCCTATTGTATTAGTTACTGCGCAACATCGACCCACCACAACTGTGCTTTGGTTGAAAAATTTCATTTAATCGACCGTTGTAACTAGAAAGTATAAAGGAGCAGGTGTACTGCTACCTCGAATTCGAATGATATCAAGGGATTTCAAACGATTGTGTGTAGGAAAACAGAGCAATTAATTTAATTGTGCTCCAGGTGGTCAAACTAAGAACATTGTCTATCCACGAACAAAAATATTTGTTATTTTTAGTATTTTTAAAATATTTCGTTTAGTCCTGATGGGTGTAGCGAAGCGCACCGGGTTACAGCTATAAAGAAATATTCTGTGAAATAAGCAATTTTATAAAGATGTTGTGCTCATTAAAAAAATAACTATGTACTTGAAACTTGTTTCTCCCATAAATACGAACATTTTGACAGCATAATATAGGCGTGTCATCGCTATAAAATTCGAAATATTTCTGAAAATTGTCATTTTCTGTGTCATTGTGGGCAATTTTGTGAATATATTGTAGTTCCTTCCATAAGAAATTATCAACAATCTACTAGAAATTGATTGCCCACAATAATGCAAAGAATTTAACATAATAATATGCGTAGGTCATAGTGTTAGATTTTAAATTCTTCACACATATTGGAAAAGTTGTTTCGGTACTTGCTCCGATTTTTTTAGTCGTGGAAATTTCGATTGTTGACGAACTTAAATCCAAATCACTCTAGATGGTCCGAAAAATCCGTAGATACGAACGAACGAACGTCCGTAGATACGAACGAATTGTCCTAATTGGTCAAACGACTGCTGCGGTATAAAAAAAGAAAATACCGTACCGTGTAAGTAAAACTGAGATAGTTGGAGGAGTGTTATTTTACTCATTTTATGAATTTGATAACTTTTCTCAGCTTTCCGCTACATAATTTTATAATTTAATTTGTTTTATTGATTATCTATAGATAATTCATTTCGGTACAGATTCTGTTCGTGCAGGACTCGAAACTGTGTTCATCCCATCTCTAGTTGGTGCCAACCCCGAATGAGTTCTGCAAACCAATGAATGAATCGACAGTGATCAGGGCCGGCGGAAAGCGTGGGTAGTATGGGTAGTGCTACCCACTCGAAAATAACCGAGTGGGTAATTACCCACTCGAAATTTTGAACCATTTCAAAAAAATTAGATGTTCAACGCATGTATCTCGCACTACACACATTTAAAAACATCGATGTACCACAATTCCATTTGCATAAACGAACGTGATTTAATGTGAATGTAATGTAACCATGTGCATTGCGAAAAGGGAAAAAAATCCTTACTAATGGACCCCTCACCCTATGCTTTCCTCCCACTAGGGCGTAAAGTGTTTCGCCGCCCCTGTCAGTGATAGGCGTAAGAAATATCTTATCTTACTGCTAGATTAATTAAGGGGTTGCACCACTGTAAAATTTATAATACATCGAAAGTTTTTTATTGGTCTAGAATGTACTTTTCAAAATGATATATCAAAATGTCGAAGGCGACATTACTTGTTAAATGTTCAGATTTTCAATTCTGCCGCAACGCCTCTTGTATATCGTCCACGCGTGCTGAAAACTTTAACCTCGTTTTTCTCGAAACCACATTTTTTTAGGTGGACGGAAACATAACTCGAACAAATGAATTTTAATCGTTTTGACATTTTTACAGCATATTCAAAATTGATTTCTCCAGTGACGTACGAAGAATTTAATTTTTTGGTTATATGTCTTTTAGTCAATGAAATTGCGTTTTTATGACATTTTCAGCATTTTTTTACTAAAAGGAGCGCAATTTCTCGAAAAACCAAAATATCTCAAAAATCCTATGTATGTCGCTTGCTATTGTAATAAGGAATCAAAAAATCTTTAGTTTTAAGCTCTATGTTAAATATTGCGATAGATAGATTTCCAAACCCTTTCCAAAAAGCACGCCTACGGGAACACACAGCACAGCCTCCATCTTGTGACAAAATGGCTTCAAAAAATTATTTTTTGTGTTTCACAACTAGTATTATAAATCCCATTTTACCAAATCTCGATTTACCTCTTTATTGCGCCAAGAAAAAATCCCGAAATACCAGAACCAGACCAGAAAATTTGGTGGGGTAGCGGGGCTACCCTGTAGCACCCCTCCCCTTTTGGCTACGTGCCAGCGTGGACTTCTATCTGGTTTGTGGACTACCTGAAGTGAAACTCACTCAATCGCAGTGAATGCGATCCGTCTGTTTTTCACATACACATATTGTGGTTCTGATGAAGAATGATGTCCATAATGCTTTTGATGGTAGTTGAAATGAATAAATTTTCTTTTCCCTTTGAATATTGATGATTATCATTCATACTTTTCCATTTTCAGTAGATTTTCAAAATGGTAAAAAATTATCATTTTACTGAATGGTTAATAAATTTTTTCATGTTGACAGAATAAATTAAGTTTATTCATAAGTTATTAGCTAAGGTCTCTAGCTTCCCATTGGTATACTTATTCCCATATATTGTTCAATTAGAGTAATGTTGTGAGCCAAAAACTAAAGTGTGTCGACAACCGAACACATTCCCCTATAATTCTGTATCAAAAAGTATTGCTATTCAGAGCACTCGCGACACTTCTGATAACTGTTCGAATGCATGAGACTGTTAAAACGACCAATCAGGAGCGGCTGAATAGATAGTTTTGTATTGCCTCTACTTCACGTAGATTTCTTCTGGGGCTTGGCGCGTTTGTTGTCCAAGGTGTCGCACAGTGCGGCCGGGCTGGACAAAACCCCCAAAATTTATTGCCGATTTTCATGCCTTTTATATTTTCTCCCCAATTGTACCATACCTAAATCTGTATTCGCCAAATTTTTGAGTCAATCGATTGAAAAATATAAGTGCTACATTTTTTTTGAACCGTATAAGGCCTTGGAAATCTGCAAAAACTTGAGTGACAAAAAGTTTTTGTTCATTCTAATTCATCTCGCTTTAATAGATACTACAATGATAATTTAACAACATATATAGGCGTTTCTAATAGAAAATCATCTCAGGAATTCAATTGTGTATTTCGATTTGAGAAATAATGAGTAGTGAAAAAGTTACCAATGAAGTCAATATAACTATGTTGTTTAACGCGGACTTATTTACATTGAGCGTGTCATCTCTTTATCGGTAAAAGCGTGTTGACGGATCTTATCTAGTACAACTGACGTAGAATTTTATCGAGTATTCAAAAATCATGATATCATCTTGCGCCGTTTTGCGCCGAAGGTTGATATTTGGTCAATTGTAAAATTGGTTTTATCATGGAGACGCATAGTTTTTTTTAATTTCACGAATATTTGCATTATTATTCACCGGTGGATTTCTTTTTCTGAACGCTTGTGAATTCAGGGTTTTTGGCGATTTCCTTGATACAAATATAAGTATGCCTTATCCATCTTGCAACTATGGCTCGTGTTTCTACATTTTCAATGGAAAAGTATTAAGCGGCTTAGCTGCAGTATGCATCGTATGTAAAGAGTGAAGAGTAAGGAGAGAAAAGAAAAAGAGAATAGAGTAAAGTAGGGCATGATTTGAGATCTTCATCAAAATCAAATAAACCTGTCATCTTTTAATAACTTTGGCGAAAACTATAAATAAATAAATAAGAAATTAAGGCATTCTATCAAACACCTTAAGATTTGCTATCTTTTATAACTATTCTAAATGCATACGTTCATAAAGTAGTATATCAGGATCATCTCTTAAGGAGCTATGAAGGGATGATTTTTACGATGGTATTCAGATTGGACTGAAGATCTACAAAAAAATGTATAAAAATACATAATTTTTATTCACTAGATTTCGATGAATTGGTACCACCCTAGCTAAATCTTTGCTAAGGACTACCCTAGGAAATCAAAATGTTTCTGTTGACTTACGAAGTATCTGTTTTGAAAAGTTAAAGTTGCGAAATTTAAAAAAAGAACCTTTAGAACCACCCTAAGTTGTCTAATTTTTATTTTAGTGTCTTAATTTAATCAAAATCATCAGTTCAGCGAACCAAAGTTATCCTTAGATGTTATTTTCAGTTATTTTAAACTACTTTTGAGGTTTTGTCCAGCTTTTGTATGGAGTGGATCCACTGTGTGTCGGTAGGACGAAATTTTCTTAATCGTGTTATTAATTTGATCCATTTTCTTAATTTTCTTCATATTATTAACTTAATTAATTTTTATTATTTTATTAATTTATTCCTTTGTGCGTCTTCTTCAAATCTGCGTTGCAACCATTTTACCCAAAATTTGCTACTAATCAATGAATAAAAAGTGAAATAATAAATACGCTGCTAGGTGAATTAAATTAGTGTTCTTTTTTTCATTTCCGCCTCGAACCGCTACTCATCACTAGACAGCAATTCTTTTTGTATTTCTTCAACTTTCATCACGGGGCCACTTTCTTTCCCCACGAAGTTATCAAGCGCAATACAATAACCATCCTGCACGAAGAAGGCTTACTTTCGCAAACACGATATCCTTTTTTATCTCTCCCGGGGGTCCCGTCGATACCGACGTGCATACAAGTGTGCCACCGCCAATGAAATTCGTAGAAGTTTAAGCACTTCTGGCATAGCAAGCATTTCTGTTTTCCCCTGAAACCTCTAGTATTGCCGAGTTCGGCAATTGCACAGCTCCGACGGCGCCGCCGCCGCAAACAACGTGTACGTACGAAGCGAGGCATTTAGTGAGTGGGCCGCAATCCCAATTCCCAGATTAGGAATTCTTCCGGACCCTGTGTCTGTGTTTATGTCGGTGCTGGTACGGACTACACGAAGAAATAGCCCCAGCCGAACCGATGAAGAAGAAAAGTTGAAAATGAATTTTCATTTCCAGGAAGGCTCAAAATTAGATCGTTGGGATTTTGGAAAAACTCCACACGGGAAAATGTTAGCCGGCAGGCACCTAAGCTGAGATTTATCATTTTCTAGTCAGCCTACGAAGGGGTACAGCAGGATGTACTTACCGGTACAGCTGGCCAAGGTTGTAGTGTGCGTTGATGTGCTCGGACGAATATTTGATGGCCTCCAGGAAGTGGTGTTCGGCCGTCTCGAATTCGCCCATCAACGTACCGATGTTGTTGTGAGCACTGGCGTACGTCGGCCAAAGCCGTAACGCTTCCCGGTAGTGCTCTATTGCCTGGTCCGGTTGGGATGAATCACGGAGGAAATTTCCGAAGTTGTAGTGCATTTTGGCGTTGTGAGGTAACGTTTTCAGTCCGGATCTGGGAATGGGCAAATTGGACAAAATAAAACCAATGAAACATACTGGTCGATGGTACTTTTTTCTGTTTCGTCATTTTCGTCACTATACATTCCATTATGAGGATGGGTGATTGATATGAATACCTGAGCAAGGCTTCCCGTGAACTCCAGTCGAGATTCCGCGAAATGGTTTTCAAGCTGCATGAAGCAATCAGTATAATGCCCAGTGTAAATATTGGCTTTCGCATGTTTGGTCGATGTTCCCAGAGACGCTGTGCTCCATAGACCACCAGGATAACGCAGCCCATGCTGGAATAATGAGGAGGATGCACATATTAGATACTAGTTAATAATCGCATGAAATGGCAGAAATTTCCATTAGGCTGGAAGGATGGATCTTGTAACAGCTATTTATTCAGGATGAATGTACTCTATGCGTAAGAATAGAAACCATGTTAGTAAGCGCGTTGAGAAAATCTGTCATATACAACCTTCATTAAAATGTAAAAGAAGACTATCACTCGAATGAATTGAAAATATGATACGAATTATGCAAACAGTTGCTGGAAAAAATCCTTTGATCTATATGATATCTGTTTTTTTTTTAAAACAGTTCTGATTCTCGAATCCTGTTAGTGTTTCTATTCTTAAACATACTTCTCCAGGTATATTCTTCACTGAAAATGGCGTTGAAGTCGCTTTACTAGTAATTACTAGAGTTTTAATCGGATATAACGCGTCAAAATATCACCAAATCAATTCATCCAATCCAACTACGAGAATTATAGGCTGAAGCTCGTTAAATGCAAACCTATTCGATCCGATAATGTAATCAATTTAACATTGATTTCTATATCCGAACGATTCTGTAACGTTGTCGAAGAGCAACAAAAAAGTTGAAGCACCAGGAAAAGCATTTAATGAAATGTACAAATAATTGCCGATTACACCGCGGGCAAAATCCAGCTCATCTGACCCAATAAATCACAGTTGTGAAGTGATTGGGTTTTTACTGGTCAATTCATAGTTTCAAAATGGAATGTTGAATTCATTCGAAAAAATCCTGCCATTTATTTCTATCAACTGAACACGTGTGCAATAAATGATTGCCATGATGCGTGACTCTTTTATCTTTTTATTTCAGTATATGTTGGTGCTCTTTTTATTTCCCTCATAACGAGAACGAGTTTTGTGATGTCCCGATGCCAAAAGGCTAAAGGAGAGAGTAAAAATGCTTGGCAGCATGAAACAACCGTCCTTCCATTCCCCTCCATCAAACTTACCTTGGAATGTAGAGCACCCGTTCGGCAACGACAAAACCTACGGTAACGACCAAATTTGTGGCCGGCAGGAATGGTAAAACTAATAACAGGAACCCTAATACGACCGGTACGTGACGTTGATGCTGTTTCGAGATGAAAAACAAGAGAACATTAAGAAAAATGATATGAAATTGACAGTGCAGTGTAGGAAAATGTTACGGAACTAACTGCCAGGCTGCGCCGTATTAAAGCCGAGCTATTACACTGGAGGATGATCAGAAACAGAAACCAGTTTGGAAGCACTCGTACGTCGATGGCGGAATTTGAATTTACATATTGTATTGTACCTAGTGTAGCAACAAATACAAAGTAGTATATTTTTATTTGATAGCAGTGAATACTAGATCTCATAATTCTTACGGAACGCATTGAGAATATCAGATAATGGCAAAATAAATTAATTTATTATAGATGTGAAGGTAGATGACAATAATTAGGCTATTTTAGAAAACACCGATCTACAATTCTATACCCCCCCTCCCCCGGGTGTTCATGATACTGTAAAATTTTGAGCGAAAACTGTTTAACCAATTACTGCCCAACTTATTTTTCAAGCGTATCACAAATTGAATTTTCTGATCCGAAAAAATGTAGTAAAATTTCAGTAAAATTTCTTTTGTACTCAAAGTAGCTGATATAATAAGGAACAACCAGTGAAAATTTCAGATTGGACGATTAATTGGTTCCTTGTATATCGTGATAGCCGCGAATGAACTTTTCATCAAAATACAACTCCGAGATAATCGAGTTTTACTGTCGGTGCAGCGAGTCAACGGTCTAGCGTATCAAACACTACGCACCGCCTATGAGTAGTCAATGGGTAGCGGTTTATGAGTAGCTGTAACTCAAGTTGTAATATTCCGATCTTAATGAAATTTTGAGAAAAAAATTTCTCAGCATGTTTAGTTTCAGAATATCTAATTTATAAAAATTCGATTTTTTTCATCCTTACAAACATGTGTAAACATAAACACCGGTTCAACCACTCTAACTTCTCTAAACGTATTCTGCAAGAGTATATGAACAATATTAACTCATTGATAATGCCTGTTCTGCGTTATTGCTTAAGTAATAGGAGTTATTCTTAGCACCTACTATATATAGTAGGTTGGGGAACAATGGGTTAAGGGGGACGTCTGGTGTAAAGTGCTCAAACCGAAAGATATTTTGTTTTTACGATTTTGAAAGCAAACCAATAATGGATCTTTTGTGTAACGTTAAGATTTATTTATGCATTAATTGTGTGTGAAAAAAAATATTTTTCAGTCACGTCTTGGAAATCAAGGCCAGCCTGTACGTGCTTCGGTTAACCATGGTTGACCTCAGTGACCTGTCCGTTACGTCTATTACTCCTGAAGCTCCACCGCCAAAGTTCTGGTTATATTTGTCTGGTTTTCACCCTATGATCACCGACAGTGACGTCCAGAAAATCCTTCTTCGTTGTTTGAATGTTGAAGGTACCACTGATGTCGTGCGTTTAGTGCCAAAGGGTAAAGACACGACAAATTTGTCCTTCGTGTCGTTTAAGATTGGCCTTGATCCAGTACTGAAACAGATAGCACTTACTTCGTCTACTTGGCCCGAGGGCCTGCTGTTTCGAGAATTCATCGACATGTCAATAAAACCCAATCGTGGACCCGGACTAAACCGACTCCAAACTCCAAGCGGATGTAATCATACTGAGAATTTGGAAAGCCCAATGGTGACTAAGTAGCTGATGGGAAATAGTACACGTTACATCGCCGATTTCCGAATTCCTTTCTTGCACAACTTGCCACCGTTACGAGGAAGCATTGTTCCGCCGTCATCGCCGAGACTGCACAAACGAATTCACGCTGCGCTGCCATCACCGGGACGCCTGTTATGCCGCACTACGGAAGCCCCCGAGCGCTCCGACGCAGTCGTGCTACCAGCCAGCGACCAGCTTAGTCGTCCCGGCCCTGAGTTCGGAGGTCGTGAGGGGGTCTTCCCAACTTCCTTCTCAGGCGAGTATTTTGCTTTAACCCATTCATGCCCATGTTGTTTGTGGACAACAATGTTTTTAAACAGCTATAACCTTTGATTGAGGCGAGAATTGCTCACAAAAACAAGTAAGGCTCATTAATGTGATTATTGCCTTTAATTTGAGTATTATTAGTTACAAAGATCAGCTTTAGAACTGAAGTTATTGCAATTAGTCTGATTGGATTCCGATGGATCAGTGCTGCCAGGGACAGTTTACGTTGACGACGGAAAATGATTTTATCATATATCTTCGTTATGGTGCAATATTATTGAAAAATGATAAAACTTATCAATTTAGACTGTCGTTGGCAACTTTTTCCACGTAATTGGACTATTGTAATTATTCTAGGAGAATTGTATTGAGCATTAGAAGGTAAAAATTGAGCTTCTAGCACTGCGATGGACGCAGCTATCTTTATGAAAATAGACTTTTCGTGTTTCTTGACCCAACCGTTTTCAGGGAAAAAAGTTTTGTAACCCTACATTCACTAGAAAAAAGTTGGGCATGAAAGGGTTAAATGACGATCCGCTTCCTGAAATCCTTCTGGTTTCCAGCTTGCCAACGGGTACATCACGTCCTTGCAATTTGTCGGGACGCTTTGCACATGGCGTCGATGGTTTGCGGTTGTATTATCAAAACGTCAGAGGGCTAAGGACGAAAATCGAGGACTTGTACTTGGCTGCTCTTGACGGCGACTACGATATTTTCGTTCTAACGGAAACTTGGCTTGATGATCGTATTACATCGATGCAGCTCTTCGGAGATTCTTACGCGGTTTATAGTGCGGATCGAGGTGGTCGTAACAGTATCCATGATCGCGGCGGGGGAGTTTTAATTGCTGTTTCTTCCGCACTTGCTTCTTGTGAGTTTGGTGTGGATAGTTTATCAAGCATTGGAGCAGTTTGGACGAAGATTACTACGCAAACGAAGAACTACTTTATTGGAGCTGTTTACATTCCTCCAGAAAAACGACTTGATTGTTCTATCACGCAGTACCACCTAGACTCCATAGAGCGCGCTTCTTCTCAGGCAGATACAAACGATGTGATGATAGTCCTTGGCGATTTCAACCAACCAGGACTCATGTGGGTTTCTTCTGGACGTGGGTACGCTTATTCTAACCCGTTATCCTCGACAACAAATCCTGCCAGTCGCTTACTTCTGGACGGGATGGCTTTTCACGGACTAAGTCAAGTAAGCACGGTTTCCAACCATCAATCTCGTTTTCTTGACCTTGTTAACCCATTCATGCCCATGTTGTTTGTGGACAACAACGTTTTTAAACAGCTATAACTTTTGATTGAGGCAAGATTTCCTCACAAAAACAAGTAAGACTAATAAATGTGACTATTGGCTTTCATTTGAGTTATAACAGTTACAAGGATCAGCTCTAGAACTGAAGTCATTGCAATTAGTCTGATTGAATTCCGATGGAGCAGTGCTTCCAGGGACATTTTACGTTGACGACGGAAAATGAATTTTTCATATAACTTTGTTATGATGCAATATTAGTAAAAACTGATAAAACATATCAATTTAGACTATTTTTGGCTACGTTTTTCAAGCAATCGGACTATTGTGAATATTCTAGGAGAATTGTAGTGAGCATTGGAAGGAAAAAATTGAAAAGCTTCTAGCACTGCAAGAGAAGCACCTACCTCTATGAAAAAAGTTTTTTTACGAGTTTCTTAACCCCACCGTTTCCAAGAAAAAATAGTTTTGAAACCCTACATGCACTAGAAAAAAGTTGGACATGAAAGGGTTAATGAGAATGCTTTGCCTGAGTGTTCTGTGAGTGAAGCTTCGAGTGTGATCGTTCCTTTGGATAACTATCATCTCGCTTTAGAAATATCAATTTCCACCATTAGTTCACCACTATATGAAGAAGCTTTAGCTGTGAATCGTCGTAATTTTCGCAAAACTGATCAAGTAGCTCTACGCCGCTCACTGTTGCTGATTGACTGGAGTGTACTACTTGATCAAGTGGATGTAGATGTTGCAGTTGATCTCTATAATCGGTTACTCCTTGACTGTGTTGAAAAATCTGTTCCAAATTATCAACCTCCCAGGAAGCCTCCCTGGTCGAACGCAATGCTTCGGAATCTGAAACGCATCCGTGTCAAAGCCTTACGTGCGTACACAAATCGACGTTGCCCTATTCTCAAGCGCTTTTTCGCAATAGCCAGTAATGAGTACCGCTGTTATAATAAATTTCTGTACAAAGGATATGTGAACCGCATCCAACAAAACTTACGACGAAATCCGAAAGGCTTTTGGACTTTTGTCAATACGAAGAGGAAGGAAACGGGTCTTCCGTCTAGGATGGTCTACAATGGCGAAGTAGCGACTACGACGGCGATAAAGTGTTCCCTATTTGCCAGTTACTTCTCGAGTGTCTTCACTACTGATGCACCAACTGCCATCGAGCTCGACAACGCGTCCCGTGATGTTCCCGTTGGTGCGGTGGATATGGATGTATTCACCATTTCAGAACAATCGGTTCTCTCTGCAATACAAAAAACGAAATCGTCGTATGCTCCAGGACTAAGTGCTATGCCTTCATCTGTTCTGAAAAAAATTTCGGATATTTTAGCGATTCCACTGACGCACCTTTTCAATGTGTCATTTCAGCA
Organism: Topomyia yanbarensis; assembly: GCF_030247195.1. Classification (NCBI taxonomy): domain Eukaryota; kingdom Metazoa; phylum Arthropoda; class Insecta; order Diptera; family Culicidae; genus Topomyia; species Topomyia yanbarensis. The sequence continues at coordinate 113,413,918 of NC_080672.1, read as the reverse complement.
GCAAAAATTCCCCGATGATTGGAAGTGTCATGTTTCCGGTACAGAAGTTAGGTGACAAAGGCAACATCGAGAACTACCGGGGAATCACATCTCTGAGAGTCGAGTCAAAAAATTTCGAATCACTTATCAACGAGGTGCTGTTCTCTGCTAGTAAACATTACATAAGCACTTGTCAGCACGGATTCTTTCCCGGTCGATCGGTGGACACGAACCTGGTCTCCTTCACATCCTTTTGTACGGAACAAATGTCCAAACAACTGCAGGTGGACACGATCTACACAGATCTTAAGGCTGCTTTCGACACTGTTAACCATGAGATACTGCTAACGAAGCTTGATAAACTTGGATGAACTGCACGATTCTGCCGTTAGCTTCGATCATACCTTGTTCACCGTAAAGTCGTTGTTCAAATTGGTGACAATGAATCTGAGTCCTTTTCCAACCATTCTGGAGTTCCTCAAGGTAGTACACTTGGTCCGCTACTGTTTTCACTGTTCGTGAGTGATGAGGCTTTCGTCTTAATGCGTGGAGGGAAACTGTTCTTCGCCGACGACTTGAAAATATTTCTAATTATAAGGAAAGAAGCCGACTGCCGCGAGCTACAGTATCTCGTTGATACCTTTTATAGTTGGTGTAATAGAAACATGATGGTTCTTAGTGTTGCTAAATGCTTTGTTATCAGCTTTCATCGAACGAGAAACATGTTTACTTTCAACTACAACATCGCTGGAACTCAGCTGCAACGCGTTGATCATGTAAAAGATTTGGGCGTCATCCTTGATGAAAGGTACCCATCACTTCTCAGCGATCATTGACAAAGCTAATCGTCTACTAGGTTTTATGTTTAAAATGTCCAACGAATTCCGGGACCCTTTGTGCTTCAAAGCGTTGTATTGTTCGCTGGTGCGCTCACAGTTGGAATTCGCAAACGTCGTCTGGTGCCCCTACCATGCAACTTAGAGCCAAAGAATTGAAGCCGTCCAGCGCAGGTTCATAAGATATGCGTTACGTCAATTGCCTTGGAATGATCCGCTGAACTTGCCGCCATACGAAGACCGTTGTCGATTACTAGGACTGCACACTTTAGAAGATCGTACCCGATCAGAAGGAAATAACACAATTATAACTCATGCTGATATTTTGTTACGAAAAATTTCCTATCAAATTTTGTTATAAAGTAGAAACCGTTAGGTGTTAAAATAACAAAAATTCTAACCAAAAATTCTCTACGAATATCACATTTATAACAAACGTTGATAGCAATATAACACGATCATAACAACTTGAGATAGCATAATTGACCCCAACATAGCTTGTATTATTTATTGTATAATATCAACGATTTTAGCGTGCACGTCTAAAAATAGAATTCGAGAAAAATAAAGCATACATTAGGGCGCTTTTTGCTGGGAGCAAAAAGCTTCATGCAGCAAGAGCTTTTATAGCATTGCCAAATGATTGCATACATGCTGGCTGATTGTTATTGTGAATATATGACACGCAAATTATTGTTTGTCGATATTGCCGTTTTGAACCTGGGTATTCTGAGTTTGATGGGGAAATTTCCTGCATGAACCAACGACGTTGTTTTCGACTGATGTTTAATGTTAGCATAATATTCCACGCCTCCGTCAAGGGCAAAACGATTATAGATGCAGAAGACGTTTCCAGAACGCACACATTGAACTTTTCCCAAGCCTAAGTGCTGTTTGTTTTCCTAGTGTCATACGCTTTGTTTTTATTCAGTTTTACTTACTAATACAGCTACCTATATGAGGATAGACTGAATAGATTTATAATATCTTTTTAGATTAGGAAAGAGGGGCTATTTTTAGATTCTAAATAATGCGCTTTGGCGCTTTTCTTGTACGTTAACGTGTTTTACCTGGTTTTTAGAAATAATGTCGATGCGGCATGGTAATATTGAGCGGATATTTCACGTACATTATTTTACGGAGAATACGACAAATCTTATTTAGGATTCCGCATAGATTCAAAGCAACAAATGAGTTTTGAGGTTTCAAAATAAGTCTCTTTTGTGGATTAGTTATTGGCATTTTTGATATGGGGAAGACTAAACAAACCAGTACAATTATCTCGCACCTAATAAATTTCTAGAAATGCAAATCTTTCACAGAAGTTATATCTATCAACTGCGAATATAACAGATTTATGAGAAAACTCGAGAAATTGTTGATGTTTCTTCGATGGGACGGGTTCTTGAATATTTAATGTTTTTTTCTGATACACATTTTTTTCCAAATTTGATTAAATTTTAAGAAGAAAATTAACAATATTTTTGCTTTAAAGTTTTTAGATATTTCAAGGATTATCTAAAATGCATTCAAATCACTTGTCAGTTCAACCATTAAATATCAAGCTTTTCTTACGGGAAATGAAAAGATATAATACTCAAATAAACTCAAACACTTATTATGCAGAGGATAAAATAAAAAAGTCGCGATAGTTTAGAAATTCAAAAAACGCGCAAACTAGAAACCCACAAACTGGATAAGTTTGGATTGTTCATAAAAACCCGCATAAATTGGAGCAATCGCACTGAAAGTCTTATTAAGATCCTCAAAATACGCTTCGAAAATTTTGGAGATCAGTATAATATATCAGATAGTATTTTGTAACCTGAAAACTCGTTTTCGCAAAATGCAGCATAGATTAGAAAATTTACTATATACTCATTTGACTAAGCCATAAAAACTACTTTAAAAATTCTTTTTTATTTCAATTCGCGTTTCTTTATTTCATCTGGACTGTTTGATACTTCCTGCATGTTCTACGAAATAAGTTTTATAGGAAAATTATAATCTTTAGAAGATCTCTTCGATAACTTCACGATTCCAAAGCTTTTTGATAATAATGGCTTTAACATTTAAACCATACGCCTCCTATTCGAAGTTGTGTGTCATGCGAGTATCTCAGAAAATAGGCATTGTCATCTCTTAATCCAACTGCAACCAAGTAAGTCAATCAAACACCTCACGAGAAGTTCTCCGATCATATGCATTTACAACTCAAAATGCGGAATTATGAAAATCCATGTGGAAAACGCAAATCAAAAACTTCGAAAATTCGCTTTTTAAAAGTTGAATTACGACGCATAAAAAGAGACTTCAGTGTATAAGCAAATAGACTGTCATTTGTATAATCGTCAGCGTTCAAAGATAATTGTGAAAGAATGTATAACTTACTGCAACATCATCGTTGTATGCGTACATTAATATCATATTATTAATCCAATGATAGCACCAGAAGATATAATATTGATATAAGTTTTCTTGCATTCCTGATCGGTATGTCATAAAGATAACACAGAGAGTAATAAATATCAACATGAGATATAAATTTGATAGCTTTCTGTTATGATGGTCTGATCGGGTAGACACGCATCGCAAGCTACCTTCGTATCTAAGCTTCTTCTCGCCGAATATGATGTTCCCGATCTCCTATCACAAATTAACCTCTACGCACCAACCCGTGTTCTTCGTCCTCGAACACTGCTGCAGACTAAAATGCGTAACATCTTCGACTTCGTCGTTAGTTCTGCACAGTTTAGAAATCGTTTGTTATCACTTTAGGTTAATTATTTGTAATTTAGTTAATTAAGACTCATTGTCAGATGGACGTAAATTGTTAAATACACATACAAATACAAAATACACCCATAAGAAGAGTAGACGTCCAACCATTTCCACGTCGAGGAGCGCCGCGGCGAACACAATAACTCATGATAAAATTGTCTGACACATGAAATTCTATAAAGTTTGTAATGTTTAGACTTGTAGTTACTCTATGAATAAAAAAAAATATAAAAGTTCGAGTTTCGGAAAATGACTTCATGAAACCCGAAAAATCTCGCATTTTATTGTAAAATTCGCTCACTTTTTTACAAAATAACAGGAAGAAAATTTTTGTGCTCAGTTTTTTGTAGTTCATCGACAGGCTATTGTACATTCTTATGAAAAAAATCAAGTCCATTTGTTGAATACTTTTTGAGTTATCGTGTTCGCCAATTTGAAAAGCCCAGTTTCGAGGAAAACACTATTAAAGGGTATCCCATATGAAATTGCATCACGAAAAAACACTGTAGAAAATTACCCATTCGATATTTTCTTTTGAAAATTTGGGTAGAAGTAGTTTAGAGTGTATTATTTACAGTGTATTTTTATCGCTGTCAGTTTTTTGAAAATTGTTGCCGATAAATTGAAATCTGCGTGTGTTATAGCAAGTACACGCCAGGAATGCATGGCTGTTTAAAACAAAAGAAGTTCAGCGTGGCAATCAAGCCCATAAAAAAGAAGTCTATGTTTTGCCCACTACATCAGACGCCTCACTTAAGACAGTTGTTTTTAAACATTCATAACATGGATTTAGATGAAAAAATTTACATGAAGAAAAAACGGAATCGTTCAAAAACTCAGCAAATAATTTGCAAACAATAAAAAATTAAATCGGTCGAAAACTTTTTCGGCAATTCTCGCAACCACAACAACGTTTTTGAAAAAAAAACGTGATGTCAGGATAATTGACCGACTTCAATATATATATATATATATATATATATATATATATATATATATATATATATATATATATATATATATATATATATATATATATATATATATATATATATATATATATATATATATATATATATATATATATATATATATATATATATATATATATATATATATATATATATATATATATATATATATATATATATATATATATATATATATATATCGTTCTGTTGAGAGCAACTCAAGATAAACGTTCGTCCCTTTGCCTTTGCGAAATCCAAATTGTGTATCTAACCATTGTGTGTAGTAAGCCATTTGCATCGACCCAATTGTCAAGGCAAAAAGAGACCATTTTCTCAAACAATTTCCAGATACAGAACAGCATCGCACTCGGTCGATACGAGTTGTGGTCGGAGGATGGTTTTCCTGGTTTTTAAACGGCTATGATCTTTACTTACCCCTTGTCACGAGGGACAATGTTACCCTCAAGAAACTTATTAAATAAATTCAACAAGCGGCTTTTTGCTATGTCAGGCAGATTCTTCAGCAAGTTGGATTTGATTCTGTATAATTTTATCTCCGCGCTGCTAATACACGTGGCATGATCTAAGACCATGCGGAGGGCCCCCGCAGTAAATACACTTTTCAGTTTCTGTACCGCAAGCGTCATCCTTATGTTCTCCCTCGCATTTGCCGCGCCGTTTCTTATTGCCACAATAGGTGGCTGTGTAGCCTAGCTGCTTGCAACTGCTGCAGTTTATTACCCGCGGTACAAACAGGCGAACAGGTAGACGAACCTTATTCAGGAAGACATAGTTGGGAAGAGAAGATCTTAGAAAGTCACCCGAAGCAAGTCTGACAGAGAATAAACTGTCTTGTTATCCTCAGTTTTTGCTGAATACAATTGCTTGCATTCCAGAATATTCACCTGTTGAAGTGAAGGGTCCTTACGGCAGCCAACCCCGTACTTAAACAGGTCTTCGCACTTCAGACCCGGTTCGGCGACGGTCCCATCGATCTCCACTGCCCTACAAGGCACATACACCCTGAATTGCTTCGTGGTTTGCCTGGTCAAGGTCATTCATTGTTACGCGTATCTTATTAGCTCGAACACGTGTTATCTGAGCTACGGACGGGTAGTTATCAGTCAGTCAGTATTTACATTCTTCTCTATTTGAACGGTTCCTTTTTAATCAAAAGTTGATTCTTTGCAATGAATTTGGTTTAAAATTTTGAACACCACAAAACTTAATTTTTTGGTTAACATGTTTTATTTGCAAGACAACTGTTTTAGTGGGAAATCGACCCGTTCAAGTACACCACAATACATTTTTCTACAAAAATTCTTTTATGTTTTTGGAATTCAGTTGAGCGGTTCGGCTTGGAGAGCGTTCACCGCAAACCTCTGTCAAAAAGCACGCTTCGGGGGATGTGCCATAACTCCGACCACCATGATTTTTTTTTAATTTAACTTGTTTTTCTATCTTCGATAGTGCTACCAGCGATCTGTCTTTCGCTTTTTCAAATAAAATTTGCATAAAACGCTTTAAAAAATAACGAACTTAGCTCAATTTTTCGACACAACTTTATATATAACTCAGTGTAAACGTGAAAATAAAGCATATAAAACAGAATACTCAGCTTCTCCAGCGGCATCCGTTCGTCTTCACCAGATCAATTCACTGCACTAGCCAGACCACCGACAAACAAAGGCTGTTTCAGACAAAAGATAACCTTCGCTATACTTGCACTTGTTATAACACCACTCACAGTGAGAGAAAACGATCTGCTTCGATCGAAAGCTCGGAAACGAATGATGAATCCCATGGATGGATATTTTCGAAACATAATTGACGAGTACATGACGGAAATCGATGTCGGAAGTCATTTTGAAAACCTAAATGCGACTACCTGGCGAGATAAATTCTCTATAAGCTAAAAAAAGAATATTTTCGGAATGGGGTTGACGAGTAAATGACGAAAATCGATGTCAGAAGCCATTTTGAAAATCAACTTAGCGACCTCCAGTATAGATAAATTCTCAATAACTTTAACAATATGGCTATTTTCGGAATGGGGCTGTCTGAAGTCATTTCACAATCCAAAATGGTGACTTCCGGTTAAGATAAATTCTTTATAGCTTCGACAATAACCGTATTTCCAAGATAGGATTAGCATGTAGGTTACGGATATCGATGTAGAAAGCTATTTTGGAAAATTATGTAGTAGGTGTATAAGGATAAATGTAATTTCGCGGGCATTTTTTGCGTTACGCAATTTATGAATGATCCCTTATAAATGGCGCCACTAATCGATTGCCATCATCTACTCGTCAAGTCAATTTTAAAAATACCCATATTGTTAGGGTTATCGATAATTATGCTCTGGAAGTTGCCATCTTGGATCTCAAATCGATACCAAACATCAATTTCCATCATATACTGATCAAACCTGCTCCAAAAATACCTATATTGTTATGTTACATTCATTAAATTTTGTGAAATGCTTGGACGAAATGAATTGAAATAAGAATGTGAAGTAAACTTTTTTTACGAACTGAACCCCAAATAACGTACACTTTTTACGACCTAATTCAATTTATGAACAAACGGTTTGGTTTGTAAATGGAGATTCCAGTGTACTACGCCATAGTCAGAAACAAATTGGGCAGCAATAAAATTGTTTGTCTTAGTTCGCAGTCCGCGCACGTTTAAATAGTACACCGCACACAGAGAAAAAATGTTGGTAAAAATAAGAGTTTTTCACTCTTAGCAAAAAAAAAAACGAGGAGAGAGATCAAAATCCAGAGTCGCGAGTCCTTAACCCAAAATACTGAGGCGAGTCTAGAGTCCAGAATCCAAAGTTAGTGTCGAGAATGCAGTGTCCAAAGCCCATAGCGCAGCGATCAGAACCCAGAGTTATGAAGACAGAACTCAGAGTCCAGAATCTAGAGTTCCGAGTTCAGAATCCAGAGCCCAGAGACCAGAAACCAGAGTCTAGAGTTCTTATCCCAAAATACTGAACCCAGAGTCCTCAGCACATAATCCAGAGCACAGAGCCCAAAGTCCAGAGCCCCTATACCAAAATAGTGAGACCAGAGTTTAGAGTCCAGATTCCAGAACTCAGAGTCCAGATTCGATAATCCAGAGTTTAGATTCCATAGCCCAGCGACCAGAACCCAGAGTCGCGAGGAGAAAGCCCAGAGTCCGGAGTCTAGAATCCAAAGTCCCATGTGCAGAGTGCATAGTCCTGAGTTTAGAGCCCAGAGTCCCATGTGCAGAGTGCATAGTCCAGAGTTTAGAGCCCAGAGTCACAGTTCAAAGCCCAAAGTCCAGAATCAATAACCAGAACCCATAGCTCAGACACCACAGTCTATAGTCCAGAGTCCATAACACAGAATCTCGAGGCGAGATCTCAGAATTCAGAGTTAAGAATGCAGAGTCCAGAGTTCACAGTGCAGAGAACAGAGTCGAGAATCCTGGGTCCAGAGACCAGAGCTCAGAGTCTTCAACCCAGACTCCGGAGCACAGAGCCCAAAACCCTGAGACCAGAATCCGGAGTCCACAGTCCAGAGACCAGAGTGCTCAACCCAAAATACTGAGCACAGTGTCCAGAGTTCAGAGCCCAGAGTGTAGATCCCAGAGCCCAGAGCACTGAGCCAAAAGATCAGGATCCAGAGTCCCTAGAAGAGAGCCCACAGTCCAGAATCCAAAGTCCAGAGTGAATAGTACAGAAATTCGAAGCCAGCACCAAGAGTCCATCATCCAGCGATGAGAGTGAAGAGTCCAGAATCTAAAGTTCAGTGCCCATAGTCCAGAGACCAGAACCCAGAATACACAATCGCGAAGGAGAAACCAAGAGTCCAGAATCCAGAGTCCCGAGTGCAGATTCCAGAGTTCAGAGCCCAGACTTCGGAGTCTTGAGTTCGGATTCCAGAGTCCAGAATCAAGACCCCAGAGACCATAGTTCAGAGTACAGAGTAAATAGCACAGATTATCAAGGCCAGAATCCAGCGTGAAGAGTGCAGAGTCCAGAGTTCACAGTCTAGAATCTAGACTCACCGGGTATTTTCGAAATGGTCTTGACAAGTAGGTTCCAGAAATTTATGTCTGACGCGATGTTTAAATCCAAGATGGAGACTTCCGGACGTAAATTATTACGATTACATTTCGGATTGTTTATCTTTGCACAACACTTGAAATCGGATTCTGAGATGATTATGACTTTCATTGGTTTAGTTTTCGAAAAAAAATCAAATAACTTTTGACATT